>NC_080385.1:12948262-13261875 GCF_014773155.1 Arachis stenosperma
AGACCTCGTCAGGTTCTTTTTTGGATTGATTTCGATAACGTTTTACATTATTCTGTGTTCATCTTTGCCGATTTGTAGAAAATGGTTGGCGTCTTTAGATCGTCCTTTGGGTGAATCGCGTTTTCACCTTTATCGCGCAGTGAATTTGTTTTTCACTTTCTGCCGACCTGTTGCTTTATAATCAGACGATGAATACTTCAGATTAATGCATCTTGGAATCTTGTAGAATATCTAAATAAACTTTATTCAAAGAAAAAATACAAATATATACATGTGAAAATTTCCTTGTTCCTTTAAGTCGGGTATGGTTTAGGTCTCGACATGGTGCCTCATTAAAAAACCTTTTCAGGAAAAAGAGTGCATCCATTTAGTGAGATCCTTTACCTTTTCTAACTGTAGTACCTTCTTAGGTTGCAGGCGTTCCATGATCGAGGAAGCTCTCGTCCATCAAGCTCGGACAGTCTGTAGTAGCCCTTTCCCAGTACTTCAATGACTCGGTAGGGTCCTTTTCAGTTTGCTGCCAGCTTTCCTTCTCCAGGTCGAGTTGTTCCAATGTCATTTCTGATTAGGATGAGATCGTTCTCTGCAAAATTTCTCGGCACTACCTTTTGATTATATCTGGAAGCCATTCGTCGCTTTAGAGCTTCTTCCCTGATCCGAGCTCTTTCTTGGATTTCGGGTAACAAGTCGAGCTCTTCTCTTTGAAGTTGGGAGTTTGCTCGTTCATTGTAGTGGACTACTTGGGGAGATCCTTCTTCGATTTCTATTGGAATCATTGCCTCCGCTCCGTATGCTAGTCGGAATGGTGATTCGTTTGTAGTAGAATGGGGGGTTATTCGATACGCCCATAGGACTTGTGGAAGTTCCTCGGCCCAAGCTCCATTTGCTTCTTGTAGCCTTCGCTTTATTCCGGCCAATATGACTTTGTTAGCCGCTTCGGCTTGTCCATTGGCTTGGGGATGTTCGACGGAGGTGAACTGGTGTTTTATGTTCAAGTTGGCCACGAATTTTCTGAAGCTTGCCTCTGTAAATTGGGTACCGTTGTCCGTGGTGATGGAGTATGGTACCCTGAACCTCGTAATAATGTTTCTATATAGGAATTTTTGACTTCTTTGAGCGGTGGCGTTGGCTAGGGGTTCTGCCTCGATCCATTTTGTGAAATAGTCTACTCCTACTATGAGGAATTTTACTTGTCCCGATCCCTGTGGGAAGGGTCCGAGAAGGTCGAGTTCCCATTTCACAAATGGCCAGGGTGAGGTCACGCTGATGAGCTTTTCTGGTGGGACAATGTGAAAGTTGGCATGCTTCTGGCATGGTGGGCATGTCCTCACAAATTCTGTAGCCTCCTTTTGTAGAGATGGCCAATAGAATCCCGCCCGGAGTATCTTTTTGGTGAGAGCTTGCGCTCCGAGATGATTACCACAAATGCTGCTGTGCACTTCCTCCAAGACTTCCTTTGTGTTAGAAGTCGGTACGCATTTTAGTAAAGGTGTTGATATCCCTCTTTTGTATAGTGTGTTATTTATGATAGTGTAGTACTGTGCCTCCCTTTTCAGCCTCTTTGCCTCCTTTTCATCTGTAGGTAGTGCTTCTGTTTTGAGGTAGTTTATTATGGGGTTCATTCATCCTTGATCCCGACCTATTATGGCTAGGACTTTTTCTTCTTCCGCTATTGACGGGTTCTGTAGTATCTCCTGGATGAGGCTTCTGTTGTTGCCCCCTGGTTTGGTGCTGGCTAATTTTGAAAGGGCGTCAGCTCGGGCATTTTGCTCACGAGGTATGTGGTAGATCCTATATTCCCCGAGTTGTCCGAGCTGTTCTTTGGTTTTATCCAAATATTTTTTCATGGTGGGATCTTTGGCTTGGTAGCTCCCTGTTATTTGTGAGGTGATGACTTGTGAGTCACTGTAGATGTTGAGTTTCTGAGCTCCAACCTCCTTAGCCAGCTTCAAACCAGCTAATAGTGCTTCGTATTCTGCCTGGTTGTTTGAGGCCGGGAATCCGAATTTAAAGGAGAGCTCAAGTTGAGTTCCTTGGTTGCTTTCGATTATCACACCCGCACCGCTTCCTGTTTTATTCGAGGATCCGTCCACGTATATGTTCCACTCTATGGGGATTTCCGGGGTGTCTGTGAATTCTGCGATGAAGTCGGTCAGGTGTTGTGATTTGATGGCTGTCCGTGCCTCGTATTGGAGGTCGAACTCAGACAACTCGATTGCCCATTGTAGGATTCTTCCTGCTAGATCTGTTTTCTGTAATATCTCTTTTATGGGTTTGTTGGTCCGAACTTTAATGGTATGCGCTTGGAAATATGGGCGAAGCCGTCGGGATGTGAGGATCAGAGCGCAGGCAAACTTTTCTATTTTCTGGTAGTTCAGCTCAGATCCCTGTAGCGCTTTGCTAATAAAGTAGACGGGTTTTTGCCCATGTTCGTCTTCTTTGACTAGTGCTGAGGCTATTGCCCAGCTCCCTACTGCGAGATATAATATGAGTGGTTCTCCTTCTCGTAGCCGAGATAGGATAGGTGGCCGTCCTAAGAACTCTTTGAAGTCTCGGAAGGCTTGCTCACATTATGTCGTCCATTCGAACTGTTTTCCCTTGCTTAAAGTAGCATAGAAGGGAAGAGATCTTATCGCAGCTCCTGCTAAGAATCGGGATAGAGCGGCCAACCTCCCGTTGAGTTGTTGTACTTCTTTGACACAGGTTGGGCTCTTCATGTTGAGTATGGCTTGACACTTGTCTGGATTTGCTTCAATCCCCCTTTGTGTGAGCATAAAGCCTAAGAATTTGCCTGCTTCTACTGTGAAGGTGCATTTTGCGGGATTGAGCCACATGTTGTGTTTCCTGATAGTGTAAAACACTTGAGTCAGGTCGGATAATAATGTATTTTCGCTTTGTGTCTTTATCAACATGTTGTCTACATAAGCTTCCATGATTTTTCCGATGTGATCTGAGAAAACTTTATTCATTAGCCTTTGATAAGTAACTCCTGCGTTCTTGAGACCGAAAGGCATCACGATGTAAGAGTAGTTTGCTTTCGGTGTTAGGAACGAGGTCTTTTCTTGGTCTGGTGGATATATGGGGATTTGATTGTACCCTGAATATGCGTCCATGAATGAGAGATACTTATATCCTGATGAAGCATCTACTAGAGCGTCGATGCTTGGGAGTGGGTAAGGCTCTTTTGGGCAGGCTTTGTTGAGGTCGGTATAGTCGGTGCACATTCGCCACTTCCCGTTTGACTTTTTCACCAAGACGACGTTTGCTAGCCATAGTGGGTATTTAACTTCCCTTATGAACCCGGCCTCTAGTAGCGCCTGTACTTGTTCTTCTACAGCTTGAGCTCGTTCTGGTCTGAGTTTTCTTTGTCTTTGTTGTACCGGCCGGGATCCCGGGTAGACTGCCAATTTGTGGCTCATTAGTTCGGGATCAATGCCTGGCATGTCGGCAGCTTTCCATGCAAAGAGATCAACATTATCTCTTAGGAACCGTATTAGTGAATCCTTTGTGTCTCCTTTCAGGATCGTGCCAATATTAGTTGTTTTATCCAAGGCGTCTCCGATCTGGACTCTTTCTACTTCTCCTTCGGGTCGTGGTCAGAATTCTTCTCGCCTCTGAACTCCACCGAGCTCGATTGTGTGGAACTCTCCTCCTTCGCCTCGGAGGTTTAGACTTTCGTTATAACAGCGACGTGCCATCTTTTGATCTGCCTTTATTGTAGCTATCCCTTCCGCAGTTGGGAATTTCATACATAGATGTGGAGTTGAAACTATTGCGCCGAGTTAATTTAACGTTGTCCGACCTATTAAGGCATTGTAGGCTGAGCTTACGTCGACCACGATGTAGTCTATCTTGAGTGTTCTGGATTGGTTCTCCTTTCCGAAGGTTGTATGCAGTGATACGTATCCCAGCGGTTGAATTGGGGCATCTCCTAGTCCAAACAGGCTGTTCGGGTACGCTCTTAGCTCTTTTTCTTCTAGGCCGAGTTTGTCGAAGGCAGTTTTGAATAAGATGTCGGCAGAGCTTCCCTGGTCAATTAGTGTACGGTGAAGGTTGGCGTTTGCCAGTATGATCGTAATGACCATGGGGTCGTCGTGTCCCGAGATGATTCCGGATGCGTCTTCCTTGGTAAATGTGATTGCTGGGATGTCTGGGGCTTCCTTTTTTCCTTCGACGTGGTACACCTCTTTGAGGTGTCGCTTGCGGGATCATTTGGAGATTCCTCCTCCAGCAAATCCGCCGTGTATTACGTGAACGTGTCTTTCCGGTGTGCGAGGTGATCGTTCAGATCGTCCGACATCCTCATCCCTTCTTCTTTTTCTTGGTTCGTCATCCCGATTGGCCAAAAACCGATCTAGCTTTCCTTCTCTTACTAGTTTTTCTATGACATTTTTCAAGTCGACGCATTCGTTGGTGGAATGCCCTCGAAGTCGGTGATATTCACAGTATTCATTCCAATTTCCTCCTCCTCTTTTGCCTTTAAGTGGCCGAGCTGGAAGGATTTTCTCTGTATGGCAGACTTCTTTGTAAACATCTACCAAGGATACCCTAAGAGGAGTATAGTTATGATATTTTTTGGTTTTCTCTCCGGAGCAATCTTCCTTTTTCTTGGATTCTTTATCTCGGTAGGCAGAACCAAACCTTGAGGCTTTGCCAAGTCGAGAATTTTCCTCCATATTGATGTATTTCTGCGCCCGTTCTTGTACTTCAGTTAAGGATGTCGGGTATCTCTTTGATATAGATTGGCTAAATGGTCCTTCTTGCAGGCCATTTATGAGGCCCATAATGGCAGCTTCTGTTGGTAGACTTTGTATGTCCATGCATGTTTTGTTGAATCTTTCCATGTAGTTGCGAAGGCTCTCCCGATCTCCTTGCTTGATCCCTAGTAGGCTAGGTGCGTGTTTGGCTTTGTCCTTTTGTATGGAGAATCGGGCCAGGAACCTTTTGGCCAGGTCGTCAAAACTCGAGATGGATTTTGGAGGTAGGTTGTCAAACCATTTAATGGCTGTCTTGGTGAGAGTTGTTGGAAAGGCTTTGCAGCGAACTGCATCTGAGGCATCAGTGAGGTACATTCTACTTCTGAAGTTGCTGAGATGATGGTTGGGGTCCGAGGTGCCGTCATATAGAGTCATATCCAGAAGTTTAAAATCTTTTGGAATTTTGGTCTTCATAATTTCTCTGGTGAATGGATCTTGATCTTTCTGAGAGCTATCCTCTGTTGATGGTCGAGTAGCTTTAGTCTTGAGATCAGCTTCGAGTTTTATAAGCTTATCTTCTAATTCTCAGCACCGCCTTATCTCCCGGCGTAGATCTTCTTCTTTTTCACGTCGATGTTGGGCTTCTTTCTCAAGTTGCTCCAATCGATTTTAAAGTGCTTCTATTACTCCTGGATTTGATGAATTTTTGTCTCCGTTGGTTTCTGGAGTATCTTTGAGTATTGTGTCCGCGTTTTTATGCGGCGTTCTGTCTTCCAAACCTGAATCGTGGTCGTTGTCATGGTCATCCGCCATGTTAATGGGATGACTTCCAGGTTCCCCGGCAACGGCGCCAATGTTCCGAGGGTTACCTGAAACTGTAGGTCGATCTCGGACGAGATCTTCTGTGTTGGTCGGAGCCGACGTGTCCGGCAGGTGTATAGCGGCCAGAGCTAATGTGTTCGACTTGTTGGACTTGGTGGTGGTGCTGATCCTTCGTCCCCGGAGGGTGGGGGGTACCTGCAAGGGACTCCGATGCTTAAGTTAGCAAGGGTATTAAGCATGTTTATGTAGAATCAGAGTATGAGTTATACCTGGGTGCTCCAGTGAATTTATAATGGTGAGATGTGGCCTCCTGCGGATAAGATAAGTTAGTTATCTTATCTTATCTTTATCTTATCTTTAAGTGAGGTTATCTTTAAGGGAACTGCCTTTATCTCTATGGGCTTGGGCTGCCCTTGGATTTGGGGCGCGTTCCTCTATTTGGGCCCTTCGTTTGGGCTTTCCTGTGACTTGGCCGAGCTCTTTGAGGAGAGGTCGGGTTGTCCTGACCTGAAGAGGTCGGTCGCTTTGTCTGTCGAACATCCTGGGTCGGACAGCTCGACCCAGGGTATGAACAGCTTGTTTGCTAGTTTTTGTTAGTTTTAAGACTTAGTTGCTTATTCTTACTAGTTTTTGTTTTTCTTTTCTACTATGAATTCTCACCCCTTGCTTTAAGTTTGGTTCTAATGTTGTTGTAAGGAATGGAAGCTATAATGAGAACAGGCATCAAGGTTGGAAGAATCAAAGATGGAAGGAGCCACAAGGATTTGATCAACTCTCTTGGCAACAACCCCCTCCAATGCGCTATAGCCAACAACCACTCTATGATGCATACCAAGACAATAGTTATGGTGGACCTCTTCGTGACAACCAACCTCCACCAGATTACTATAGTCAAGAGCCATTCCGAGGTGCGTACCAAGATGATAGATATGGTGGACCCCCTTGTAGTTACCAACAAGCCCCACCATATGCCTATGACCCCCCTCCTCAACATAGATTTGAACCACCAAACTCACAAGCCCCCTACTACCAAACACCCTCATATGACCCTGATGAGCGGATAATTTGTATGCTTTTTGGCATTGTTTTTAGTATGTTTTTAGTATCTTTTAGTTAGTTTTTAGTATATTTTTATTAGTTTTTAATTAAAATTCACTTTTCTGGACTTTACTATGAGTTTGTGTGTTTTTCTGTGATTTCAGGTATTTTCTGACTGAAATTGAGGGTCCTGAGCAAAAATCTGATCCAGAGACTGAAAAGGACTGCAGATGCTGTTGGATTCTGACCTCCCTGCACTCGAAGTGGATTTTCTGGAGCTATAGAAGCCCAATTGGCGCGCTCTCAACGGCATTGGAAAGTAGACATCCTGGGCTTTCCAGCAATATATAATAGTCCATACTTTGTCCAAGATTTGATGGCCCAAACCCGCGTAGCAATCCGGCCTCAGAAATTCCAGCGTTAAACGCCGGAACTGGATTAAAAGTTGGAGTTAAACGCCCAAACTGGCATGAGAACTGGCGTTTAACTCCAGAAAAGGTCTCTACACGAAATTCCTTCATTGCTCAGCCCAAGCACACACCAAGTGGGCCCGGAAGTGGATTTTTCTGTCATTTACTCATTTCTGTAAACCTTAGGACACTAGTTTACTACTTATAGGATCTTTTGACATTGTATCCGAACCTTATGACCCCATAACATTTTGTACACGTTCTTTCCACAGTATGAGCCTCTAAACCCCATGGTTGGGGTGAGGAGCTCTGCTGTGTCTTGATGGATTAATGCAATTACTACTGTTTCCTATTCAATCATGCTTGCTTCCATTCTAAGATAACACTTGTTCTTAATCCGGATGAATGTGATGATCCGTGACAATCATCATCATTCTCAACCATGAACACGTGCCTGACAACCACCTCTGTTCTATCTTAGATTGAGTAGTTATCTCTTGGGTTCTTTAATCGGAATCTTCGTGGTATAGGCAGGACCTGATGGCAGCATTCAAGAGAATCCGGAAGGTCTAAACCTTGTCTGTGGTATTCTGAGTAGGATTCAATGATTGAATGACTGTGATGTGCTTCAAACCTGTAACCTACTGGGCGTTAGTGACAGACACAAAAGAGTGATTCTATTCCGGTAGGGGAGGGAACCAAACCGGTGATTGGCGGCACTGTGACAGAGTGCTTTGCATTAGCTTTCACTGCGCGGATGGGAGGTAGCTGCTGACAACAGTGAGACCCTACACGAGCTTGCCATGGAAGGAGACATGCGTGTTTGATGAAGAAGACAGTAGGAAAGCAGAGATTCAGAAGATGGAGCATCTCCAAACCTCAACCCATTCTCCATTACTGCAGTACAAGTAACCATTACATGTTCTTTTGCTTTTTACAATCAATCCTGATAATTTCTGATATCCTGACTAAGATTTACAAAATAACCATAGCTTGCTTCAAGCCGACAATCTCCGTGGGATCGACCCTTGCTCACGCAAGGTATTACTTGGACGACCCAGTGCACTTGCTGGTTAGTTGTGCGGGATTGCAAAAGTGTTATTGCAATTTCGTGCACCAAGTTTTTGGCGCCGTTGCCGGGGATTGTTCGAGTTTGGACAACTGACGGTTTATTTTGTTGCTTAGATTAGGACTGTTTTCTTTTTGTTGGTTTAGAGTATTTTAGTTGAGTCTAGTTCATATTCTAAGTTTGGTGTCAATTGCATGCTTTTTGTTTTTCTTCTTTTAATTTTCGAATTTTTTTCTTGTTCTTAGTTCCTTTTTGATTCATAAAAGTTCTAAGTTTGGTGTCCTCTTTGTGTTTTTCCTTTAAAATTTTCGAAAAAATTAGTGTTTGATTTTCTAAAATTTTAAGTTTGGTGTCTTTTTGTGTTTTTCTCTTTCCTCTTTTTAAGAATCAAATCTTTTTCATAAAAAAATTTTTTTCAATCATATCTTCTTAATTGCTGTTTTCAAAATCTTTTTCTTTACTAATTGATTCAGTTCCCAATTTGCTTTGATCTTATTTTATTCTTAATTTTCGAATTTTATTTTATTTTCCTTTTGTATTATTTTATTTTATTTTAATTTTTCGGTTATTTCAAAAAAAAAAATAATAATAAAAAAAATAAACAAAATTCATCTCTTTGCAATTACTCTCATTTTCCTTTTGTCTATTATGGACTTAAGTGGAATTAATCAGTCCAGAAGGACTCTGGGGTCTTATGCTAACCCCATTACAGCTGCATATGGGAGTAGCATCTGTATACCTCCCATCAAAGCAAGCAGCTTTGAGCTAAACCCTCAACTCATTATCATAGTGCAGCAAAATTGCCAGTATTCCGGTCTTCCAGAGGAAGAACCTACTGAGTTTCTGGCACAGTTCTTACAAATTGCTGACACAATACATGATAAAGAGATAGATCAGGATGTCTACAGACTGTTACTGTTTCCATTTGCTGTAAAAGATCAAGCAAAAAGGTGGTTAAATAACCAACCTACAGCAAGCATAAAGACATGGAAACAGTTATCAGAAAAATTCCTGAATCATTTTTACCCTCCAAAAAGGATGACACAGCTAAGGCTGGACATCCAAGGCTTTAAACAAGAGGATAATGAATCCCTTTATGATGCCTGGGAGAGGTATAGAGGTATGCTAAGAAATGTCCCTCTGAAATGTTTTCAGAGTGGGTACAGTTAGACATTTTCTACTATGGGCTTACAGAAAAAGCTCAGATGTCTTTAGACCACTCAGCTGGTGGATCTATACACATGAGGAAGACAATTGAAGAAGCTCAAGAGCTTATAGACACTGTTGCTAGAAACCAATACTTATATTCTAGCAATGAGTTCGTTCCAAAGGAGGAGGTCATGGCACTAGTCACTGACCCTAATCCTCAAGAACAGATGAATGAGCTTAATCAACAATTGCTCCTGATGACAGAACAGTTAGCAGAATTTAAAGAAATGCTCCATGATACTAAGGTTGCTAACAAGAGCATAGAACTGCAGTTGAAACAAGCAAAACAGCAAATATCTAAACAAATAACAGAAGAATGTCAAGCAGTTCAACTTAGGAGTGGGAAAACACTGAATGCCACTGCTCAAAAGAGCAAGAAATCAATTAAGGAACAGTTGACAGAGGATGACCAAGCTACTGTTCAAAATCCCTCTGAGGACAGTAAGAGCCCAGAGAGGAAGATTATTGGCGTTCAAACGCCAGAAAGGGGAGGAAAGTTGGCGTTAAACGCCCATTCCTTGCCCAATACTGGCGTTCAAACGCCAGAACAGGGAGGAAAGCTGGCGTTAAACGCCCATTCCCTGCCCAGTTCTGGCGTTCAAACGCCAGAAAAGGGGGAGAAGTTGGCGTTTAACGCCCAAACTTTATCCACTCCTGGCGTTCAAACACCCAAGGAGAATCAGGCACCTGAGGGTTCTGGTAATTATCCCCCTAACAAGGCTTCTTCAACCACTTCTGTAAGGAATAAACCTGCAGCATCTAAGGTTGAAGAATATCAAGCCAAGATGCCTTATCCTCAGAAACTCCGCAAAGCGGAACAGGATAAGCAATTTGCCCGCTTTGCAGACTATTTAAGGACTCTTGAAATAAAGATTCCTTTTGCAGAGGCACTTGAGCAAATACCCTCTTATGCTAAGTTCATGAAAGAGATCTTAAGTCATAAGAAGGATTGGAGAGAAACTGAAAAAGTATTTCTCACTGAAGAATGCAGTGCAGTCATTCTAAAAAGCTTACCAGAAAAGCTTCAAGATCCTGGAAGCTTTCTGATACCATGCACATTGGAAGGCACTTACACCAAGGTAGCCTTATGTGACCTTGGAGCAAGTATTAACTTAATACCTGCATCCACTATCAGAAAGCTTGGGTTGATTGGAGAAGTCAAACCAACCAGGATATGCCTCCAACTTGCTGATGGCTCCATTAAACACCCATCAGGCATAATAGAGGACATGATTGTCAAAGTTGGGCCATTTGCCTTCCCAACTGACTTTGTGGTGCTGGAAATGGAGGAGCATAAAAATGCAACTCTCATTCTAGGAAGACCTTTCCTAGCAACTGGACGAACTCTCATTGATGTACAAAAGGGGGAAGTAACCTTGAGAGTCAATGAGGATGAGTTCAAGTTGAATGCTGTAAAAGCTATGCAGCATCCAGACACACCAGAGGACTGCATGGACGCTGACATTATTGACTCTCTGGTAGAAGAGATCAATAAGGCTGAAAGCCTAGAATCAGAGCTTGAGAACATCTTCAAAGATGCTCAAACTGATCAGGAAGAGCCAGAGGAGGCAAAGGAATTTTCGAAAATTCCTCAGGAGGAGAATAAGCCTCCTAAGCCTGAACTCAAACCACTACCATCATCCCTGAAATATGCATTTCTGGGAGAGAGTGACACTTTTCCAGTGATTATAAGCTCTGCCTTAAATTCACAGGAAGAGGAAGCACTAATTAAAGTGCTAAGGACACACAAGACAGCTCTTGGGTGGTCCATAAGTGATCTTAAGGGCATTAGCCCAGCTAGATGCATGCACAAGATCCTGTTGGAGGATAATGCCAAACCAGTGGTCCAACCACAGAGGAGGCTAAATCCTGCCATGAAGGAGGTGGTGCAGAAAGAGGTCACTAAATTACTAGAGGCTGGGATTATTTATCCTATTTCTGATAGCCCCTGGGTGAGCCCTGTCCAAGTTGTTCCCAAAAAGGGAGGAATGACAGTGGTTCATAATGAAAAAAATGAACTGGTCCCTACAAGGACAGTCACAGGGTGGCGTATGTGTATTGACTACAGAAGGCTCAATACAGCCACCAGAAAGGATCATTTTCCTTTACCATTCATAGACCAAATGCTAGAAAGACTAGCTGGTCATGACTATTACTGCTTTTTGGATGGCTATTCAGGCTATAACCAAATTGCAGTGGATCTCCAGGACCAAGAGAAAACAGCATTCACCTGCCCTTCAGGCGTATTTGCCTACAGGAGGATGCCTTTTGGTCTGTGCAATGCACCTGCAACCTTTCAGAGGTGCATGCTCTCTATCTTCTCAGATATGGTAGAGAAATTTCTGGAAGTCTTCATGGATGACTTTTTAGTATATGGAGACTCATTTAGCTCCTGTCTTAACCACCTATCACTTGTCCTGAAAAGATGCCAAGAGACAAACCTGGTATTAAACTGGGAGAAATGTCACTTTATGGTGACTGAAGGAATTGTCCTTGGGCACAAAATTTCAAGCAGGGGAATAGAGGTGGATAAGGCAAAGGTAGAGGTAATTGAAAAATTACCACCACCTGCCAATGTTAAGGCAATCAGAAGCTTTCTGGGACATGCAGGATTTTACAGAAGGTTTATCAAGGATTTTTCGAAAATTGCCAAACCTCTGAGTAATCTGCTAGCTGCTGACACTCCATTCATCTTTGATAATGAGTGTCTGCAGGCATTTGAGACCCTGAAAGCTAAGCTGGTCACAGCACCAGTTATCTCTGCACCAGATTGGACATTGCCATTTGAATTAATGTGTGATGCCAGTGATCATGCCATTGGTGCAGTGTTGGGACAGAGGCATAACAAGCTTTTGCACGTCATTTATTATGCCAGCCGTGTTCTAAATGACGCACAAAAGAACTACACAACCACAGAAAAAGAGTTACTTGCAGTGGTTTATGCTATTGACAAGTTTAGATCCTACCTAGTGGGATCAAAGGTGATTGTGTACACTGACCATGCTGCTCTTAAATACTTACTCACAAAGCAGGATTCAAAACCCAGACTTATCAGATGGGTGTTGCTTCTGCAAGAGTTTGATATAGAAATAAGAGACAGAAAAGGGACAGAGAACCAAGTGGCAGATCATCTGTCCAGAATAGAGCCAGTAGCTGGGGCGTCCCTCCCTTCTACTGAGATCTCTGAGACCTTCCCAGATGAGCAACTCTTTGCCATTCAGGAAGCTCCATGGTTTGCAGACATTGCAAATTATAAAGCTGTGAGGTTCATACCCAAGGAGTACAGTTATGTGCAAAGAAAGAAACTAATTTCAGATGCCAAGTACTACCTTTGGGATGAACCATATCTCTTTAAGAGATGTGCTGACGGAGTGATCCGCAGGTGTATACCCAGAGAGGAAGCACGAAGGATCCTATGGCACTGCCATGGATCACAGTATGGAGGACACTTTGGAAGTGAGCGAACAGCCACTAAAGTTCTCCAGTGCGGCTTCTACTGGCCTACTCTCTATAAAGATTCCCGAGAGTTTGTGCGTAACTGTGACAGTTGCCAAAGAGCTGGTAACCTGCCTCATGGATATGCCATGCCTCAACAAGGGATATTAGAGATAGAGCTGTTTGATGTATGGGGAATTGACTTCATGGGGCCATTCCCACCATCATACTCAAACACTTACATTCTGGTGGCAGTGGACTATGTATCTAAGTGGGTAGAAGCAATTGCTACACCCACTAATGATACCAAAACCGTGCTGAAATTCCTCCAGAAAAACATTTTCAGCAGGTTTGGCGTCCCTAGAGTACTAATCAGTGATGGGGGTACTCATTTCTGCAATAAACAGCTATACTCTGCTATGGTTAGATATGGAATCAGCCATAAAGTGGCAACTCCGTATCATCCACAGACAAATGGGCAAGCTGAAGTCTCTAACAGAGAGCTAAAAAGAATCCTGGAACGGACTGTGATGTCCCGAAGAAAGGATTGGGCAAAGAGCTTGGATGATGCTCTGTGGGCATACAGAACAGCATTCAAGACTCCTATAGGGACCTCCCCATACCAATTGGTGTATGGAAAGGCCTGTCATTTGCCTGTGGAACTGGAACATAAAGCCTACTGGGCAACCAGATTCCTAAACATGGATGCACAGTTAGCTGGTGAAAAAAGATTGCTCCAGCTAAATGAGCTAGAAGAGTTCAGACTCAATGCCTTTGAAAATGCTAAGATCTATAAGGAAAAGGCAAAGAAGTGGCATGACAAGAGATTGTCAACCAGAGTCTTTGAGCCAGGACAAAAAGTTCTCCTCTTCAACTCTAGGCTCAGACTGTTTCCAGGAAAACTCAAATCCCGTTGGAGGGGTCCATATGTGATTACAAAAGTGTCACCATATGGGTATGTTGAGCTTCAGGATATTGATTCTGACAGTAAGTTCATTGTTAATGGACAGAGGATCAAACACTATCTTGAAGGAAATTTTGAGCAGGAATGCTCAGAACTGAGACTTGAGTGATTCTCAGTGAAAGTCCAGCTAAAGACAGTAAAGAAGCGCTTGCTGGGAGGCAACCCAGTCATTAGGAAGTTGTATGATTAGTTCTTACAGAGGCAAGTATCAAAAATAAAGGAATTCACAGAGTTACAGAAGGATTCAGCTCAAAAAGCAGAGAAAATGAGCTTACCGGCGAAAAAACGCCAGTAAGGGGCATTTTGGGCGTTAAACGCCAGAATGGGCACCATTCTGGGCGTTTAACGCCAGTAATGGTACCATTCTGGGCGTTAAACGCCAGAATGGGCACCATTTTGGGCGTTTAACGCCAGGTGTGCAGCATCACTGGGCGTTCAGAAAAACGCCCAGTGAGGAAGGTTTTCTGGCGTTTAACGCCAGCCAGGGTACCTGGCTGGGCGTTAAACGCCCAAAAGGGGCAACAAATGGGCGTTAAACGCCAGAATGGGTGCCATTCTGGGCGTTTAACGCCAGCTTGGTGGGGGGACCACATTTTTGTTTTCAACTCAGATTTTTTCAAACTTTCCTTTTCTCACCCATACTTTTCTACAAAATCACACTTCAATCATTCATTATTCACTTTCAAATCTTCAAAATCAAAACAATTTTTCAAATCTATTTCAAAATAATCCCAAATCTTCTTCAAAAACTCACCCTTTTCTCAAAAATCTTTCATATCTTTTCAAATTTCCTTTCAAATCTCTCTTTTGTTTTCGAAATTCTCCTCCCCCCACTCTATAAATGAACGTTCCTCACCCCTCCTTCCTCACACCATTCGAATTTTCTCTCCCTCTCTCTCTCTCTTCTCTTATTTCTTTTCTTTTTGCTTGAGGACAAGCAAAACCTCTAAGTTTGGTGTGCTTTTCCGTGATCACTAAGCCAAGATTCATCAATATCATGGCTCCCAAGGGAAAACAAACCAACTCAAGAGGAAGGAAAGAGACCAATCCAAAGAATCTTTGGAATGAAGAGAAGTTCTTAACCAAAGAACATGAGGACCATTATCACAAAATAATGGGACTGAGGTCAGTGATCCCGGAAGTTAAATTTGATCTGAAAGAAGATGAATATCCGGAGATCCAAGAGCAAATTCGAAACAGAGGTTGGGAAGTTCTGACCAATCCTGAGACAAAGGTTGGAAGGAACATGGTTCAGGAATTCTACTCAAATCTGTGGCTCACAGATAAGCAAAGAATGACTGGAACCGCTTTTCCTACCCACAGAACCATGGTCAGAGGGAAAGTTATGTACTTCCATCTGGACAAAATAAGAGAATCTTCAAGTTACCTCAACTACAAGATGATCCTGATTCCTTCAATAGGAGGATGGTGAGAGTAGATAAGGGATTGGATCAAGTTCTAGAGGACATATGCCTCCCTGGAACTAAGTGGATAACCAATTCTAAGGGTGTCCCAAACCAACTCAAGAGGGGAGACCTCAAGCCAATTGCAAGAGGTTGGCTAGACTTTATTGGGCGTTCCATATTGCCCACTAGCAACCGTTCTGAGGTCACCATCAAGAGAGCAGTGATGATTCACTGTATTATGCTTGGAAAAGCAGTGGAGGTGCATCATGTGATTGCTTGTGAGATCTACACAATTGCAAATAAGAATTCCACTGAAGCCAAATTGGCCTACCCAAGCTTAATCTCCTTGCTCTGCAAAGAGGCTGGGGTAAAAATGGGAGTAGATGAGTTCATACCCATTGAACATCCAATCACCAAGAAGTCAATGGAAGGACAAGTGCAAGACAACTCTATCAAGAGGAGGACGCGTGAGTTCCTCCCTGAATTCCCTGAAATTGGCTACTGGGCCAGCCTAGAAGCATCCATCAACAAGCTGCAAGAGACTATGGAGCAACTGAAGGAAGAACAGCAGAATCAGAACTGCATGATCTGCAAATTGCTGAAGGAACAAGAGAAGCAGGGGCGTGATATCAAGGAACTGAAGCGCCAAAAGCTCTCCTCTCAAGCTGGGGGAGCATCCACTTCTCAAAATCAAGGTTGTTGAGTCCTAACTCTGTGAAAACCTCTATCATTAGGAGCCTCTGTTTTTTTTCGTTTTTATTATTATCCTTTTTCCTTTATTTTTAGTCTCATCTTACATCTATATTTGAGTCTTGTTCTTAATTAATAAAATTAATAAAGTTTATGCCTTAAAGCTATGAATGTCCTATGAATCCATCACCTCTCTTAAAAGAAAAATGCTTTAATCACAAAAGAACAAGAAGTACAGGATTCCGAAATTTATCTCTGAAACTAGTTGAATTAGTTTGATGTGGTGGCAATACTTTTTGTTTTCTGAATGAATGCTTGAACAGTGCATATGTCTTTTGAATTTGTTGTTTTAAGAATGTTAAAATTGTTGGCTCTTGAAAGAATGAGGAGAAAGAGAACTGTTATTGAGGATCTGAAAAATCATCAAATTGATTCTTGAAGCAAGAAAAGCAGTGAAAAAAAAAACTAATATATTTCGAAAAAAAAAGAGAAAAGAAAAAAAAAAAGAAAAAGAAAGAAAAAAAAAAAGAAGGAAATAAAGTTGTGATCCAAGGCAACAAGAGTGTGCTTAAGAACCCTGGACACCTCTAATTGGGGACTTTAGCAAAGCTGAGTCACAATCTAAGAAGGTTCACCCAATTATGTGTCTGTGGCATGTATGTATCCGGTGGTAATACTGGAAGACAGAGTGCTTTGGGCCACAGCCAAGACTCATACATTAGCTATGTTCAAGAATCAATATACTTAACTAGGAGAATCAATAACACTATCTGAGTTCTGAGTTCTTATAGATGCCAATCATTCTGAACTTCAAAGGATAGAGTGAGATGCCAAAACTGTTCGGAGGCAAAAAGCAACTAGTTCCGCTCATCTAATTGGAGCTATGTTTCTTTGATATTTTGGAGTCTATAGTATATTCTCTTCTTTTTATCCTATTTTGATTCTCAGTTGCTTGGGGACAAGCAACAATTTAAGTTTGGTGTTGTGATGAGCGGATAATTTGTATGCTTTTTGGCATTGTTTTTAGTATATTTTTAGTATCTTTTAGTTAGTTTTTAGTATATTTTTATTAGTTTTTAATTAAAATTCACTTTTCTGGACTTTACTATGAGTTTGTGTGTTTTTCTGTGATTTCAGGTATTTTCTGACTGAAATTGAGGGTCCTGAGCAAAAATCTGATCCAGAGACTGAAAAGGACTGCAGATGCTGTTGGATTCTGACCTCCCTGCACTCGAAGTGGATTTTCTGGAGCTACAGAAGCCCAATTGGCGCGCTCTCAACGGCATTGGAAAGTAGACATCCTGGGCTTTCCAGCAATATATAATAGTCCATACTTTGTCCAAGATTTGATGGCCCAAACCCGCG
Source organism: Arachis stenosperma (assembly GCF_014773155.1). Lineage (NCBI taxonomy): Eukaryota > Viridiplantae > Streptophyta > Magnoliopsida > Fabales > Fabaceae > Arachis > Arachis stenosperma. Next base: position 12,965,368 of record NC_080385.1, read on the forward strand.
TAGCAATCCGGCCTCAGAAATTCCAGCGTTAAACGCCGGAACTGGATTAAAAGTTGGAGTTAAACGCCCAAACTGGCATGAGAACTGGCGTTTAACTCCAGAAAAGGTCTCTACACGAAATTCCTTCATTGCTCAGCCCAAGCACACACCAAGTGGGCCCGGAAGTGGATTTTTCTGTCATTTACTCATTTCTGTAAACCTTAGGACACTAGTTTACTACTTATAGGATCTTTTGACATTGTATCCGAACCTTATGACCCCATAACATTTTGTACACGTTCTTTCCACAGTATGAGCCTCTAAACCCCATGGTTGGGGGTGAGGAGCTCTGCTGTGTCTTGATGGATTAATGCAATTACTACTGTTTCCTATTCAATCATGCTTGCTTCCATTCTAAGATAACACTTGTTCTTAATCCGGATGAATGTGATGATCCGTGACAATCATCATCATTCTCAACCATGAACACGTGCCTGACAACCACCTCTGTTCTATCTTAGATTGAGTAGTTATCTCTTGGGTTCTTTAATCGGAATCTTCGTGGTATAGGCAGGACCTGATGGCAGCATTCAAGAGAATCCGGAAGGTCTAAACCTTGTCTGTGGTATTCTGAGTAGGATTCAATGATTGAATGACTGTGATGTGCTTCAAACCTGTAACCTACTGGGCGTTAGTGACAGACGCAAAAGAGTGATTCTATTCCGGTAGGGGAGGGAACCAAACCGGTGATTGGCGGCACTGTGACAGAGTGCTTTGCATTAGCTTTCACTGCGCGGATGGGAGGTAGCTGCTGACAACAGTGAGACCCTACACGAGCTTGCCATGGAAGGAGACATGCGTGTTTGATGAAGAAGACAGTAGGAAAGCAGAGATTCAGAAGATGGAGCATCTCCAAACCTCAACCCATTCTCCATTACTGCAGTACAAGTAACCATTACATGTTCTTTTGCTTTTTACAATCAATCCTGATAATTTCTGATATCCTGACTAAGATTTACAAAATAACCATAGCTTGCTTCAAGCCGACAATCTCCGTGGGATCGACCCTTGCTCACGCAAGGTATTACTTGGACGACCCAGTGCACTTGCTGGTTAGTTGTGCGGGATTGCAAAAGTGTTATTGCAATTTCGTGCACCAGACCCTAACCCTTATCCACCTTATGAACCATACTTAGAACCACCCCCATTCCAACACAATTACTCTCATGAGCCACCACCTCAATGTTCACCATCTCCATGCCCTTACCAAGAAGAACCACCTTCCTACCATGCACCTGACGTTAGGATTTTTGCTAGTAAAGAATTTTGTAAAAATATAGTCGCGTTGTGAGTATAGATTCTAAACCAACAGAAAATCCCTTCGTACAAACGTTTTGGTTGTCACAAGTAACAAAACCCAATAAATTTATAAACTGAAGTATTCAAACCTCGGGTCGTCTTCTCAAAGAATTGCAGGGAGGTATGATTTATTATTGGTTATGGAAAAACAGTGTTTGGGTTTGAAAAGAGTTTTAAGCAAGAGAAATAGATTGCAAGAATTAATAAATTAATAACTAATAAAACTCTTGGCAAGGTATGAAAACTGGAAGTCCTATCCCAATTATCCTTATCAATTGTGATGAGAATTGGATTTTTCTCCCACTAAGTTAACCTCTAACTATGAAGGTAAGTCAAGTGGATGGAATAAGTTTGGTTCCTCAGGTCCTAGTCTTTCCTTGGAAAGGGCTAGAGTTATTGAAACTCGAGTTAATTCTTGAAGAATTCTAATTTTCAGTCAACAATCAGTTTGACAACTCAAGAGTTACCAATTAATCAACTAAATGCCAAGAATATAAAAAGCTAAATTAAAATCATAAATAACTGGAATACCTCAAATTAAATTGAATGGAGATGTCAATTCTAACATGGAAAAGTTCATAAGCCAATTGGGCAACATAAGTCATTAATAAATAAAAGCATTAAAGTATCTGAAAGTAAAAGAGAAATACAAAGTAAAAGGAATATTAAACCTGATATGAAGATGAGATAAATCCTAATCCTAATAGAAATCCTAATCCTAAATCCTAAGAGAGAGGAGAGAACCTCCCTCTCTCTGAAAACTACATCTAAAAACCTAAAATTGTATTATGATCTTATATGAATTGATGATCTGAGTCTCTGCATGTTCCCAGACTTTAATCTGTGTTTCTGGGCCAAAAACTGGGTTGAAATACGGCCCAAAATCTGTGCCAGCGACTTCTGTAATTCTGTAGATCGCGCTCGTCACGCGTCCACATCGTCCACGCATTCGCGTCACTCAGCATTTCTCGTACCACGCGTGCACATCGTCCACGCTTTCGCGTCGTTCGTGCAGCTTCCAATCCGCGCGGTCGCGTCAGCCACGTGAGCGCGTCACGGTAATTCCTTCTATTTTGCACAATCACGTGAGCCATGCGACCGCGTGACTTCTCACTGGTCATCTCCTCAATTCCTTGTGTTCCTTCCATTTTTGCATGCTTCCTCTTCATTCCTTACGCCATTCCTGCCCTATGAAGCCTGAAACACTTAACATACAGATCACGACATCGAATGGTACGAAGGAAGATAAAAATATACAACAAAAAGGTCCTTAGGAAGCAAGTTATTAATCATAGGATATTTTTAGGAAGGAATTGTAATACATGCAAATCATATGAATAAGTGGGTGAAAAGCTTGATAAAACCACTCAACAAAACACAATATAAACCATAAAATAGTGGTTTATCAGCACCCTTTCTCTAAAATAATGAACCCTCCTATCCACCCTATCCTCCACTGGATGACAACACCCTTGGTGCTATTCACCAAGGCCAAACATAGTTTCATACCACACTTGTCTCTATCACTAGTCTCACATCTACTCTTCTAGCTCTTACATCCCGCATGAAAGAGCACCCACATCCGTCAATCCAAGAGCAATCTGATCCCAATGATACTATTAACATAGAACAAGAGAGAAGGGATCGTCTTAGAGACGCAATGGATCTGTTACACGTGGCCTTATTTCCAGAGGAGCAAGAGGAGGCCCAAAATGTAGAGGTAGGAGAGACCCTTGAAGATGAAGGAGTAGTTGAAGGGAGTTATCATAGAAAGGAAATCATCAAGGAAGAGTATGATTTTATGCTAAAACAATTGGACGAAGCTGCAATAGTTATAGAAGAAGTGGTTGAGAACTTAGGAGATATGAAACCTCCACGGGAAAGTCCAGTCATAGAGCCTCCTTCCGAGATGCTTGAAATTGATGATAAGGAGGGTGTATAGCCTCCAAGGCATATCCTAGTTGAAGACTTTGAAGAAGTTGATAAAGAGTTGGAGGTTAAAGAAGAAGAAGCACAACCTCCCATGCTCTTGGTAGGCAATGCAGAAGAGATTGAATTGGGAGAAAGCTACCAAGGGAAAGCTGTTAAAATTGAAGAGGCTTACAGAGAGGTGGAAATTGTCAAGGAAGAGCCCATGGGAATGGAGCTGGAAATCACCTTACCAAAGTTGTTGGAGACCTCTTCCCCAAAGCCATCACCATCCATTCCCTCATTCAAGTGGGTAAATCTTTCATCCCTAAGTTTAATTGGCCCACTTGAATATGTTTTACTTGAGATAGATGGACAACTTAGAGCTCTTTATGACTATAAGAGTAAGAGAGAGATGGTCTGTGGTAAGAGTTGTCCTGCAAGGTTCAATATGGTTGCATGCTCCAAGTTGAAGTGCAAGGATTGGTGTAGAGCTCAATTGCGTGGGTCTAGGAAGTTGTTTGGACGCTTCAATGAGAATTCAAATCATGGTTTAGAGCTCGAACACACAAAACCTGTGAGATTTTGAGCCTATTTCATTGGTTGCATTTTACCAACCAATATATTTTATTTTTGGTGTGTGTTGTTCTCTCTAAAATTGTGATCTATATCTTTCTTGATTCTATATTTCCATGGTTTAATGTATGCATATAATTATATGATTGAGACCTTTTTTCACTTAGCTTACATACCCATATGGCCTTACCCTTTCATTATCCTTTGCAAACCAACGTTGAGCCTATTTTACCCCTTTGTTCTTTACTTTAGCTCATCACTAACTCTAAGTGAAAAATAATAATGTCCTTAATTTGAATCCTTGATTAGCTTAGACTAGTGAAAGTGCTTATGAATTAAGTGTAGGAAAAGTGGGTTTGGAAACATTTGGTTTGGGAATTGAGTATGTTAGACTTTGTGTGAAAAATGTTAAGAACATGTTTATGCATTCAATACCTTAATCATATGCAGTGAAAAAGGAAAGAAAAAAAATAGATTAAGAAAAGAAAAATAGAAAAAGAAAAAAAAAAGAGAAAAAGAAAAGAAAAAGAGCAAAAAATAAAAAATAAAAAGGGGACAAAATGCCCCAAAGTAAATGGTGATAGCAATGCATATGTACTGTACTCAAAAATTGGAATGCATGAATATGTAGTAAACATAATTAATGAGTAGTTATTGATTTTATATTATGATTATATGGATTGCCCTAAGTTAGATGAGAAGTTTAGATTAATTAAGGATTCAGATTTCAGTCCACTTGATCAAATACAATCCTACCTTGACCTTGACCCCATTACAACCCTCAAAAGACCTCTTGATTTGTGTATTGGTACATTAAATTTCTTTTGATTGATAGAAGAAGAGCAAGTCTTAGAAAGTAAGGTTAGTAGAGAATTGAGAGAATCGAACCTCAAACACTTGAGTGATTAGAGTGTATACACTTCCAGTGAGGGTTTGATGCTCGATTCCTTGTTTCCGACTTCCATAAGCTATTTTCTTTTGCAAGTTTACTTGTACCTTATTTTATGATTTGAATTAGTGAGATCCAGTTCATATTTCTTCTTGAAGGATTTCTTTACTTTTAACCAAGTAGGTAAAAGCATTTTGCATGTAGTTACATTCATATAAATAGGTTACATTTTATCCTACCATTCCTCTTCACTCTTTATAGCTTCTCTTGAGCTTAGCATGAGGACATGCTAATCTTTAAGTGTGGGGAGGTCGATACCGACTTTTGTGGGTTAGTTACCTTCTTTTCAACACCAATCATTTATTTTCCTTGTTAGTTGTTGCATTTGCATGTTTATTTGCATGTATGTCTTGCTTGGTTAAAATAATGAGTTTCTTTTCAAGACCCTTTTTACAATATTTTACTAATTTAAATTGAAATTTTTTTAACTTGTTTGAGGATTGTAATTTGGAACATGAATTATAGCTAAGAACACACAACCTGTGAGATTTGAGTTTAATTATATGGTTACATTATTTAATCATAATATTTTATTCTTGTATGTTTTCTTCTCTATGATTGCAATCTTTACTTTGTTCCATTCTATATGTCCATTGTTTAGTGTATTTTCATGCTTGCATATGATTGAGGCCATCATTTGTATTAGCTCACTTATCCCAAATAGCCTACCCCTTTCAATCACCTTTGTTTGCCACTTTGAGCCTTTTAATCCCCTTCTGTTCTATGTTTTACCACATCACTAGCCTTAAGCGGAAAAACAATTAATTATCCCATTTGAATCTTTCGTTAGCTTAAGTTAGAGATTGTGTGTCAATTAAGTGTGGGGAACTATGGGAACTTGGGTTGATGAAAGTATACAGTGTTTTATTGACAAAATATTGGAAATTTGGGTACCTACTCATGTGAGACCAGAAAAATTAAAAACTCATGTGCATTGATATGTTATGTTTGCTTCCAAAAAAAAAATCGTTTAGTTAAAAAAAAAGGAGAGAGAAAAACCAAAAATATTTAAATAATTAAGTAAATAAGTGAATAAGGGGACAAAATTACCCCAATGTTAAGTTTAATAAACGATCAATGCATATGTGATAAAATTAAAGATAATTTGGTACATGAGTATGTAATGCAAAAGTGGAAGGAATACAAGAAGCTAAAGGAACTGCAAAGCTGTCAACCCTGACCTCTTCTCACTCAAACGGTTATAACTTGAGCTATAGAGATTCAAATGAGGCGGTTTTAGTTGTGTTGGAAAGCTAACATCCGGGGCTTCGTAAGATATATAATTTGCCATACCTGCCTGGCTGTTGGGCGACGCGCACGCATGGATCACGCTTACGCTTGACCTGGCGAAAGTTCAATCCATGCGTACGCATGGACGACGCGTACACGTGACATGCGCACGTGTTGGACGTATCGAAAATTGCTGGGGTGATTTTTGGGCTGTTTTTGACCCAGTTTTCGGTCCAAAAAACACAGATTAGAGACTATAGAGTGGGAGAATCCATTCATTCATCATTCAACATTCATTCACATAATTTTAGGTTTTAGATGTAGTTTTTTAGAGAGAGAGGCTCTCTCCTCTCTCTGGGTTTTAGGATTTAGGATTTCTCTTCTACTTTTATTGATCACTCATTGTTATTATTTTAGTTTGTGAACTTTTGATGTTAGATTCAATTTTCATATTAATGTAATTGATTGTTTGGATTCCATTATCTCTTATTGCTTTTCTATATTTTTATGTTATGCTCTCCAAATACTTGACAAAATGTTTAGAAGAATGTTAGAGTAGACTTCTATGTTCTTGGCTTTGGTTGAGTAATTGGTGACACTTGAGTTATCAAACTCCCTTGTTGATTGATAATTGGAAGTTGCTGATTGATTTGGATTCCACTAAAGCTAGTCTTTCCTTAGGAGTTGACTAGGACTTGAGAAATCAAATTGATTAGTCCACTTGACTTTTCTTCATTCGTTGAGGGTTAACTAAGTGGGAGCAATGAACAATTCTCATCACAATTGATAAGGATAACTATGATAGGATTTCCAGTTCTCATACCTTGCTAAGAGCTTTTCTAGTTATTAGTTTATTTTCTTGCCATTTACTTTTCTTGTTCCTTATTCAAAACCCCAAAAAGATACTTTTCCATAACCAATTATAAGCACACTTCCCTGCAATTCCTTGAGAGACGACCCGAGGTTTAAATACTTCGGTTATCAATTTTAAAGCTAATAGGCTTGGATTGTTTCTTTGATGCACTAGGTTTTTTGTTTGTGCATTGTTGGTTGGGGGTTGGGTTGAGAGAGGATTTTGTGGGATATGAATTTGGAAGCAATAGGATTTGGTTGGGATAAAGATTTAGAGGACTTAGCCTGTGAGCAAGATTTCGGAACATTTATTTTGGGGACAGTGTATTTTGGTAGAGTGGGCTGGGGGCAGTGGATTTCAGTTCAACTGGGATATGAAAGGTAATTAGTTCTTCAAGTTGATTTAATATTGTGCTGGTTTTCTTTACAGCTTAAACATCTTCTACTCTAATTTCTTCCATGCCTTCCATTCCAACCTTTTGGCCTATTGCAATCTCCTAAGACCAAACTCCAACGCATCATTAAGGTCCAAAAACCAATATGCTTCAACCTTGTCATATCCCAATTTTCTATAATAACTTGTCACCGCAAATGCGTCAAGATAGGCTTCATTGACTCTATCCCTTTCATCATACAAGTCAGATGTGTAGATAACACTTTCACTAGGATCTGTCTCAAACTTTTTACTATGGTGGAAAACAAGTTTCAATCGATTAGGCATCTGAAGTTTACAGCACAATGCAAAACCAGATAGCATTAGTCATTTTGTAGCAAAACAACCATGTTGCATAGAACAAGAAATTAACACTATATTTGTAATAAGAACGCATACATTTACTTCCTAATGACTATAACTTAAACCACATTATGATCATAGTGGTTAGAAGATTCATATTAGAAACCCTAAATCCTAACATTTGCGCCACTAATAACCACAACATTCTAAACCACTCATTTACATATACAACGACAACATACATTTTAAACTACTCATGCACATATAAGTACCAAGAACCCTCAATAAAAGACAAAAAAAGGAAGAGAAAGATTAACATGAACCCTTACCTCTCACCATCGGCAGTGTGCAAAGGCGATGCTTCATCGATAAGTCTTTTACTGACCAGAGAGAATAGATTCCAAGAATGATAGTTGGCGAGAAAATGTGAGTGAAAATATCGGAGAACGAACGGACAGAGAAGAGGAGAATGTTTTTTTGAGATTTTGGTGGGAAACGTTAAAAATGGGGGACCAGTGAAAATTGTTTATTCAAAGGAAAGAAAATGTTGAACGACGTCGTTTCACACACTTAGGATATTCCTCTCCCTCAACAACGTCGTTTAATGGAATGTTCTACATTATCAACGTTTAGATGGCACTTTTACCAGAGACTAATGAAAATACACTTTTAAAAATTTTAAAAATTTAATTGATTATTTTCAAAAATTGAAAACTAAATTAAATAATGATTTAAAATTTAGATACCATTTTAAGCATTTAGTCTATTCTAAATACATAAACATTGGGTCATGATTAATCAATAACTTCTTTCAAATGGAACTGTGAAACCATAGTTGTATCTGTTTGTAGGGATGGACCACTCCTAATTAGTTAATTATCATCTTTCAATCCTTTCAAAAAATTATTCATGATTTTAACTCAACCGTACATAGTTTTTAAAAATGAGATGGTACAATGCAACCGTGTTAATAATTGAATTTAGATTGTACAAGTTGCTAGTTTTGAGAGGATATATAGGATAGGATCTTATCCATCATCACGTGTTTCGGAATTAATTGGATAATCTTGAATCATTAGAGAAACACATTGAAATGCTATATGGAGGAGATAATCCAATAGTATTACTAGCTAGTAGTAATGTTGTTTAATTAACCATATTAATCAAATTAAATGGTAACAAATTCAGAGCGCAAACTTATAATAATCTTTGGTAAAATTTCTCCAATGTCGTCTATCATTGTTAACATACCAATGTAAAATGAAAGTAACCTTCAAAATGGTAAATGCTAACAAGTTTTCCTAAAGCTGAAGTAGTCTTTGTTTATGAATTAATAAGCAAAGTAAAGGAGAGAATACTTCTTCCAAGGAATTTTTTGTTTTCTCTCTTAAAAAAATAAAATAACTAAATAATTAAGTTAGCTCACACAATTTTTTGGTCACACCTATTTAGGTATAAGCAATTTTAATTTTCTATGTACTTTTTACATAAAATTTTATTTTTGTTTAGAAGAATGAGAATAACAAAAATCTAATTTCACTACTTTTGTCAGCAAAAAATTCTACTACTTTTGGTTTTACAAAAGTTGTTCTAATACCATACCATATTACGAAATAATTTCTCTAGTTAAAAGATTAAACTACTAGGTAAGCATATGATAAATATCTAATATATTATAGCATAAAGTCATATTACGAATTAAGAACACTTCAACCACAGCTTGTACGTCTTATGGGTATTATATGACCAATTTATTTTGCAAGAATGGTTGCAAACAATTTTGTTTTATGAAATGTCATTATATATCAGCTCAGTTTTGGTAAAGTGTTTTAGAGAAATATTTAAAAAACACAAGTATATAGTGTTTGGTAAATTTAAAAAAAAAATCACATGCTTGTGTTTTTAACTTTGAAAAGTTAGGAGATGTTTTTAAAATTAAATTATTCGTGAAAACATAGTAAAAAATTTAACATAATCTTATATATTAATAAATATTATGTTTATTTGTTCTCTTCATTATACTTATGTCTATAAAAATTATTTTATATATTAAAAGCAATTTTACTGAATATAATTTTTATAATGTGTTTATTAAAAATTATTTTTATTTTGATTTATAAGATATAATTATTACAATTTAAAAAAAACCGTCATATTTTCTTTCTACTGATGCCATCTTCGAAAAAACTTGCACATTTATCTAACTTTTTTTATATAAATAGTTTTTTTAATAACTTAATTTTTTATTTCGCTATGGAACTAATTAGGAATATAGCCAATTAGAATCAACTAATTAAAAAAATAAATTTATTATAAAAAAAGGTACCTACTTAAGTGAAGATGTTAAAAATATCTTTTTATAAAGATCCTTATAATAAAAGTGTGCTTTGTTTGTTTAATCATATTTAAAAAAAATAACATTTTTATAATATATCAAAAACAAACTTTATCATTTATCACCTAATAATAAAAAAGAAGATAACTTTAAAATCTTTATAGGAATATCTAAAAAAAACTTTTTTATTATTCTAATTTTTTGAATTTTAAAACTAAAAATAAAAAGAATTAACTTAAGTTGATTTATATTGTAGTTAGCTCCCTAAACTTTTTTTCTTAATTTTTCATTCACATATATTTAATTATTCTTATATTTCGTATAAATTAGACTTCATATTGAAATTTGATATTAACTAAAAAATATTTAGATACATCATTATTAGTATATATTATTTGTGAAATGGGACCGAAATGGGATATCTTTGTATATCTAATTATGTATGGCATACAAAACTACCTGAATAATGAGGAACATTACACATGTATGTATAGTTGTGTATACAGTATACACAGTAGAGTGAATGGTAAATGAAAAGGTTCATCATGCCTTGTTGCCCAAAGAAGTGCCAGCACCACAATTGTCCTTATCGAAATCTACCAAGGGACTCCACACCAATTAAGAGAAGAGAGTCCTTCATTATTGATTATCTGTTTGTATTTTACCCTTCATTGCATCATGCATCGGAATGGCCCCCCCTCAAAATCTGAGACTTATATATAGACATCTTCGTTTGATTCTAAATTTCTTATATTGGGTTGCCAAAAATGCAATATATATATATATATATAATTCGAATATTACTAATAGTAAAAATTTATATAAAGTTGTATTAATATAAAATTAATAATTAATAATTATTAGATAATAATTTTATTAAATTTATTAAATTATCTAATAATTTTTAAATATTAATTTTACATAAAAATAACTTTATCTAAATTTTTAACTTTATTAATTTGGTTATTTAATAAAAAAACCTTTCATATAAATGCTTAAAACGTTTTTTAAAGATATTTTTTAATAATTAAAATTTAACTTATATAATCGATCAAACTGCGTTATTTTTGTCAAAATTAGACAAAACAAATCAATTTGACCGAAAAATTAATAAATCAAATCTTGAATCGATCTAAATTAATATTATTTTTTATAGAAAATTACTAAAATACTCTTATTATAAAAAATGACTAAAATATTTTTATTATATATATTACTTTTAAAAATCTTAAATTCTAATTCTATGATGACACAGAGAGAAGAAAAAGGTTAGAATTTAGAATTTTAAAATATATAATAAAAATATTTCAAGTCATTTTTTATAATAAAAGTATTATAGTCATTTTTATAAAAAATATTAATATAAATCGATTCAAAATTTAGTTATCAATTTTTCAATTAAACCGATTTATTTTATCTAATTTTAATAAAAATAATATAATTTGATTAATTATATAAATTAAATATTAATTATTAAAAAAATATCTTAAAAAAATGTTTTAATCGTTTTTAGGTGAGGAACTCTCATAATAAAAGCTCATACATCAAATTAAATCGTATCTCTTCTCTTGTCCTCCAAATTTCACGTGCACAATCTCCGATTGATAATTAAGAACCTAGGGTTTGTCTTCTAGTGCTACGAGGAAATGTCAACTTGTCAAGCATGCAACATCTTCCTTTAAAAACGAAGCAAAAGTTAAGACAAGTACTATGCATTCCACTAATGTAAATTAAAATTAGTAAATTACAGAAAGGGTAGCCAATTGAAAGTTGCCATATGTGTCTGAATGACATGGTTAGAAGAGCTATGATCACGCCCGAAAAGTAAAAAGGTAAAAACTCTTAGCTAATTGCTTTGTCTCTGCAGCTTCTATTTTTAACCTTGGAAAAATATACGGCTACTATATAGATCTACCACACAAAACAAATAAAATTGATAAAGAAAAATTAATAGGTAAATAATTTTTAATCAACTAACTTTAAATAAATATAATTAATAATAATTAATTTTATATTTTTTAAAAAAAATTAAATAATTACTAATTAATAATAATTAATATAAAATTTAATTTAAAAATATTTATTGATTTGTTATTGATTAGATTCCTATTAGTTACTTAATAAAATTAATTGATAAATAATAATCTAATTCCACCCTCCTTTATTTAAATAATAAAATTATTATATTACAGTTGCATCTTTAAAATAAGTCACTATGTACTTCAAATAATAAAATAGACAAAACTAAATTTTATTTTGAATGTGCTTAAATATAAATAAGAAGTGTGTGTGTGAAACTTAGATTAAATTATCAACATTCATCATTTATTAGAGTGTATAGAAATTTGTCACACTAGTTTGTTTATAACCAATAATAATGAATATAGAATCAATGGAAAAGGTTACTAATAATTAGTAGCAAGATAAATTTCATCACTCTTAGATTTTCTCTTCAATTTCTTTATTATCATAACATTTAAGAACAAAATCGATAGACTAATGTTAAATATATTTATATAAAAATATTACATATTAAAAATTATTAATAAAAGGTGAGAGAAAATAAAAAAAAAAGTTCTTAAGCCATAAAATAAATTAAAAAAAATTATCCGAATATGATTTGTCATGTTGGTACAAGTGTATATGCCAAAACAAATCCAAAAAGTAAACCTAGAATTCATAGAAGTAGGTAGAAACAAAAAGGGGAGAATCACCATGAAGGAGAAGTAGAAGGGGAAGCAGAAGAAGAGGAGAGACAATTATTGTTGCTATGTGACTGGTCACTTGCCGAGAAGGTAACCCTAAGCGAAGAAGCCTCTTCAGGGAGCTTCTTCATTGGACTCAAATCGACATCATCATCATCATAATCATCTAATTGAGAAGGGGAAGTTTCTGGTGTTTCAAACGGCGTCGTCATCATCACTTTGCCCTCTTCTTTTTCTTCTTCTTGGTTCTCGTAAATGGGGTTGGATATGTACACAAGGTGCTGCTCTGGCTCCCCATTAACATTACTGCACTCGTGATGATGATGATGATGATGAGGAGGAGGAGGAGGAGGGTGTTGTTCTACTTCTTGTTGAAGTTCCTTTGGAGTAGGTGGAGCTCTGTTAATGAAGGAAGCAAGTGGGGAAGGAACAGAGACAAGTCCGATGCTATGAGGGGTACTTTCATTTGCATTTGGATTTGGTTCTTCTGCCATGCAAACAAGGGAAGGAAAAAGGAAGCTTCTAGGAGGCTGGAATACGCCTTGTGCATAAACATTGTTGTTGTTATTCTTCAAGGTTGGATAAGAAGCGGCGGGTGTGGTGGTGGTGGTGGTGGTGTTGGTTCTGGGGTGGCGGCGGCGGAGCAAGAGGGAACAGTAGAGTTCAGCAAGGAGGACAAGGATGAGGGCGAGAACAATGGCAAGGCTTAGAACCGTTACCAAGGTTGCTCCCATGATCATCTTTGATGTGGCCTTCATATTAATTATGATCTTTGGAACACTATGGTCTATGGCCTTAATTTGAGGACCTTGGCTTTATTGTTGGTGGTGTGAGGGGCAAAGGCACGGTAATAAAGAGGGAGAGAGGGGAAGAACTCCTTTCTGGCGGGAACTCTCTTTTTTACCTTTTGACAAGGGATGGAAATTGGAATGAAGTAAGTTAAGGGCATGGAATCTTGAAAATAACTCCTAGGGAAGGGTAAAGGCTTTTTCTGTTTGAGTTCTGACCCTAGTAGTAGTAGCAATAGTTAAAAGTTCTGACTTTTGACTACAACGATACTCAGAGCACACAAATTTGTCGGTTTTTTTTTTAAATACAATAAAAATTTTATTATTTTTTTAAACATAATTTTTACACTTTAAATCTTTAAATACGATTTTTTTAGTATTTAAATTATAAAACGTGGGTTTTGAAAATTTTAAGGGAGTTTGGGAGAGAATAAGGCGAACTCTATAAAAATTATAGAATACACCGGGGTAAAGCGAACTTGTTATTTTTTATAGAATTTGTCCGGATCCGACAAACTTGTCCAAATACAAAAAATATTATATTTAGAAAATTAAAGTTCAAAAATCGTATTTGAAAAATAATAAAAAATTTTATTTTATTTAAAAAAAACACAATTTGTCCGCTTATTATTTTTGAATGTGTGATAGAGAGATGTATATCACAAAATGGTGGGATTATATAAATTTGGTGTTTCTAATTTTTTTTTGTATTATTTTATTTTTTAAATAAATGATCACAAATCGAACTTTTTTATTTTTGTTTTTAAAAATTAAAAAAATTTTAATATTAAACTTGAACTGTCTAATTTTTTTTTAAAAAATAAAAATAAAAAATACAAAATACAAATTGAATCCTCTTATTTATAGTTTAGTCGTCTGATTTGAATAATATCAATTAAAAAAAATAACGCTATATAAAAAAATACCTAATCTTCCAATAACAATATATTACACATATATTTAATCAATATTTAAAAAAATTAACCTTTGGCTTCATGCTAAATATTTAGAAGAAGGTGAATATTATGGTGTTATATATAATTATCTAATTTATTAAAAAAATAAAAATTAATATTTAAATTAAAAATTTAAAAATAAATATTTTTTAATATTTAAAATTTATCATAAAAAATAAATTTAGTAATTTGAGCACCAAAGCTATAGACACAAAAAAATTGTCTTAAAAGATTTTTATTACATGTAAAATTTTTAAATTTTTTATTTAATTATTCTGTTAGTCTTTATAGTTTTATCAAATTTTTAATTAAATTTTATAATTTTTTAATTAAATCTTTAGACTGCTTTTAATTTTATAATTAAATTCTTTTTAATATAAAAAATATCAAAATTAATTAAATATTTTTTATAAATTAAAGATATTCATAATTAAAAAATTAATTAAATTTTTAACCGCATATATTTTAAAAGAAATATTCTATTAATTTTAAAATTTTTGACATAAAAAAAGACCTAATTACAATATTAAAAATAATATAAAAATTTAATTAAAAAATTAAAAAAATAATTAAAAAATTAATAAAATTATAAAAACTAACAAAGTTTTAAACTAATTTTTTAATTTTTAAGGTAATTGATCGTTCAAAAACTTAATAACAAACGGTGGTTTGAAATTTATTTATAAATTGATTACAACCATTTTTTGTTTGAAATTTCATAATAGTGGGCCGGTCCAATCTTTACCTTCAAAACATCCGTAATTTCTCAAAGCAGAAAAGGAATGTCCAAAAAAAAAAAGCAGAAAAGGAAAAGGCTGCCCTCGTCCAAAAAGTAAAATAAAGGAATAGGCTGCCAGATCCTTCATTCTTCTTCCTCCGCTCCCAGCCTCGCCCTCTCTCCCCTTTTTATCTTTTAACCAAATAAAAGAAAAAAGTTCGCATAAAAGACTGCCACAATTGTGACACAACTTCAGCAATGTTCAAGAAGTTTTGAGATGTTAGTAGGCAATGACCAGTTACTCTCATGAAATACACGTAACGCACTTTTCTCATATCCTCAACTCGCAGAAGATAGGAATACGATCCATTTCTATTACAAACTTTCACAATCATGAAAGGTCAAAATGTTGCGTATAAACCACCTATGCTACCTCCATTAGTAGAGACGATGCAGAGCAACTGTTGTCAACCAACACGGGTAAGGCCATGGCTAATAAAGAAGGAACTGTTGTCAACCAGGTACAGAAATGGATTAACGGAATAGTCAACAATCTGCAATTATAATCCCACCTGGGAAATCTTCATCAATACCGACACTTCAGATGATACCACAGCACCACGATCATAATCACTGCAATCACCAACAATATGCTAATAAAGAAGGAACTTATTCATTATAATTTTATGCGTTATGATCCTCTCAAGGCTGCCATCCTAGCAGCTAAATCATCATAGTCAGGTAACTTGGGATGCACATGCCGAGCTTCTTTTGATCCATCTGCCTGAAACGTAGCAGCACGATTGAATAGTTTGACTTTGTTAACTTCCATAGCTCCTGATTCTTCATGAGGAAGGGATGCTGATCTCGGTGGATGAGTCGCAATCCCTGGTGTCTCATCAGGTCCTCCTAAGGTTCCATTTTTCACAGAAGAGTTATCAATTTGATGTCCATGGCGAGTTTTAGACTTTCTTCTTGATTTTTCAGGCAAAGGGATGGATGGCTTTTTGCTATAATGGATCAGCAACCTATCTATTATCCTCTCATCTTCATCAGTCTTATGCCGCTCATCATCAAACAAGATTTGCAAGCCACGCTTTGATTCATCTCGTCTCCTGCTCCTTGATTTTCTACCAACTTCAGCATCTTCATTACTGCCATCGTCGTTATTAGATCGTGATTTTGAGTGCTTCCTCCTCACAGATTTGTGTTTTAATGAAGGGGATTCCGCAGCATCTTCACGAACAGATAGCTCATTTTCATGACTCTGTTTATTTGGTCTTGAATGTCCATTGGCCTGCTGATCTTGTTCAGAATTATCCGAACCCAACTGGGTCCTCTCAGATGAGGACCCAGCATTGGGATTCTCCGGTGCTGAAGGATATGCAGGGATGCCAGAAGATACCAAGTTGTTTTCGCGTATGGTGCGTTTAGAGTTATGCTTGACATAAGGGGGTGGGATGGCATTATTGTAGTAGGACTTTACCCTAGGAGTTTCATCCCTTTGGGCTTGTCTCTCATGTACGCCACCATGAGCAAATGGCTCATTCGCATTGTTACTTGAAGGAAATCCAGCACGACCAGGAGACTTCCTAGAAGTGGCAGTGTCCTTGCTTTCTCTTAAAGGGATGGCATTCCCCCAACTATTATGCAGATTGGAACCACCTTGGAATTGTTCCACTATGTTATCCTGAGATGAA
Organism: Arachis stenosperma; assembly: GCF_014773155.1. Lineage (NCBI taxonomy): Eukaryota > Viridiplantae > Streptophyta > Magnoliopsida > Fabales > Fabaceae > Arachis > Arachis stenosperma. The sequence continues at coordinate 12,982,159 of NC_080385.1, forward strand.
GATCCAGTTGGTTTTAGCATACTACCTTCCTTCCAATATCCTCTATCACTCTTCTTAGATGTAACATCTACCCTTTGTGGTGACAGATCACTGCGACCATCCCTTTTCTGATAGACCTCGTCACAACTATTTGGCTGATTGAATCCATTTTCAGGTTGTTTGGATTTAGAACGAAGATCATTTTCATCTCTTTTCGAAACAACAGCTTCCTTGCCATAGTGGAGTCTGTGCTCATCATTTGGATAGCCAGGACTTCTCTGTAAAAAAATATCATGTTTGACTCCTTTCGAGGCAGCATCATTTTCATGTAATGGTTTATTATCAGTCGGATGATTATGCTTGACTGTATTTTTTCCCTGCACAAGCATATATAGTGTTTCCCACCAGGGAATTATAATTTTAGAAAAATTTCTCAAAACCGTATCCCACCAGGGAAATAAAAAGGATGTGCTCAAAAGTAACTATATAAAACTGAAGGAAAAAATGTAAGTAAATTTAACTATTTAAGAGTTGGGATTTTTTTTTTCAAATAGACAACGAAGTTAATCATGTAATTAAACGGGAAAGAAAGAAGACAGCACCTGAGCAAATGCAACTGATTTTGACATCCTCAGCTCAAAAGCTTTGGAGTCCCACTTTATTGAAAATTCTGAAGCAATATCCTGCATCAAGCGGACCTTCATCTCCAGTGTAAAAATCTTCGAATTCAAATTTGCTGCAAACTGATAATTAGCAATTTAGGTGTCAGTCTAGAAACAAAATCATAAATATGTAAAACCTTTATTACAAAGGAAAGTGAAAAGTAACCTCTTGATTAACATAACATTCTAGGTCCCCGTATCTCTCCTGAAACATTTGCCGAAGATCACGCAACTCTGGTAAATCAGAAAATCTTGCCGCGGCAAACATCAAAGTGGATATAGCCTCCCTACATTCCTCAGGGCATCCACTGAACGAAATTGGAGCAGTTGAAGCACGTTAAATATCCATTTCGAATTCAGCGCCAAATATTTAGACAGTATAATAGTACATATCAACCCACTAAAAAGAAGGTTCACATCATCATCTCACATGATATAATATTCTGATATAAAAAATGTAACATCTTAATAAAATAATTTATGTTAAGTAGGTGGTGATTAACGAATATTCCTTGGCATTTTGTTGGACCGTTCTCTACTTCACATGCATACCATAGCATTATATGATTATTATTTTTAGATAATGGAATCTAGTCACAAAATTGAGACAGAAACATATGAAAAAGGATTGGATGAAGTTTGAATTTTGAACAAGATACAGCCTTGATTCTGTCACTTTCAGAAACCTCCAAAAAGAAGTGGCCTGAGAGATATGACCACTTATTTCTCTATGAGAAGTTGTTCGGCGCATTTGAATATTTGATTGGAGCCTGGTTTGACAATTCTCCATCACCCATTGAAATAATCCAAAGTTTTACACATTACACAACTAAAAGATGTATAATTCCAGCTTTATCAAATGATCAATTCAATTATATATATACACACACATATCAAGCCTGGCAGATTGACTTGATCAATTATCATGGAAAAACAGCTTTCTGTTTGGGGGAAAATAAGAGAATCAACATGTAATTAATAGTTAAAACAGATTCGTACCTTAGTTTCTGCAGCACTGAAAGGTGTTTCAACACAAAATCGCATGATTGCTCAATAAAATCATAACAAGATGACAGTGTCAACTCAGCAATCAACCCTTCAGCCTATAATTGTATAACCATATCGCGAACAAGATTAAAGCTCAAAAGTTAAGGGGAAAAAATACAGATAATATTTGGCACAACTTTATGAAAAGCTCTCCTAAATTCATTTTCAATTATACAAGAACAGTCACATCAGAGAGTCTTGCATCCTCTATATGCTATAGATTTTAGAAACAGAAACATTTTCTCAGCTCAGTCAATTTCAATTCTAAAAACAAAACATAGCTCAAAATCCTTTGACTATCAGTTGAATCAAGCTAAGACCAAAACTAACACGTTCTTCTGAACACGAAACGGAAGATTGTGAAGCTGTGCATTGAACTCAGAGATCGAGTTCAGCGAAGAATCTCATCTCGCGTCATCGAGTCCACAAATTTCATGAAACAAAAACAGAAAAAAGAAATAAAAATCAATTACTCTGTTGTAAGCATTGTCCTCTAAACGATTCGCAAGCAGATCAGCGATGTCTCTCTTAAGAAACTTCTCCGTCGCCTTCCTCCTCCTCCTTATCACATCGATCCGATTCTTCGTCTGTTTAATCAACGATTTGCTGAAAAAAAAAATAAAAGGAGATAAAATGAGAAACGAAAACCACAATCGACGTAACGGTAATGAGGTGAAAGTTATGAAGAAGGAAGAAAAGAAGCAGATAAATCAAAGTGCGGAACCATTTCGCGGCGAATCCCCGACCGAGGAGGCCGTCGAACATTTTTGAAAGATCTGATTCGGTGGCGCGACTCAGTGAACGAGTTGACTCGGGAGCTCAGAATGTGAGATTCGCCATTGACGAAGCCACGTTCATGTTTCTTACGCTTATTTATTCTTCGTTTTCTTTCTTCACACACAGCAATAGCACAGAACTCTATGTAGTGGAAGACCAACAACTGAAACCAGAAGAAAGGGAAAGCAAATAAAAGAGAGACAGCAGAATATTATTATTAAGGAAATAAAATAAATGAAAATAAAAATGCAATTTGTTTCTTTTACTAGAGCTAAGCAAAAGGACGCTTTTTCAAGGTTAGTCAATTACCGGAATGACCTTTGGCTTTTGCGCGACGGTGATGGTAACGTGACCGGCGGTGTTTTTGGTAAGAATGATGGAGGCTTCTATTAAGTGTGCTCGCAAGGGAGGGAAGTAGATTGAGGAGAGGGAGATGAACCGTTGGATCTCATGACTGTTTACGGCGCTTTAAACGTGATGAACTGTCACCATATTGGATTCGTGAGACCAATAGATGGAATCTGTGTGCTCTGTGCTGAGCTTTTGTGTCAGACGTGGTAGGTTTTAACTTTTAACTGCCGTTTCTAACGGTTTCAAGTTTCAACGGTATCGGAGAATTGTATAAGAAAAGAATATTGTCCATTAAGAAAAAATAATTTCCGGATTTAACCCCCCCCCCCCCCCTTTTTACAATGCTACTTGATTAAATTGAATTTTTTTTTAAATTAAATAAATATAGTATTTACCAAAATAAATAAACGTTAAAAAATTACTAAAATATATTTTCAGTCACATTTCAGGTACTGAAGGTTATTTTTTAAAATAAACACATCTCAAGTGCATTGATTCTGTAGTATGATAGGGTGTTTGCGAACCATATTTCGACTGCAACCGTAATATGAACATAAACATATCTCGAATACACTGCACTCGAAATACGTGCATTTTCTAATTCGAATCAGTGCATCTGAGATATGGGAAAAGATCCAAGATATTACCAGACTTGTCCTCTATTTGTTTACTCATTTTGGTGTATGTTTTTTTTTAATGAAAATATTGTAATGTTGTAAATGAAAATGGAGTCATGGTCGTTTTTCTCATAACTTTTTTATTAGTGGAGTCTGAGACAACGGAGTCATGGTCGTTTTTTCTCTCAAATTTGAGACAGCATGTTACTCCACAGCTAGGAATACTGATCATATCAGATAGATCACAGGCCATTCGTGCCGCTTTCAATGCACCTCACAGTGGATGACATCCTCCGTCAGCATATCATGCTTACTACATCTGGTACATGGTTTCAAACTTCAATTTCAGGTTCAAATCGGCCGAGAGTAAAAGGTACCTTTTAAATGTTGGGTACAGTCCAAGTAAAGAGGGATGCGACTGGTACTTGGATGCTTTGGGTACACTATCCCGTGAGATGGTGGATTGGACTTTTCGTTTCAGAAAGGATTTGTGGTTACAACATTACGACGAAGGTCGTCGGTATGGTCATATAACGACGAACCTATCGGAGTGTATAAGTCGTGCTAAAAGGAACGAGGGATCTTCCAGTGGCAGCGATTGTTCAGGAAACATATGAGAGGTTGCAACAGTTGTTTGTGCGCAGACGACATGAAGCACATGCTCAGTTACAGGGTGGACAGATCTACTCATAGCAGTTGTTGGCAGCTATAGATAAGAACAGAGAGAGCTTGTCGATGTTGCGAGTCACCCATTATGACCGTAGAGCATCCGTGTTTAGCGTGGAAGAGATGGAGCCGGTGGATGGTTGGTCACAAACTTCATATCAGGTTCGTCTGACCGAGCGTACATGTGATTGCGGCCTGTTCTAGTAATTGCATTACCCATGTCGACACGCCCTGGCAGCATGTGCAACTGCGAGTATCGAGTGGGGTCATTTCGTAGACCCCATGTATACGATGACCTCTGTATTCAAGGTATACAAGAGGGAATTTTCGCCGATATCAGACAAAAAGATGTGGCCTCCATGGTACGGTGCACGCTTATAGCCCAACTCAGCCATGAGGAGGAAGGCATCGAGAAGGCCGGTATCCACACAGATCCGGAATGAGATGGATGCCATTGAGCATGTGGAGAAGAGATGTAGGCTCTGCCGTGGAGAGGGCCACACCAGACGTGGGTGTCCCAATGCGCCCCACTCGGATCCATGACGATGTGTGTAATTTAGGGTTTAGGTCTTTTTGTTCCAATATTGTCACTTTGATGTAGTGATTGTTATTAAATGTGTTTAATGTGTAATGAATCATAATTTCTGTATAACAAGTTACTTTCGATGTTACGGGCCTATTTTTTATCTACAACATTACAATATTTTTATAAAAAAAAAGCATACGCCAAAATGGGTAAACAAATAGAGAACAAGTCTGGTAATACCCTGGATTTTTTCCCATATCTCGGATGCACTGACCCGAATAAGAAAACGTGTAAAACCCGGTTAATTAACGGCTAATTAACCCATAAATGAGAATTTATTCTAGAAAGCCTAAAATGTGATTTTTATGGCTAAATGTGATAGAGGAGTCTGAGACGAGAATTTTGGTACCAATTTTATAGAATTCGGACCAAGATTGGACCGAATGGGCCAAACCGGGCCAACCGGACCCAAAGTGGGCCCTTGGCCCAACATAACTTAACCAAAACCCTAGTTTTCAGCACTCTCTCTCCTCATTTGTTACACACACAAGCTGAAATTAGAGAGAAAGGGAGGAAGAACACTCTCTCAAGTTCTCTCCCTTGGTTGATCTTCAAACCATCATAACTTTTGATCTAGAGCTCCGATTGCCGTCCCGTTTGCGGCCACGCGTTCACCGCGGAGAGCTCTACAAAACCCATATAATCAATCTTGAGGTAAGCCACGTGTTGCTGTTCGAAATCTCAGCCCTTATTTTCGAGTTTCATGGGTGAAATGTTGAGATTTTGGGTTCTTTGATGTTATAGGACCAAACTCTCTTGAAGGAGAAGGTTAATCTTGTCTCCTTGGACCTTGGGTGTGGTAAGATTCTCAACCCTAGTGTATTTTGTTGTTTTATGATGCTTGGGTTTTGAGATGTTGTGTATGGGTATGATGGTTGTGGCTTAGGTTGTGTATGTGTGGATATTGGAGCTTGATTGGTGATTTTGAAAAGCTTGGAAAGGGTTTGGTGGTGAAAAATCTGTTCTTGGAGGTATTGAGGCCTTGAGAGCTTGAGGATATTTGGTTTGGAAGTGCTCCGGTGGAGCTTGGGAAAATCGGCTAAGGTATGGTTTCGGTTTCCCGTATCTAATATGTAATGTGGTAGGAAATACTTAGGCTAGAGGCCCTAAGATAGGCATTGAATGGTTGATGTTGTTAAATGATTGAGATATATGATGTGGTCATATATGTGATGATGATTATTGATGCCTTAAGGGTATGATGTATGAGGAGTATGCATGTTGTGATATATGCTAGATGATTGGTTATGGTTGAATTGTGGGTTGAACCATGTTGATGGTGAGTATGATGTTGATTGTGTACAATAACGATTTATTGGAATTGGTGTTGTTGGAAACTGGCATGAGGAATAGTATATGATATGTCAATATGTTTGTGTTTAAGCCACTTGGGTGAAGTGGGGTAAAATAATGAGATAGTGATTTTGGTAAATTGTGGTAATGTGTCAATGTGTGAGTTGAGGAGGCTTGATGTTGAATTTGATACATTTTGATTGATTTCAAAGAAAAAGGATGAAATTGGCATGTTTTGATTGACTTTGAAAAGAGTTGAAAATGGTTTGTTTTGAAAATGGCATATTGTGGTTTTGTATGAAAATATGGTTTTTTGGGCATACTTTGACGGGACATAACTTGAACTACGGATCCCCGTTTTGTACCAAATCTGTTTAGAAATGAAATTGGATCCGGGATGTCCATACCGTTCGAAGAACGGGTGAAAAACGATTTAAAATGAGGAAGTTATGTCCGTTGGAAGATTGGGGTTTAAATCTGTGAAATTCTGCAGCTTTTAACTTAGAAAATTTTTAGCAGAATGACCCCTTGCGCGTGGGCGCACCTGGCGCGTACGCGCCGATCTTCCGAGAAGTGCCATCCACGCGTACGCGTGATGTGCGCGGGCGCGCCGATTGTGCTGCACCCAATGCCCAGCCATTTTCTAGAGAGTTATGCCAGAACTGTGCCAGTGTTGTGCCTGGGGCACGAGAACACCCGCGCGTACGCGTGGTTGACGCGTGCGCGTCGATTGGCAAATTTTGAACCCACGCGTTAGCGTGCATGACGCTTGCGCGTCGATAAGTTTTTGGAGGCCATCCACGCGTGCGCGTGGAGTGCGCGTACGCGTGGCTCTGTTTTCATCCCAAAGTTGATTTTTGAGTTTTAAAAGCCAAATCTCATACTTTTAAGCCTCCGATCTCACCATTTATGTCTTAAATCATTATGGCATGCCTAGCTATTAAAAAGGGGCTAGTGAATGAGTTAACTTGCGGGTGAAGCAAGGGAAATATGAATGATCAATGAGGATCAAGATAATTATGTGAGATGCGGAGGATGGTGGTGGAAGTGCTTGTTATGCCATGGGCCGAAAGGCTGTAATTGTTAATGAAATGGCTGGTTATGGATTTAACCGTGAGCCGGAATAGCTGTGTATGCTATGAATATTGGCTGGTTATGGATTTAACCATGAGCCGGAATAGCTGTGTATGCTATGAATATTGGCTGGTTCTGGACTGAACCGTGAGCCGGGTGGCTGATATGGATGTTGATCCATGGATGAGGATTCATGCATGTTTATGCTGAATTATTGATAATTGTGATTTGCACTTCCACTATCTGAGATACGAGTTTCCCTGGGTAGTAGCAGTGGCTAGCCACCACGTGCTCCAGGTTGAGACTTGATACTCTGGTGACCCTATGTCGTAAGTGTGGCCGGGCACTGTGAAAGACCCGAATGAGCTCGCCCCCGAAATATTCACCAGTGAGGGTGATGGATATGGATCATGTTTATGATCAAGTTTATAACGAGTATAACTCGAGTTGGGGATGCGCGACAGAGGGACAGTCCAATGGTTAGCGACCAGGACTTGTCGGGTTGGCTCTATAACCGACAAGATGATATCATCGACCACTAGGGACAGGCATTCATCATATGCATACTATGTGAATTGTTTGAGATTGCCTATTTGACTGCATATTACTTGCTAATTGTCTAAATGTCTTAACTGCTCCTATTTGTATATTCTTTGTCTGATATAATTGTGTTTGCTATAATATACTCCTGCTGGTGGTTGGGAGGTTTGAAGGAATTGGAAAGGGAAGTATTAGTTAGACTGAAGAATCTTTAGTCAGATGCCCTTATACGGTTTAGCTTGTTTATAAGCTTTGATATTATCTGGAGGAAGTTCTAGGATTGCCTTTGGCTTTCCTCTATTATTATGTATTATATATGTGGAAGCTGTTACCATGCTGGGGACCTCTGGTTCTCACCCATGCGGATTTTGTGGTTTTCAGATGCAGGACGTGAGGTTTCCCGCTGAGGCATGCTGGAGACTTCTAGATTTGCGAAGATCCTTTGTTCTCGGGGCTATGTTTTGGTTTATATGTTTTGCTTAGATACTTCTATCTCCATTAAATAATACAAACTGTGATGACTCCTCTTATGGGAGATTTTGGAGAATAGGTTTTATGTATTTGTGTCCCTTTGGGTTTCCTTTGGGGTTTTCCTTATTTTATCATATGTATATATTGTTATGCTCGGACCGGTTATCTTCGCAGCCGGATTCTGAGTCTTGATATTCCTGTTTTTGACACTCCTTTGTATATATATAATCTCGCGTTGGTTATCCTTGTTCGTTACGTTATCGATCGGAGTGTTGCGCTTTCGAGTTGCGATTTTTGTTTACCCCTTTTTCTATAAAGGCTCCTAGTTATAATTAATCATTCATACTACTATACGTACTAAATTTTTATTTTTAGAGGTCGTAATACCTTGCCATCTCTGAATTATGACTTAAGCATAAGGCTCTGTATGGTAGGGTGTTACATTATGGTATCAGAGCAGTTCGTTCCTGTAGAGCCTGAGGGATGGACTGACTATGCTTCTGTGCATTCTCTGTGTGTGTTATGTGCTATTAGTATATCTGCTTGATATAATTGGCATAAACGTTCATGAGCATGCATTTGGGACTTTGAAGCACTAGACTTCCGATATTGAGACTGATCAACTTAATATCGATTGTTGGGTGTGTATAGGAACCAGATGGCGCCTCGTGGACGCGGTAGAGGTAGTGCGAGAGGTCGTACGAATGCTCGTGCACCGGAGAATAACCCTAATAACCCGGTGAACTTTATGGCTGCGTTGGAGAACATGGCTGCTGCTATGCAAGCCACTGCTGAGGCTCTTGGTCAACAGATGAACAACCATGGTAATGATGGGGGTGGAGTTCAAGGCCCGATGACCTTGGCAAACTTTTTGAAGGTTAATCCGCCTAAGTTCAAGGGAACTACTAGCCCGACTGAGGCTGATACATGGTTTCAGGCTATAGAGCGAGCATTACAAGCACAAGTGGTACCTGAAGGACAGCGTGTCGAGTTTGCCACTTATATGCTCACCGGTGAAGCGTCGCATTGGTGGCAAGGTATCCGACGTCTTCTGCAGCAGGGTGATGACTATATCACCTGGAATGTCTTTCAAGAAGAGTTCTATAAGAAGTACTTTCCGACTTCTGCTAGGACGGCTAAGGAACTTGAATTGTTGCAGCTGAAGCAGGGTACTATGTCCATATCAGAGTATACTGACAAGTTTGAGGAGCTGTTCAGGTTCTCTCGTATGTGCCAAGGGACCCCGGTGGAATATGAGGAATGGAAGTGTGTTAAGTATGAAGGAGGACTCCGGAGTGATATCTTCAGTTCAGTGGGACCAATGGAGATCAGGACTTTCTCCGAATTGGTGAACAAGTGTAGGGTTGCTGAAGAGTGTGTGAAAAGGGCAACCGCTGAGAAAGGGAGTCACAAAGGTTCATTCCCACAGAACCGAGGGAAGAGCTTTGCACCTAGAGGTCCATCTTTCAAGCGGGGAGGCTCTTTCAGGAGGCCCAACAACAACAACTCCCAAGGAAAGAAGTTTGGGAAGCAGCCTCAGAATGATCAAGCTTGTTCTAGGTGTGGGAGTCACCATCCGGGAGCACCATGCAAGGCCGGATGGGGCTTGTGCTACAATTGTGGAAAAGCAGGGCATAAGATCGCAAGCTGCCCGGAAAAGCAGAAACAAGGTGCTGGGAAAGCACAACAGACTGGTCGGGTGTTCACCACTTCAGCTGTAGGAGCTGAGGGATCCGAGACACTTATTCGAGGTAACTGTGAAATGGCTGGTCAAACTTTAAATGCTTTATTTGATTCGGGAGCATCACATTCATTCATTGCATTTGAGAAAGCCCATGAGTTAGGGTTGAAGATTGTAACTTTAGGTTATGATCTAAGGGTGTACAATGCTACCCATGAAGCCACGGTAACTAGGCTAGGATGCCCGGAAGTTTCCTTTAGGTTCAAGCAGCGTGATTTTGTTCATAATTTAGTCTGCTTGCCGATGGTCGGTCTTGATCTTATCTTGGGATTGGATTGGTTATCTAAGAACCATGTTCTGCTTGATTGTTCTACAAAGTCGGTGTACTTTATGCCGGAAGATACAGAAGGGCCGGTCGTGGTGAATAATTATTACTTGAACTCGATGATGGTGAACTGTTCTGGAATCGAATGTCAGGGTATCATGTTGTTAACCGCGGGCGTTTCGGGTGATGATCAAAGGTTGGAGCAGATTCCGGTTGTGTGTGAGTTTCCGGAAGTGTTTCCCGATGATATTGATGAGTTTTCACCTAACCGAGAGGTTGAGTTTGCTATTGAATTGGTGCCCGGGGCGGGACCAATCTCAAGTGCTCCTTATAGGATGTCACCGTTAGAGATGAACGAGTTAAAGTCTCAGTTAGAGGATTTGTTGGGAAAGAATTTTATACGGCCAAGTGTCTCTCCATGGGGTACTCCAGTGTTACTGGTGAAGAAGAAAGATGGGAGTATGCGGCTCTGTGTGGATTACAGGCAGTTGAACAAGGTTACAATAAAGAATAAGTACCCATTGCCGAGAATTGATGATCTCATGGATCAGTTACAAGGAGCTGGAGTTTTCTCTAAGATTGATTTGCGATCCGGTTATCACCAGATAAGGGTGAGGGGTGAGGATATCCCTAAGACCGCTTTCAGAACTCGTTATGGTCATTACGAGTACACTGTGATGTCCTTTGGGTTGACGAACGCTCCTGCGGTATTCATGGATTACATGAATAGAGTCTTCCGTCCGTTTCTGGATAAATTCGTTGTTGTCTTCATTGATGACATACTGATTTATTCCAAGACTGAAGAAGAGCATGCGGAACACTTGAGGACCGTGTTGCAGATTCTAAAGGAGAAGAAACTTTATGCAAAACTGTCTAAGTGTGAATTTTGGAAGAGTGAGGTGAAGTTTTTGGGGCATGTGGTGAGTAAGAAAGGAATAGCCGTAGATCCAACTAAGGTGGAGGCTGTGATGGATTGGAAGCAACCAACCACCGTAACAGAGATAAGGAGTTTTCTGGGTTTAGCTGGCTATTACAGAAGGTTTATCAGGGGCTTTTCACAGATAGCTTTGCCAATGACAAATTTAACCCGAAAAGACACTCCGTTTGTTTGGACTCCTGAATGCGAGGAGAGCTTTCAGACATTGAAGAAAAGGTTGACCACTGCACCTGTGTTAGTGTTACCTGAGCTGAACGAGCCTTTTGAGGTGTATTGTGATGCCTCATTAAAGGGTTTAGGGTGCGTGCTGATGCGGCATCATAATGTGGTGGCGTATGCCTCACGACAGTTGAGACCTCATGAAGTTAGTTACCCTACGCATGATTTGGAACTCGCTGCGGTTGTGTTTGCCTTGAAGGTGTGGAGGCATTATCTCTATGGGGTTAAGTTCCAAGTCTTCTCTGATCATAAGAGCTTGAAGTATCTCTTTGATCAGAAAGAGCTTAATATGAGGCAGAGAAGGTGGATGGAATTGTTGAAGGACTACGACTTTGAGTTGCATTACCATCCGGGAAAGGCGAATGTAGTGGCGGATGCATTAAGTCGGAAGTCGTTATGTGCAGCTTGGATGATGCTCCAAGAGGAGAAGTTGCTCAAGGGATTCGAGAGTCTGAAAATTGGTACTCAAGAAGTATCCGGAACCTTGTGTTTGAGCCGATTAGAAATCTCAAGTGACTTTAAGTCCGAACTCCTGAAGGCTCATCAAAATGATGAAGCGTTATGGAAAGTGTTACCGGCCATTGAGCAAGGAAAACAGTGGAGAGTGTCAGAAGAAAAAGATGGGTTATGGAGATTCAAGGGTAGGATTATTGTGCCGGATGTTGGCACTTTGAGGCAAGATATTTTGAAGGAGGCACACAAAAGCGGATTCTCCATTCACCCGGGAAGTACTAAGATGTACCATGATTTAAAGGTGATGTTTTGGTGGCCGGGTATGAAGAATGATGTGGCGGAGTATGTTTCAAAGTGCTTAACTTGTCAAAAGGTAAAGATTGAACATCAAAAGCCCGCCGGTATGTTGCAACCTCTAGAGATTCCACAATGGAAGTGGGAAAGTATTGCAATGGACTTTGTGTCAGGATTGCCAAGGACTAGGGCTGGCTTTGATGCTATTTGGGTGATTGTGGACCGATTGACGAAGTCAGCTCACTTTTTGCCCATTCGTATGACTTACACCCTTGAGGAGCTAGCACGGTTATACATAAAGGAGATTGTGAGACTTCATGGTGTACCTGCTACTATAATCTCTGATAGAGATCCTCGTTTTACTTCAAGATTTTGGGGTGCATTTCAGAAAGCTTTTGGAACCCGATTAAGCTTGAGCACGGCTTACCATCCTCAAACAGATGGTCAATCTGAGAGGACAATCCAAACACTAGAGGATATGTTGAGAGCTTGTGTTTTGGACCAACCGGCGAGTTGGGATCGGTATATGCCATTGGTGGAGTTTGCATACAATAATAGTTATCATGCGAGCATCGGAATGGCTCCGTATGAGGCCTTGTATGGGAGAAAATGTCAATCTCCGCTATGTTGGTATGAAGCTGGAGAGAAAAGCTTGTTGGGGCCGGAAATGATAGCGGAGACTACTGAACAAGTCAAGAAAATCCGTGATAGGATGCTTACGGCACAGAGTCGTCAAAAGAGTTACGCCGATCAAAGGCGAAAGCCCTTAGAATTTGAGGAAGGAGACCATGTCTTCCTTAAGGTTACTCCGACTACAGGAGTAGGTAGGGCGATTAAAGCAAAGAAGTTGAATCCTCGATACATTGGTCCATTTCAAATCCTGGAGAGGATTGGACCGGTGGCGTATTGGATGGCTCTACCACCTCATCTTTCGAACCTGCACGACGTGTTTCACGTGTCGCAGCTTCGGAAGTACACCCCTGATGCTAGCCATGTGTTGGAACCCGAATCGGTTCAATTAAGGGAAGATTTGACGCTTCCAGTGGCTCCAGTCAGAATTGATGATACTAGTATTAAACGGTTGCGTGGAAAAGATGTTTCCTTAGTCAAAGTGGCATGGAGTCGAGGCGGTGTTGAGGAACACACTTGGGAACTTGAGTCGGAGATGCGAACGGATTATCCGCATTTATTCTCAGGTAATTGAATTTGAATTTTGTGGGCAAAATTCCCAATTAGGTGGGTAGAATGTAAAACTCGGTTAATTAACGGCTAATTAACCCATAAATGAGAATTTATTCTAGAAAGCCTAAAATGTGATTTTTATGGCTAAATGTGATAGAGGAGTCTGAGACGAGAATTTTGGTACCAATTTTATAGAATTCGGACCAAGATTGGACCGAACGGGCCAAACCAGGCCAACCGGACCCAAAGTGGGCCCTTGGCCCAACATAACTTAACCAAAACCCTAGTTTTCAGCACTCTCTCTCCTCATTTGTTACACACACAAGCTGAAATTAGAGAGAAAGGGAGGAAGAACACTCTCTCAAGTTCTCTCCCTTGGTTGATCTTCAAACCATCATAACTTTTGATCTAGAGCTCCGATTGTCGTCCCGTTTGCGGCCACGCATTCACCGCGGAGAGCTCTACAAAACCCATATAATCAATCTTGAGGTAAGCCACGTGTTGCTGTTCGAAATCTCAGCCCTTATTTTCGAGTTTCATGGGTGAAATGTTGAGATTTTGGGTTCTTTGATGTTATAGGACCAAACTCTCTTGAAGGAGAAGGTTAATCTTGTCTCCTTGGACCTTGGGTGTGGTAAGATTCTCAACCCTAGTGTATTTTGTTGTTTTATGATGCTTGGGTTTTGAGATGTTGTGTATGGGTATGATGGTTGTGGCTTAGGTTGTGTATGTGTGGATATTGGAGCTTGATTGGTGATTTTGAAAAGCTTGGAAAGGGTTTGGTGGTGAAAAATCTGTTCTTGGAGGTATTGAGGCCTTGAGAGCTTGAGGATATTTGGTTTGGAAGTGCTCCGGTGGAGCTTGGGAAAATCGGCTAAGGTATGGTTTCGGTTTCCCGTATCTAATATGTAATGTGGTAGGAAATACTTAGGCTAGAGGCCCTAAGATAGGCATTGAATGGTTGATGTTGTTAAATGATTGAGATATATGATGTGGTCATATATGTGACGATGATTATTGATGCCTTAAGGGTATGATGTATGAGGAGTATGCATGTTGTGATATATGCTAGATGATTGGTTATGGTTGAATTGTGGGTTGAACCATGTTGATGGTGAGTATGATGTTGATTGTGTACAATAACGATTTATTGGAATTGGTGTTGTTGGAAACTGGCATGAGGAATAGTATATGATATGTCAATATGTTTGTGTTTAAGCCACTTGGGTGAAGTGGGGTAAAATGATGAGATAGTGATTTTGGTAAATTGTGGTAATGTGTCAATGTGTGAGTTGAGGAGGCTTGATGTTGAATTTGATACATTTTGATTGATTTCAAAGAAAAGGGATGAAATTGGCATGTTTTGATTGACTTTGAAAAGAGTTGAAAATGGTTTGTTTTGAAAATGGCATATTGTGGTTTTGTATGAAAATATGGTTTTTTGGGCATACTTTGACGGGACATAACTTGGACTACGGATCCCCGTTTTGTACCAAATCTGTTTAGAAATGAAATTGGATCCGGGATGTCCATACCGTTCGAAGAACGGGTGAAAAACGATTTAAAATGAGGAAGTTATGTCCGTTGGAAGATTGGGGTTTAAATCTGTGAAATTCTGCAGCTTTTAACTTAGAAAATTTTTAGCAGAATGACCCCTTGCGCGTGGGCGCACCTGGCGCGTACGCGCCGATCTTCCGAGAAGTGCCATCCACGCGTACGCGTGATGTGCGCGGGCGCGCCGATTGTGCTGCACCCAATGCCCAGCCATTTTCCAGAGAGTTATGCCAGAACTGTGCCAGTGTTGTGCCTGGGGCACGAGAACACCCGCGCGTACGCGTGGTTGACGCGTGCGCGTCGATTGGCAAATTTTGAACCCACGCGTTAGCGTGCATGACGCTTGCGCGTCGATAAGTTTTTGGAGGCCATCCACGCGTGCGCGTGGAGTGCGCGTACGCGTGGCCCTGTTTTCATCCCAAAGTTGATTTTTGAGTTTTAAAAGCCAAATCTCATACTTTTAAGCCTCCGATCTCACCATTTATGTCTTAAATCATTATGGCATGCCTAGCTATTAAAAAGGGGCTAGTGAATGAGTTAACTTGCGGGTGAAGCAAGGGAAATATGAATGATCAATGAAGATCAAGATGATTATGTGAGATGTGGAGGATGGTGGTGGAAGTGCTTATTATGCCATGGGCCGAAAGGCTGTAATTGTTAATGAAATGGCTGGTTATGGATTTAACCGTGAGCCGGAATAGCTGTGTATGCTATGAATATTGGCTGGTTATGGATTTAACCGTGAGCCGGAATAGCTGTGTATGCTATGAATATTGGCTGGTTCTGGACTGAACCGTGAGCCGGGTGGCTGATATGGATGTTGATCCATGGATGAGGATTCATGCATGTTTATGCTGAATTATTGATAATTGTGATTTGCACTTCCACTATCTGAGATACGAGTTTCCCTGGGTAGTAGCAGTGGCTAGCCACCACGTGCTCCAGGTTGAGACTTGATACTCTGGTGACCCTATGTCGTAAGTGTGGCCGGGCACTGTGAAAGACCCGGATGAGCTCGCCCCCGAAATATTCACCATTGAGGGTGATGGATATGGATCATGTTTATGATCAAGTTTATAACGAGTATAACTCGAGTTGGGGATGCGCGACAGAGGGACAGTCCAATGGTTAGCGACCAGGACTTGTCGGGTTGGCTCTATAACCGACAAGATGATATCATCGGCCACTAGGGACAGGTATTCATCATATGCATACTATGTGAATTGTTTGAGATTGCCTATTTGACTGCATATTACTTGCTAATTGTCTAAATGTCTTAACTGCTCCTATTTGTATATTCTTTGTCTGATATAATTGTGTTTGCTATAATATACTCCTGCTGGTGGTTGGGAGGTTTGAAGGAATTGGAAAGGGAAGTATTAGTTAGACTGAAGAATCTTTAGTCAGATGCCCTTATACGGTTTAGCTTGTTTATAAGCTTTGATATTATCTGGAGGAAGTTCTAGGATTGCCTTTGGCTTTCCTCTATTATTATGTATTATATATGTGGAAGCTGTTACCATGCTGGGGACCTCTGGTTCTCACCCATGCGGATTTTGTGGTTTTCAGATGCAGGACGTGAGGTTTCCCGCTGAGGCATGCTGGAGACTTCTAGATTTGCGAAGATCCTTTGTTCTCGGGGCTATGTTTTGGTTTATATGTTTTGCTTAGATACTTCTATCTCCATTAAATAATACAAACTGTGATGACTCCTCTTATGGGAGATTTTGGAGAATAGATTTTATGTATTTGTGTCCCTTTGGGTTTCCTTTGGGGTTTTCCTTATTTTATCATATGTATATATTGTTATGCTCGGACCGGTTATCTTCGCAGCCGGATTCTGAGTCTTGATATTCCTGTTTTTGACACTCCTTTGTATATATATAATCTCGCGTTGGTTATCCTTGTTCGTTACGTTATCGATCGGAGTGTTGCGCTTTCGAGTTGCGATTTTTGTTTACCCCTTTTTCTACAAAGGCTCCTAGTTATAATTAATCATTCATACTACTATACGTACTAAATTTTTATTTTTAGAGGTCGTAATACCTTGCCATCTCTGAATTATGACTTAAGCATAAGGCTCTGTATGGTAGGGTGTTACAAAACGCGTGTATCTCGAGTGCAGTGTATCCGAGATATGCTTATGTTCATATTACGGTTGCACCTGAGATATAGCTCGCAGACACCCTATCACAGCACAGGTAGGGGTGTTCATTAAATAACCAAATTATGGTTAACTGGTTAAAAAATCATAACTACATTTTAGTTAACCAATTTAATAAAACAATTTTAAAAATTAATTTTTAACCGATTAATCAAAACCAAAACCAAATTTTATGCAACACTTGTGTTCAAATTGGTTAACCGATTTTTTTGTAAAAACCGATTTTTTATTTTTGAAAAATCCAATTTTTTTATGTAAAAAAACCAATTTTTTTAAAATCGGTTATTTTTTAAAACTGATTTTTATTTTTATAACCGGTTAAAAACCGATTTTTAAATTTCCTAACTGGTTAATAACTAATTTTATTACATAAAATCAATTTAGTTAATTAACCAAATTATATTTTTGACTAATCCAAAAACAAATTTAATTTTTGGATTAACCAAATCATAAACAGCCCTAAGCACATCGTCAGTGCACTCGAAATGTGGTCATTTTAAAGAATGATCCTCAGTGCCCGAAATGTGACTATAGATATATTTTAATAATTTCTTTAACATTTATTTATTTAATTTAAATAAAAAAATCTCAATTAAATTTGGTTAATAATTTTATTTTTTTGAAAATATATTGAATAATAAATATTTTTTTCTTTGTGTTAATAATTTGGTTAATAATAGGATTTTTTAAATTAATTAAATATTTATTTCTGAAAATATACAACATGTTAAATATTTATTGTTATTGGTATAACTAGGGATAAAGAACATAAATTTTTTAACTGCATTTAAAATATGTAATAAACCAAACCCGGGTGATGTGCATTCGGAATGTGGTAGAGAAATGTTCTATTCTCAACATCCCAGATAAGCACAACGACCATGCCTATATATAGATGTACTCCGAAATAAGTTTGTTTGTACATTTTCTTTTTAAATTTTTTCAAGTTTTGAAAGCATATAATAGGCTGACAATACATAGTTTCAGAAGATATCAACCGATTAAATATAACATAGTACATAGTTGGAGCATTGAGTTTCGAGATTGATTTGTCTCACTACAACATTTTAAGGTTGAGGCAACATTTAAAAACTGTTGCCTAAAAACTAATAAAAAGTTGCTTTTGATCTATGGCAACACTTTTGGACCTAAAGCAACGTTTTTGGGCGGCGTTGCATATGCAGCCGTTGCCTTAGATCAAGGCAACACTTTTTTGTTTCAAAAGCAACGCTTTTGAGAGCAACGCTTGGTAAGTGTTGCCTTTGGTTGAAAAACAACAACACTTCAAAGGTGTGTTTGAGACAACACTTTTTCAGTGTTGTCTTTTCTCTTATATTTTGGCCACTCTAAAAAGTATTGCTTATTTGCAATAAAATGCAACCCTTTTACGTGTTGCTTATAAGTTTGAATTCGCAATACTTTAAAGTGTTGCCTACTAGTTATGAATATGCAACCCTTTAAAGTATTGCCTTTTCTTTTGGATATACAACCTATACAAGTGTTGCCTTTTCTTTTGAATATGCAACCTATACAAGTGTTGTTTTTTCTTTTGGATATGCAACCATACAAGTGTTGTCTAATATTCAAAATATGCAACTAATAGAAGGGTTGCCTCTTTGGTAAAAATAAAAGTTACTTTTTAATAAAAATACACAAAAATAAATTATTTAATAAATAAGAGACAAAATAACTAAAAATAAAATTTATAAAAGAGACAAAATAACTAATAATAAAATTCTAATTAAAATGGATATTAAAAGGTTTAATTAGTATTTGAAATACATGTTCATCAATAATTCTCAATAAAATAATAAAATTATTGTCTAACAATAATTGTCATAACAAAATAGTAAGTAATATTTATCAAAAAAATATCAATTTACTTGCATATTTTATATCCATGCTTGACTTGTCTCATATGCTAAATCTGCAAATAATACACAACAAAAAAGTATAGTATTAAAACTGAAATATTATAATAAAAATTTCTTTATGATATTAAATATTATAGATATAAAAGCAAATTACCAGCTCATACTTTAGGATCTTTATACGAGAGGAGAAGCAAATTAAAACATGTTTAAAATTAGCAAAACAAATTAAAACATGCCACTCAAACACAAATTACAACAAATAGTACAGGTTTCAAATAGTTGTGAACTTAAAAATATCTCCGGAGAAGTCCTGTTAACCTCATTTGAGACCATAATTATCAAATTACTTTCCCTCGTTTACAATGAATGAATTAGCACGGGGTGGTTTCTAACATCTGATGCAAGCAAATAACGTTAGATTAATATATCACTAAACAGGTTGTGCTAAGGGTTAACATTGTAGTAAAGAAGTTAAAGAGTGTGTAATACCTAGGACTACTTTCAAAGCTTCTCAAATAGTACCCTCTGGGATGTTGACAAAGGGTTCCTACCCACAACAAGTGTAATCAACACTGAGAATTTATAATAGTACATAATTTAAGACATAAGTTGAAAACTTAATATTGTGAATCTTTTTCCAGTTAAGAGAAATAACCCAAGGGCCAAGGCATCCCATCGCGTAGCCTTAACTCCCAGATAAAAATGTCATTATCCAGTGGAAAGCAAACATGAATGATTGAGTTCACTATATCATGCAGCTTCAAAACTTCAATTAATAAGATACTATAATCTGTATTGGACAAGGGAAGCTACAAGAACAGAAATTACCATGGACTCGTGCAGTGTTTTTTTTAAACCTTCTCTAATGTAACAACAAGAAGTAGATTTATTAAACTTATAGGAACTTTCTGCGGACTACTCATATCTTCATCACCACACTAATTCTAAAGCCAATCCCGTTGGATATATTCGTTAGAGAAGACCTTAAACAAACCTTAAAGGTTGTAATTTATAAAAGATATTAAATCCAACAGCATCAATAAATATAATAGCAAATCTTAGACTTCAGATTCAAGCATACTTATTCACAGCAGTTTTTGCAAGACACCCATCAAAATCAAATGCAGCAATTTTAGGAAGAGCCAAAAAAAATAGAGAAATATAGAAATAGTTAAGAGGATAAGAATTAAGACCATAACAATATAAACATGATAGACTTTCAGTTTTTCACCATTAGACACTAAAGCCATTACTAGGTCAAATAAACAAGAGAAAGGGAAAATCTTACCTCGTAGTTGCTCTTCACTTCAGAAACTGAAAAGTTAATTTCCTCTACTGCTTCAATGTCTGATTCACACAGCTGCATGCAATAAACATGAAGAACAAAGGGAGTTAACAGCTTCAATGTCTGCTTAATCAAATCCACAATTCTGACGTGTGGAAACACATGCTTGCCTTCCTTCACTTTGTATCCCTGCCTTCATCTTTTTGTATGTCCTCTATAGCTTTATCAACCTATCAAAGAAGTGTACACACAAACAGTCAGTAAAATTTGAAAAGAGACAGGTTTGATTAAGTTCAATAACACAGAAAATTGGAAAAGAAAGAATAACTCATTATACTGGCATCACAAGTTAACTTTGCTCTCCGACATAATCTCTCTCAACATTTATATTTGATTTGTTTTTTAAAGAAATAATGGAAATCTCACCTTCTTTTGAGACTTGTCATGTGCAGCTACCAATATCTTCTTCAAAGCTTTCTGGTCAGTACTCTGAAGAAACAAAAAACATGCCAAACTTCACCTCAATAAAGTTGATACAAAATTCTCATCATAAGCTTCAAAATTCAAATTGCAATATTAACAAACTTGACTCATTTTTCACTGGTTGCATCATACAACAATATAAAAAAATGTATATTTATAAATTTCTTGAAATTTTGGGAAGGGGGTGGGGGGATGTTCTTAAATTGAAATGATAACGTTAAAAACTTGTTTCACTGATTAGAAAACTAAAAGAATAAACTGTTGCAAATATGATAATATTGAAAGGCTTCCTTGGAGCAGCACATAAAATAGCCACTATTCAATTGGCAACTCTTTGGATATGAATCCAGTAGTAGGATCAGTTGTGCTGTGCAAGCCAAGGATCAGTAAAATTTAAAATAGCCACTATTTTTAAATAACATTTATCTACATAATATTATTTGAAACAAGCAGCAGCACATCACATAAAGACCAAATTTGTATGAGCAGGCACAACTACCAGCCATAGGTTCAGCAAGCATTAGAGTCTCTTCCGAAGCTCCTATTAGTACATTACACGTTTGGTGTTTGTATATTAGATTATACAGTGAATATGAAATGGAACTTGTGGAGGTGAACTTATAATTCAACTGAAATGTTAAAGGGAACCAGATATATGGCATTCAAATGCTAGATTCTTGGAAATAATATTCATGTGATGTGATCATGTCTAATTGTCTGATAAATTCATAACCAATCCATGTTGCAATTATCTTCCTAGTTCAGCACATAATGCAGTGTGCATGCTTGTGTTTATATCACAATCAGTGTTTGTGATATGATTCTACACCAGAAGCTTCAACTACATATAAAAAGTCTAATTACTTGTTGAAAGCTATACTTAAATTACTTGTTGAATCACAATCCAGCAACGTAGCAAGCAACAGATCAAAACAGTAGAGTAAAATCTAATTAAGCTGATGAAGATTGCAATATTAAGAAGGAAAGAACATTTCAAACAGTGCGGTCAAGACCAGAATGAAAGGAGAAATTACGAAACCTTACAGCCATCAATCCCGAATTGGAAAATAGTGACCGATTTTAGCGACCAACTAGATTGGCTTTGTCATCGGTAGCTAAATCGGTCACTAATTGGATTAGTTGGAGGGGTCCTAGGGTGCTTCAAAGCATTTGGCAAGGATTATTAGCAGGAAAAAAGAATGATTATATTTAGAAAATAAATAGAATGTTGATAATTAATGAACCTTTACTGTAACGGTGGTTCCAGCATTCCCTCGAAGCCTCTGTGCTGCAGCTTCACTATCAAGGCCATCAAGCCTCTCCCCTGCATAATCAACATTTATTAATAGAAAATCATTTGTTTCTCTTCAGACCCATAGTTTAATCCCCAAAATAGACTTAGACAAGCCCAAATTTGATGAAATGTCGTATCAGAAAGAAAATGTTTAGCAGCATAAAGAAACAACCCCAGGATTCTATATAAGGGAACATCTAAGCAATAAGCTTGCTAATTCTGGCATCTTTAAATGAATAGCTTCATCAAAAAGAAAAGAATGCAAATCAGATATTTGTTTGATACCATTTATCTCAACCAACTCATCCCCTTGATGAATACCAGCACGAGCAGCTGGACTGCCTTCAATGCAGGATAAAACAACCTGTGATTTCAACTCGAAAATCAATATGTATGTTACCAGTTGATATTAAGAGATAATATTGTTACAATAAGAAACTCACGAAGCAGCAGATGAAAAGGTTCTATGGAGTAAACTGAAATAAGTTTCAAGAATGGGAAGGCGAAACCAAGTTTTCCTTAAGCGGGGGTAAGTCTCAATAGCATAACAATTGACCTCAGAACAATCAGCACAAATTTTTAAAGTGGTTCGCTGCAGATCACTAACCAAATCCTGGCCACAACACTGTCCCCGGCGGCCCCAACATGGCTGCGCAACTCAAAACAGAACCAGATAGAGCGGCGGCAGCCTACAGCAACTCCAGTGAGCTTCCTCAACAACAGTGGTGGCAGGAGCTTCGGCGGTGCTAACCGAGGCTTGACGGCGGCAGGAACGGCGGCGATTGAAGCTCAGCAGCAATGGAGACCAGGCGCGGCGGCGACTCCACACGCGACGGTGACAACGACGGCTTCACCTCCTCCGCGCGCGCTCTTTCTTCTCCGTCCGTGGCTATGGTTCGCGCTCCCTTCCGTTCGCAGTTCTGTTTCCGACGCGGCTCAAGGATGATCGGCGGCGACGACCAGATCTCCAGCGACGGCAACGAGGATGCACGACGGTGCCTTCTCCCTCCCAGTTCTGGCTTGCGCTCGTCACTCTCTCCCATGGCTCCCTCCGCGAACGCGCTCTCTCTCTCTCCACGGTCCGACAACGACGCGACGGCGGCGGTGAGGTACAGCACGCCGGTGCGATCTTCTTCTCCACTCTCCTCTACTTTCCCCAGATCTCTCTCTCTCTCTACGGTGATGGCGGCAGCAGGACGCAGCACGGTCCCTCCTCCCTTCCCGATCTCCCTTCTCCCTCGGATTCCCCCCTTTCTTCTTTCTTCGTTTCTAATTGTAGGAGTTAGGGTTTCTAATTGAAAATAGGACTTCCAATTTTGTTTTGAACTATAAGGATTTGAATCAGTAAATCAGTAAATAATATATAAATTATAAAGATGTATTTTGTATTAAGTTAAAAGAAGAAAAAAATAGTTTTTGTTAAAATATTTAGAAGGTAGGTCAAAATTTTAAGGAGAAAATTTTAATTTATTTTTGGCAACATTTATAATAAGAAGTTTATTAAAAATTTAAGAATAACACTTATAAAGTGTAATATATAAATATTATAAATGTTGCTTATTTAATTTATAAAAGCAACACTTCTTACTTGTACTTTTAATTTATCAAAAGAAATAGTTATGATGTGTTGTTAAAAAAGAGTTGCAACAGCTTTATTTTTATGTAACAAATATTAAGTGTTGTGTTTAATTGGTTTAGACAACATTTTTCAAGTGTTATTTATAATATATGTTGCAATAGCTAAGAAATGTTGTAGTGTCTCTCTCTTTTTTTTTTTACTATGTAGGAATTATTAATTAAATAGTTTTAGTTAAATTATATTAGTTGAATGTTAAATTAATTTGTTTAAAAGACATTTTAGATTATTTTGATTTAATTAATTAATTGACATAATAAGATAATTTGATTTAGTTAGTTAAAAAGACATGTTAAAATTTTAATATTTTAGATTGTTTTAATTTAATTAACTAGTTGATATGTTAGGATATTAATTAGTCAAAAGACATGTTAGAATATAGATATTTTAAATTATTTTGATTTAGTTAATTAATTGACATGTTAAAACATTTTGATTTAATTAGTTAGAAGACATGTTAAAATATTGATATTTTAAATTATTTTAATTTAATTAATTAGTTGATATATTAGAATAATTTGATTTGATTAGTTAGGAGGTTAGTAGTTAAAAGAGAATACTAGAAGATGATTAATTAATTATTTAAAAATGAGTTGAAGTTATATTTTTTTATCTGATTACTTATTTGCATTAGGATATGATTAATTAATGCTTTTAGATGATTATATCTATAAATTATGAGATTTTTTATTTAATTTAATTAAATATTTAAATATAATATTTAGTTAATTTGAATAAAAGGATCATAAATTAGATGATGTTCATTTTATAATTTAGTTATTGTGAGTAAGTAAAAAAAAAATTAATCAAACGTATTTTTACAGACACTTTGGATATTTTTGTTATATTATGTGACCTTGTTAATTTTATGGTCTAACGTTCTACTACTTTATATTAGAGAGGTTGGGTTCGAACACGCAATTGAGCAAAAAAAAATTATCTTTAACAATTTTTTACTCTATGTTTTTGTGGAGTGGAGGTTCGAGATCCATAATTTTCATTTTTTGTGGGGTGAGTGCACCATTATACTCCACGATGTAGCTTACCATCTTGATTTGCGCACAGTTGGTAAGCCAATTGGATGTTGCATTAGAGATTTTCAACAGTTTCATGGCCATCCCATATGGTAATGGATTAATGACTTGTTCGGTAATAGGCCTCCACCTCACCCAGAGGACAAGAAGCAAATTTTTGGTCTAAGAATGACATGGCTCAAACACAGAGTCGTACATATTCCACCGGAGAAAGATCTAGTTACTCTTTGGAAGTATGATCAATGTTATATCTTAATGCTGATTGAGAGTATCTATTTACGGACAACTTAGCTAACCTTGTTCCTCTTAGGTGGTTTTTTCTACTCAAGAACTTTGATAGTTGTCGACGTTGTCCTGGGGTTTGCATCGCTAGCATGGACCTACTATTCACTGTGCAATGCAGCTCAACATGATGTGACGGACGTATCACTTATGTTATCGTGGATTTACTACAGGTTTCCATCCCTCGCATTCTATCCAGCTGGCTACAATGTACTCATATTCTCGCTTCCAGCTAGGTAATTAATGTTTAATATTATTTGTCGTTTGATACTATTTGCACTATTCATTACTGAATGTACTTTATTCTCCATGAATAAGTTGGATGGACTGAAACAGTAAAGTAGAAACAACTATTATGGCAGAATACTACGATGATGACACAGACTGGATGCTCTGAGTCTTGATTAGTACGTTTGGTTTATTTTTCATATCTTCTTACATGTCTTGTTCTCCTATTGCTAATTAGATTATTGTCTGACTTTTTCAGTTCTGGTGGATATCGTACGATGATCCCCAACTCCAGAAATGGCTTCTGACGGTAAAGAATGATATTTACCAATAACCCATATTTTGTCAAAGTGCTACACAAAGATTTTATGGACATCCGGTTGAGAATTACTTATATCAACAATAATATTTCAGTTTATCTGACTCCAAAACTCATTATTCAATATTCCTTCAAATGGTGTAATTCTTCACTGCCATGAGAATAATATTTCTACTACTTAACCTATGACCCACCAAAAAGCTCCATGCTGCCATCCGTGCTATAATCTTTCTCTTTGCCAAGATTGAAAGAATCATCTAGCTGCATAGTATCTAGATTAAGAGTGTGATAATGACTTAGCTTGGAATATCTAATACTTGTGGAATAGTCAAAGGCAGAGGAAAAAGAAACCAAGCACCCCATCAATTGGAGTCTCCGGCACATACTCATCAGAAGAATCACTCTCATTAGACGATCTGGTTTTAGCAATGTAATCCGAATTAGACTCTCTCTGTTCTTCTTCTTTTACATGATCGGTTCAGCATAGTGAATCGATGTCACCGCTACCGGGATCGCCTACGAGATCTAACAGAAAGGCCCACCACTACCACCTATATCATGAACTGCAACATATCACTTCATCACATGTTGCAGTATTAGTCTAGCATGCACCTCGAACATTACCCTTACATAGTCATCAGTTTCGACCCAAAAATGTTCTATTTTGACTTCGATAGTGCTGATAGGAATCTATATGGGACTCTCCTAACCTCCCTGGAATCTATTGTTCCCATGTTGCTTAAAATAAAATTCTTCAGTGCATCTAGAGAATCAAGATGGCAAGTGCGTGCACAACATCACAGAAAAACTGTACTCAAATATTACTCCCTTCTTATCATTTTCTATGACCCTATTTGAATAAACAACCATAAAGAAAAACTCACTATTAGCCATATTTATGAACCAAAGAAGAAGAGAAAGTAGTAATATGGATGGATTGTAATTAGCTTTGCTAACTTCAAGCTCTTTTTAAAGGTAATTTTTTTTATGTAGTTATATAGGATGCATAGTACCCCGTATCATTTTACATTCTACTTAACCTAACATTATTTAATTTTTAATTACATTAAATTAATATAACAAATCTTAATCACACATTTCATTAAAAAATTGAATCAATAATTTGATAAAATACCTAACAAAATCCTAAACAAAACAAAATCTAAAAAAAATACAAAAACTATAAGAAAATTACCTCTAATGGTGACTACAGAACAGTGAAAGCATGGTGGTGACAGGAGGCAGCAGTGAAACCTATAATGGTAGAGTTAGGGTTTAGTAATATAACAAACAACCAAAAGAAAAAATGGACAACAACCTTACCTTGGCATGGTGGACCTCAGCCGCGGTGATAGCGACAAGGCAACGACTTTCGATCGACGACAAGGGACACCAACAGCGGCAGCATGGCAGAGGCTTTCCACGGAGACTCCAGCAGCAGTGATGACAACGTGCTGATCTGCAATGACAATGTGGCTTACCGGTGACGACGGCAACTCCAGGTGGTAGCAATGCACCCTTTTCAATGGATCAGAGGAAGAGAGTTGAGAGAGAGAGAAAGAGAGAGAGAGAGAGAGAGAGAGAGAGAGAGAGAGAGAGAGAGAGAGAGGAAGAAGAAGAAGAAGAAAAAGAAGAAGAGGAGGAGAGAGAGAGTTTGCAGAAGTGAGGGAGAATAGTTTCACGTTTGAATTTTATTCCAAATTTAACAGCAGAAAAATCTGACGATAAGGTGTACGTCGTTGCCTAAACGACGCACTTCACTAAATCTTGTGACTGTCATAATTTTTCGATGGTAAATTCAGCGCTAATAAAATTAATTTTTGTGCCTCTATTTATCATCAAATTTAGTGTCAGAATTTTAAATCCGATGGTAACTTATTCGAGAGACGAATTTTCACTCATAACCGTAAGAAAATTCGCCGCTAAATTCTTCGGTAATGTCCGTCGCTAAATCTGACGGTATTCAGCGCATTTCTTGTAGTGCTAGATCAATATATCTCACATAAATGTTATTTATCCAAAGTGCACCTGAAATATATTTTTTTAATCTATTATAGATCTTGGGTGCACAGTATCTGATCTTTGTGATTAATATTTTTTGCCGTTTATATGCGAAATGTGTATTGTATGAAGATTTCAAAATGACCTAGAGAAGGAGGTTGAATCTATGGCCTCATTGTGAACACATTCATCTTCTTTTAATTCCGACTAGAAGAAAACATAGTTGTTGAAGTGTCTGTCAAGTAGAAATTCATAAGACAATTTTATTTTGTCTATTTATAATGCTTTCAGGAACAGAGCAAATTTTACTTTTAGAATAACTGTGACTTCTGAGATAAAGATAATTTAGGAGAAATTTTTATTTTGTCTCTTCACGAAAGAAAAATAGAAGAGTAGAGAAGAGAAATTCACATAGCCATGTATCGTGGTTCAGCCACCATGTGCAATGTGACTTACATCTAGTCTTCTCCACAACAGTGGTGGAATTTTCACTATCTTTCAAAGATTACAAACACCAATTTTTCTAGGATTCAACCCAATCTTATCTGAGACAAACACAGCTTCTATCCAACCTAGATTTGACTAGGTTCATTCTTTAGATTTTCAACCACTAAGTGCTCATCCAACTTAGTAAGAGAATCTCCTCAAGATCATATGTGCAAAATAGAAAAACTTACAAAAGAGATTTGACATAATTTTCTAGCTTTTTCTTAAATCTCTTTTTGCCTTTTCTCTCAATGGCTTTATTGATTCCTCATATAATGCCTTTTTCTATTGAAAAGAAGCAAAGAAAAAATGATCACTGAAAAACAAAAAATTTAATGTAAAATTCTGAAAGAGAATAAAGGGATGGATTGTAAGTTATGAGAACTCAAACTGTGTACTCACTTCTTGAGTCAATCTCTAACTGTTTACCCCTTTAATGAGTAAAACTTCCAAAGCTTGAACCTTGGCTTGAACAAATGATTTCCTTCTTTCCCAATGTCACAACAGCAGCATTAGCGCAAAAAACTACAGTATTGATTAAAGCAAACATGCAAACAAATCTTGCTTCTTCTCTTTCATTCTTTTCCAATCTTCTTCAAGGATCTGAGTTGTATATTAAAACTTTAACTCTAAGTTTAATTATTCTTGACCGTTGATCTGTAGCTGAGCTTTATAGTGTCCACTTTCTTCAAATTTTTAGTTCGGTACTTGAGGGAGAATAGCATCTTCAATAAGTTACCAGTAAAGCACCAAGATGGAAAAAATTTTCTGATTTACCTCTAGCTTTTGACTTACTTGAATTTGGTAATTCACTTTTTTTCTTTAATTTGAACCCTAATCAGACTTTGTCTTTCTTGCTTCCTTTTGATATGCTTTATGTGGGTAAGGAAAAAAAGAGAAAAAAGAAGAGAAAAAACTGGTTCGATGGCTTTGATTTAATTCAGATGAAAAAGATTCTTAGTTAGCAACCATTTTCTTGGGTCATGAGAGTGTGATATGATTTTGGTCTTGGATCATCAATTTGGCCTTAACCTTGTTTTTTGTTCTAATGGAATAGTATTGGTATGATTAGTGATTAGCAATTATTCCCTTAAAGTTTATGGGCCTGAAGTTTGTTATTGGGCCTGTTTTGCTTTTTATTAATTTCTGCATAATTAACAAACTAATCACACATATAATTAAATTTTTAATTTAATAATAATATTTAGTTATTATCAATTAATTTATTATTTATTCATCATCCAAGCTATCAGTACAATGAGTAATGTTGCTGTCGTCACTCATATGAAAACTGAAGTGATTACTAAATATTGGTTCGAAGAAGAAGATGAAAGAAGCGATCGGAGTGGTGGACAATGTAGCCATGGAGATGATAGGACCGAGGAGAAGGGAGATGTCGACGACAACGACGGGTCTTAACAAATCGAACTTGATGTCTAGATTCATGAGATCCGCGAAGACGACAAATACTTGAGAGACATAGTCATTAGTTTTTTGAGTATGAATTGGTTGAGAACAAGTCGATGATTTTTCTTCTTATGAACATTGAAATTGTAGAGTATGCATTGTGTAGTTTGAAGTTGCAGTGTTAGACTGTTAGGATTATGCGAAATATGATGGAAATTGGGGGGAAAACAGTGTCAATTTCGAACAGAGGGGGTTAGAGACCATTTTATTCCTGGTTAGAGTTGTTAGGGACTATTTTATCCTCCATTGGAGTTGATAGAGTAAAAAACCTAAGTGAATGACGGAATTAATAGTTAAAGATCAATCAAATAATTAATTTTAATTAAAAACTAAAATATCTAATTTAAAATTTTTTAAAATCCAAAATGAATAAATAATAAAAAAAATTTGTTGCTAGACATATATATATATATATCCAATGGCTAGTGAGATGTTTAGCTAATTACGGGTCACGCTGTGACGATGTTTTAACGTTTTGGTGTTGGGTAATTGTTGAACATTATAATTATGCAAAATAAAAATCTGATTTAGCCTTGATGCCAATGACAAAGAGAATTAATGATAATTGTTTTAAGCGTTGTAAAATGTTAGAACAACTAGCTCCTTTGCTGATAACAGTACGTAGTTAAAAAACATGATCATACATAAACCGTAATAACACCTATACTTTGATGAGTAACTAGTATCTCATTATATATTGGAATTATGGAGTGTGGAATAATTTAACTGCATACTAAAGTAATCTCTTGCTACCATACTTCTCTTGTCAAAATCTACATCATAGGTGATTTGACCTTTCCATGAAGAAAATGGAAATTGGACAGCTGTAGATTAACATTATTTGGTTGGATCATTAATTAATTCAAGAGAGATTGCTTATTTAATTAAAATTTGCTTGTCGAAGAATCGAAGTAGACAAACTAAAATTTTCAATATTAAATATTATATTTGATACTTAATTAATTAGGCATATAATAAATGTTAGTTTGATTTTAATAAGCTCATCAACGTCAACATCCACATGTGAGTGTGTCATTAGAAGAAAACTAACCCAACCGAATTCGTTCAACCAATTACTATCAATTTACATGTCCATGAACAAAGAGAACTAGAAACCGAACTTGTTGCTTACAGCAGAGAATCAACATAATTTATTATCACTGCTATGTTGATAATACTTTATCCTTTATTATTCGTTGCACAATATTTAACATCATAAAGTATGAACCTTCGGCATTAACATAGGATAAAAATATGCTTTGTCAGAAATTGAAGCAACTAAATCACCTCACTAAAGATAACCTACTACCAAAGAAATATTGTTATATTATTTAATTTGTTTAATTTGCGAACCATATTATTTATTAGGTGATCTGATGTTATCCACGTCAATCAAGTCTTTACAAAAGATAGATTCCTCTTCCACTACTGCACACCACAATGTGATGACAAGTCAATGAGTTGTTAATTAGTGATAATTTTGTTATAATATGAAAAAAAAGAAAAGAAAAATATGTATTGGTGAATACATATTAAAAATCCTAATTTTTTTTAAAAGTAACTAGTGTATGTTCCTGTGCCCGCACGGATAATACATAAAATTATAAAAAAAATTTATTAAAATTTAAATGAAAAAAATATATAATAATTATTATTATAAATATTTTATAACTTAAAAATATTAAAAATAATTAATATTTATTTTAATTAATTTGAATTGGTTGAATAGTCATTTCATTTGTCCGCTTAGGCAATTATTGAAGTTTGAATCTCGCTTTGTGTGTATAACAATCCATTAGTTAGCGACAGATCCTTAATAAATAAAGCATCAATATGTGGTGGATTAGTTCTCGATTTGTCGAGTTAGAAAATTCATAGAAAAAAATATATTTGTCTTTAAAATAGAATAATTTTTCATTAAAAGCAATACTTATGGACTTTTGTTTTTGTTAAAATTTACTTTGGACAATTTTATTTGACGGTATCGTATTCATTCTTGAAGTCAAAACAATATGATCAACATAGTTACTTGTTAAAACTTCATATTTTATGAAATAATTCTTAAATTTTCAAATTCATAAACTTATATCATTACAAAAGTTATTAGATTGATTAATATTTCTTGGTAACATTGTGTATCAAAACACCATCGTTGAGTATTAATAGTTAGTGTAAAGAGAAACCAATAGCAACAATAACTTTTGTTATTCAATATATAATTTATTCTTTTAAAAAATAAATTAATATTTCCTAAATTTGTAAATACATTTTCTTCTAATTTCTTACACCATTTTATTTGACAATATTTATCGCTAAAAAATAGCAAATAACTATACTATCCTACAATATACATGATGTACAAAATAATTTCTTATCTTAAAATTAATTCTAGTTAGTGCGATAAAATTTACTATATGAAAATAATTTAAATACCTTTAAATGTGATTATGATAATTCATTAAGTATTATATTTTTTTTACTAATTTATATTTAATAATTTACTTCTAACTTTTAATTATAGTAAAAATGTAAGATATAATGCCAAAAAAAAGTCCTAGCGACATAAATTTTTTACTAACAAAAAAAAAATATATTTTTTTAATATTTTAGACACGTATCTATTTTTTTAAGTTATATATTTTAATTTATGTAAATTAATGACAATTAAATGTACAAAAAAATACTAATTAATAAAGAAATAAAATTTTTGAATAAATTGAAATAAAATAAAGATTTTTAATTATGATCATTAATTATAATCACATATATTTACTTCAAGATTTATACTTCGAAAATTCAGTATATTAATATTTTGTATTTTTATTTTTTAATTTTATCTAATAATGAAACAATATTTTTTAAAAAATAAACATAATTAAATGATCTTAAAATTATATAATAATTTTTAAAATAACAAAAAAAATATACAATTACCTAAAATATAATATTTGTGAATATTTGTGTAGTAACTGAAATTTAATTGCCAATATGAAAGTAACATATAAACTCATTTCGTAATCAAATAAGTGTTTAATTATAGAATTTAATATTTATATAGTAATATGATAAAATAAATTAAAGTTTGAGTTTAACCATAGCAAGAGTTCAAGTTTAAATTTTCATAAATTAATTTATTTTTGTTAAAGTGAATTGCGTAATAAAAAAATTCATATATTAAAGTAGAAAATAATTTATTTATAAATACAAAATTAAAAAAATTATTCTTAAAAGTTGAATATGCAGATAAAAAAATAAATTATAACTTACAAAAATTATCTCTAAAATTATTACAATAAATAATAAAACTGTAAAAATCATGTATCTATATAAATTAAATTATATTAAATTATAAGATATCTAGATATTTAATCAACCTAACTAATTAGTTTGTAATTGATTTGATTTAATAATTAAAAAAAATTGAATAAGTCTTTTTAGAAATATGGCAATCTAAATAATATAGATTGAAGATAAGAAAAATATAACTAAATTATATAATACAACATAATATTTCTAAAAATTTGTTTTATAGCAAATTCGTTGCTCATTTTTTACGTAATTACTTAATAATTTTCGTCTATAAAATTATCAACTATCTAATATTATGATTTAATTAATAAGAATGATGACATTAATACTTTTTCATAAGTCTTGTTATTATTTATAATTAGAAAATAGTCATAAATAAATTTTTTCTTAATAAATGTTAATTTTTCTTTTAAATTCAATATTACCTTTAAAATTTTAGCGTAATTGAGTTTAATTTCTACATCTTTAAAAGAATTTACTCGAAAAAATTAATATGTAAATCACATTATTATTACAAAATTACTTTTTTTAACATAATTAGTGGTGCTTATTTGAACCATTAAATTTAGCTTCTAACGATATTAAAGTCAACCTATTTTGTTATTTTGTATCTTCAAAGAATTTATACGACTAACATAAAAATATAGCGATTGAAAAAAAATTCATTACAATGGAAATATTCATTTTAACAAATATTATTCTATCTAATACTATAAAAAAATACATTGGCCACTTTGAATTTTTACAGGTCAACTTCTATCCACAGTAGTAGAGTGCTTAAATTGAGATATATTCATCAAACAATCAATCAATAAAAAATTTCTCCATACTTTCTCATTACATAAAGAAAAAAAAAAAGAAAAAGAAAAGAAGAGTTGAAATAGCAACAGCGATAAAAATCACAATTTTTATAATTTTGTGTGGCCATCTATATATAATAGACCAGACAACTATGATTATCTAACAAAATTAATTTGTATTTATTGCACTTAACTTGAATAAGTAAGAAATGATCTTATTTTAATTTAATCCTTGATTCACATTATTTGAATTTAGCTCAATATATATGATTTGATTTGATTTGATTTGATTATTAGTTGAAAATATCTCAGTTATCTATTTTATTCATAGATTTATTAGTTTAATGACTAATAAATTAATCAAATTAATTAATTAGCACACACAATAAATTTAGTTTAATAAATTAAAAGAAATAAATTAAAAAATACTAACAAAATATTAAAATAAATAAATTAGGAAATACTACTAAATCAAATTGATATAAATTATAATAAATTATATGATATTTAAATATCTAATCAAATCAATTAGTTGATATAGTTAGTTTATCGTAATAACTTGTATTTAATGAGTTAAAAGAAATAAATCGGGAAACACTCTTAGAAGCATCCGATTTTTATATAATAGAATAGATAGAATAGATGCTAGGGGGACAACAACTTTTGTGATTGTTAGCCATTAACTAGTCATCAATGATGATTTGATGGTGTGAGATTGGTGTGAGATTTTATTCAATGGCTCACTTTTCTCTACTAATTACATGCTGGCCAAAATTCAATAGAATTGCTGACTCCTAGACTTTTCTTTTTTTAATTATTCTTTTAATTTATAAATTTTTTTTAATATTTTAATCTTTTTAATATTTTTAAAAAATAATATATATTTAAATCTTTACTTATTAAATATTAAGAAAATAATTATAATAATAAATTAAGATTTAAGATTCTCAATCATCGCTCAACACATTATAATTCTCTGTTGGCCTTTTTTTTTTTGTATAAGTAAAAGAGGAAAATGTATGACATAAAGTAGATGGCTATAATACTCAACAGTTTTTGGATCATAGCAATTAGCATAGATGATAGATCTTTTATAACCCAATTAAGTAACATGATGAATCGGAATCGCACACAAAAAACCAAACTTGTTTCACTGGAAATATTCAATCCCAAAAAAATATTTAAAAAATTATCAAAATTTATTATTATTTTTATTTTATTTAATAAATTTTATAATAAATAATATTAAATAAAATAAATTTAGACATTTTTTGTTTCCTTTTTAACATTACCGTTCTCCATTACATACCCTACTAGAGCCATGGATCTCATGATAGAATTGTTGTAACCACCGCACCTTTGGCATTGTCATTAGTTCAGCTCTTGATGGTATTACTCCTTTTCTTAGTCTGGCTGCCTTCATGGCTATAAGCCTATAACTCTGGATTTTTTTTTTCGTGGATAGTTTTCTATACTTGTAAAGTAAATAATTTATTATTGAAAAACCTAATGAAAGAATCTTCCTTCCTAAATCACTACTAAAAACATGCTTAGCCTTTGGTAAAACTTTTATTTTTCCAAAGTAATTTATAAAAGTTAATTTTTAAAAGATGACTTTTTAAAAGTTGTAACATTTATATTTGGTAAATTAAATCGAAAATAATTTTTAATAAATACAAGCAGCATCAATTACGTTTGGTAAAATAATTTTTTAAATTTAAAAATATTATAATAGACATAAATGTAAGCATTAAATTTAAAAATTAGTTAACATATAAGGTTATATTAGACTTTTAAATTTTGAAAAGTATAAGCCAACCTTGAAAAGTTCTATCTTAGGTGCTTTCAAAAGTAATCCGATCTTTTAAAAGCTGCAAACACAAATACATGGTCTTTTTAATTTATCAAACACAAAATAAGGAATTTAAATTTTTAAAAAGTACAAACACCTTTTCAAAAAATTTTATCAAACCAAACCTTAAAATAGTCGAATTTAATCCGTAAATATTATTGTCGAATTTTTCGTAAAAATTTCTAACAAAAAAAAATTAAAATATAGAACTTGCAAAACATCTGAATAAAAAATTCACCTTTAAATTTAACAGCAAATATAACATCAAGTGACACTTTTATTGATGATAACTTTACGTTGAATTTAGTATAAAAAATTTCAACAATAAATGTAATTGAAATTTGACAAAATTTAAAAAAAAATTATTAATCGAACGGTAACATTTAACACTACATGGTCAATACAAAACCTTATCATAACTTATATTAAAAAGTGAATCCTCCCTCCTCCTTCATATTCGCAGACCACGTCCTCCCTCACCCACTAAATCCACTCTCCTATTCCTTTTTGTCCTAATCTCTCCTCCTGTACTCACCGTTGCCACTAGCTTCACCTCAGTCATCTCTTTTCTTTTTGTTGTCAACCTTAATTTTTGCCACCCCAACTCTTAAACCCTCTCACTTCACTCTAATGATTGAAAATCCAGACGATAATTAATATTAATACTACATAATTTTGTAAAAATAAAAAATCACATGATTCAAACAGAAAATAGTTCCTTTTTTCATTTCATTTCTTGCTCGTGTTGAAATAATTACTACCTCCACTCTTAATTGTTTTATTTAGTTGATCTTACAATAATATAAATAAGGGTATAATACTATTTATAGTTTCTGACTTTTTTCCGTGAGACATAAAGCACCTTAATCATCTTTAAATCTCATCTAGGCCTTCATCTACTAACAAAAATAGACAAGACGATCTCGGCAACTGAATGACAACTGATTATGAGTCTGACGTGTCAGATTGAGATTGAAGTGTCAAAATATCAGTGCTAGAAGGACTAAAAATCCACTCTATAACATCTTCCTCTTCTTCTTCTTCATCCTCCTCCTCTTCTCCTTTATTTTCTTCCTCTTCTTCTCCTTTTTCTTCACATCTCTACCACCATCACCATCGAGATTCACCTTCACCACTATTACTGTAGTTCTCTCTTCCTCCTTCTCTTCTCTTTCTCGCCCTAAACCACCACCACCCTAAACCACCTTCTACCGGATCAGCGCCGAAACTGCCATGAACATCCCCAATAGCAGCCACGAGCACACTCTTCTCCCCACCATGATGCCGTATCCAATCCGAATCGTCTCACATATAAATTTTTTCTCCGCCACAGACACCACCAGGCTCAGTACCGTTATCAAGTAAATCTCCAAGAACAAGAATATAAGTTCACAAAAAGTTACTAATCATGAATATATATATATATATACACACTGAAATTCTCGTTTAAGGATTCTTGCAAATCATCTCTGTGCGCTAGGGTTTCTTGTTCGCAAACCTTGCAGTCGCTTCTCTCTCCGAGAAAGGTCGATCAACAATTCGGTCAAATAGGATTTCTTGTTTGCAAAGCTCAGCGATGATGGAGAGAGAATCAGAATTCTCATAGGCTCCGAAATTCTGAACAGAGGGTGTGGGGAAAGAAAATTCATAAATTTGGATTCGTTTTCGATGCAGGCACGAACTTGGGTTTTATGGTTTTGTGTGGGTTTTTAGTTCTTTTCTAATCTATGGATAGCCATTAATGATGACTCTAAAGAAGAGGAAAAAGTCATTGATGATGATTTTGAAGAAGAAAAAAAAGAAGAGAATGAGGATGAAGAAAAAGAGAAAGATATTAAAGAGGAAAATTTTTAATCCTTCCAACCAAAAGAATTGACACCTGATACCTGACACTGATATTTTGATACCTCAGTTTCAATTTAATACGTCAAACTGGCAATTAGTTGTTATTCGATTGCAGGGATTGTCTTGTTCATTTATGTTAGTAGATGAGGGTGATTTAAATGAAGTTTAAGAATAATTAAGATGCACTATGTCTCACAAAAAAAATGTTAAAAAAAAAAAGGATATTTATCCTATAAATAATTTAAAGTTATACACCTATGAATATATAAAAATTAAGCCCAAAATTAGACGTTGCAATAAGTGATAGAATTATATATATATATATATATATATATATATATATATATATACATACTATTTTTTTGGTTACATTTTTATTAATAACAAGTTTGGCTCATTTGATTTAAATAGAATAAAAATAGAGTAAATTTTTTTTACTTCTCTTCTTTTTTTAATTTTATCCTCCTATTTTCTTCATGTTTTTTCCTTTTTTTTGGGATCATACATATAATTTTTGTATTTTTTTTATATTTTTGTATTCTTTTTAAGATTTTTTTTGTGTTATTCTAAAAGATTTTAGTATTAACTTTTATGCTAAAGGAAGAAGAGAGAAAAAAAATAAAAATTTTATTTTTTTTCATTGAGTTGCTTATTTAAGAATTTAGTTCAAAATTTTTTATACACCTACTTTTTTTTCTTAAAGAAATGAGCTAAGTATAAGTGTGGAGTGTGAAAATAATTTTCTTAAACAAATTTAGATTGATTTAGTAGTTAGTTCACTACTTTACTTAAATAAATATTGAGTATTTAAACCTCATCTTATACATATAACAACATATTGGTCAACAATAAGTATTAAATAATAAACTTTCAATTTGCGATATAACTAAAAAAATTAATATTTATATTATATAGAGGCTAGAGCATATCACATCAAATATAAACTAACTAAATAAAACGCCTAACCGTTCACAAGAATATCAGCAATCATCAAGCGTACAACACATGCAAAAAAACATTTTCATAATAATTGTTCTCTTTCCTCAATAAGCAATTATTGTTTTCTGTCTCTGAGCTTCCTCTCACCAATTTAATGCTAATAATAACCAACAATTTTGGATCGTAGACGTTGAAGATGATTAAAATCTACAATGCCACATGTTCAATTGTTCACCAAAAACAACTCATTAAGGTGATGAGAAAATGGAAGAGGTGGTTTTCTTGATCTAGCAACTCATGCCGAACCATTCTTAGAAGAACCACATTATGAGGCAGAAGACCACTATAGTATAGCAAGGTTGATATTGAAGTAGCAGGCTCTCCAATTAACGATGTTAAAAGCCTCACCATTGACCTAAACATCAAAGTTGTAAAAATCTGCAACGTAACCCAAAAAATAAAAGGAAAAAGGCAAGCAAATTGAGAAAAACATATATATAATTTAGGATCCGAGAAATAAAGAAGGCCCTAAAAAAATGGAAATGAAGAACAAGATTGATAAATATATATGCATACCATAATTATTATAAGTTGTTGTGACGGTGATATATGATGAAGCCGCCTTAGCTTGTAACTTAATTAGTGCGGCTTTAGATAGAGGGTTAAAGAAACGATATTGAATTGGATCCATTTTTGCTTGTTTTAATTTTCTCAAAGTCTAGCTAGCTTATCAAACCATTACCTATAGCTGATATTCAAACCTACCCGTCAGCGAGAGTTCAAATTAAAATGTTAATAATGTGGACTTTTGAAGTGGGAAGAAGAAAAAAAGAATAATAATGTAAGCTCACAAAATGTCAGGTTACTTAGGTAGTGCCTTACTAGGTAGTTGAAGCACAATTAAAGTCCAAAGAGTAGACCGTATTAAAATAATTATAACAGGTCATCGATAATATTAATTAATAATACGTAATTATTTAATTTTACTAACTCAGAATGACAAAAATAAAATTTTAGGAAAAGTATATGGAACTAATTTTTAATTAGTCAAAAATTAAACAACTCAATTAATTATAATTATTTTAATTAATTTAATTTTTTTAATTTACAATATTTGTTATTAATTGCTGTTTCATTAAAATCAGCTTTTGATTAATATATTCCAAAAAATATTCTTGGGATCATGGAGTAGAAATCAAGCTCGATCCTTCACCCTCTATTTTTTTTGGTGGCTACGGTGTATGGTTCTCTCTTCATATCATTGACAACGCCAACCTCCTCCATCGGACCATCCAAGTGACGCTCCATCCTCCAGTAAAAGTATACGCTCCCGATTATTCATCCTATCTCCCTCTCGGCGGCTACGGCCCATGGTTCGCTCTTGGTTACATCAACGGCGCCAACCTCCTCCAATCAACCATCCAAGAGAAGGGTGCGGTGCAACACTTTCGGAAGAGAGCATCTTCCATGGCATTTTCAACCCCGGAAGGCGGATCGATTAGTACATTGATCAATCCAACCCAAGGCGATGAACAATTCAGTGTGGGTGAAGTAGTTATTCAAGAGCAAGAGGGGTCGAAGGTATGTTGCATAAGCTGCTCCTGCGTTATAAGAAATTTTATGACAATGTGTTATTTGAATGTTTATTATTCATGCTAATTAGATATTTTTTCAGTTCAAAAAGTATATTCATTTGAAAAATTGTGGTACAGTGATATATTTAGTTGAGCAAAGTATGCTTGAAATTGCTACTAATATTTACCCAGCATGTTCGAATCATAAGAATTGCCATCATTAAAGTATGCTTGACTCCCAGATTTGTTTTAGAATATTTTTTGATGATTTTTATTGGACTCATTCATTATATAGTAAAGAAGGATCTTAACTTAATAATGGTTTTTTTCAGTGTCTTTAATTGAAGGTCGACGAAATTACCGACGTCGTTGTGACTAGAAAGGATGAGTTGGACTCGGGACACGAGGTTTGAATGTGCTATGTGAGTGTTTCTAATTCATGCTAATTAGATGTTTTTTAAGTAACATTAGATTTTTCACTGTGTTAAATTTGTATTATTGACTAAGATAGAATATGTGCTCTTTTTAGTAGTATTTATGCGTTGGTAAGGTTTTGATGAGAATATGCTTTGATGTTACTTTTCATCTACTTTCTTAGGGTAGGTTACATCAATTCAAAATATGCTTTTAATATAATATAACTATATTAGTGAGTGCTATATGAATCCTGAAATGGTATCAGACCATATAATGATATAAAAGAAAAAAAGTAGAGTGATGATTATACACTTTCCTAAAGTTCAAATATCATTTCTATATTTATAATCATAGGATTTTACTGAAAATCTTCGCAGGTTACTATATAAAGGTATTTTGTGATTTGTGAACCTATCAAATGTATTGGTTCCTTATGTGATCAACTCCTTAACCATATAAATTCAAACTAATCCAACATTCAATATATTGGGTTGGGCTAAAGTTTTGGTTAGTATTTATAGTGAAACAAATTTGTATAATATAGGTATTTTTTTTAAGTTCAAAAAGCTTATTTAATTGGAAAATTTGGGTACAAGTGAAATATTTATTTGAGATATTATTAAAGTATGCTAAGGATTTGTATTAAATATTTACCGTGTTAGTGCTAGTTTTAATTCGTATCTAATTTTGTGTATTGACGTTACAGTTGCCAGATCATAGTGGGGTTGGTGAAGAGAAAATTCCAGTCATAGGAATGAGTTTTGGTTCGTTGCTTCTCGCACAGAAATTTTATGCAAACTATGCAAAGAAAGTTTTGCTCGTTACTAAAATCAGGAACACGAATTTCAACAAAACGCGAAAGAAATCAAAGATACTGGTTAATCAATCTATTTATTACACGCGAGAAGGTTATCGAGAGTGTAGGGTGAACGCAGCAACTCGAGCAAACAGAATTATAGCCATGAGATGCAGAGCAACGATGTATGTTATGCTGGACAAGGAGAAGGAAAGTTGGGTTGTGTCTAGATTAGAATTGAGGCATTCTCATTCCTATTCAGCTAAGAAAGTTGTCCACTATCATGAGTACCGCGAGTTGACCATGCATGCTAAGTGCGTCATTACGGATAACGTTGAGGTTGGAATAAGACCCAACAAGATGTATCTAGCACTGGTAAACAAGGTTGGTGGGTTCTCAAACCTGGGTTTTTCAGAAAAGGATGTCAGAAATTACATCACAAGCAATCTCCGATGCTCCGATGACAATGAGGACTTCCAGGGGATGATGAATTATTTTGTCCGAATGAAGGAAATCAATCCCAACTTCTTTTATGCCATAGATGTTGACAATGCTAATAAATTTAGGAGCGCACTATGGGTAGATGCAAGGTGCAGGACTTCGTATGAATATTACGGAGATGTGGTGTCGTTCGACACCACTTACAGAAGAAACATGTCTGTATACTTATTGGTGAATTGCAAGAGCAGTTATTTGTTAAATTTGTCTTATTGCCTCACAGTTATCGTATACTTATGGTCTGTCATTTGCATTCTTTGTCGGTGTAAACCACCATGGGAAATCTACTTTTTTTGGCTGTGCTTTACTTGGGAGCGAGGAGATCCCTAGTTTTGAGTGGGTATTCACGCAGTGAGTGAGATGCATCGGGATTGCGCCAAGGGGAATTATCACTGACCAGTGCAAGGCAATGGCTGGTGCTATTAGGAAGGTCCTACCTGATACTGTCCACCGATGGTGCATCTGGCACATAATGAAAAAATCACAATTCAAGCTCGGTCGCTATGCTAGGTACGGAGAATTGAATGCAATGATGAATCACATTGTGTGGAATTCTCCTTCGACTGAATCGTTTGAGGTTGATTGGGCTGGTTTCATCAAACAATTTAACTTAGGCCAGAACAGATCGTTAGCAGGTCTGTGATTGTTAAATTAAATCCCGTCTGCTGGTATCTAGTTGCTTATTTATTCACTTCATGTTATTTTTGCCGGCTTGATTTCGTTCTTATGTTTGTTCTAAGAAATGTAGCTGAGTTTTCTACCTCTATAGTAAGTGGATGTTCTTTTCAATAAATAAACAGATGTTTTTTCTCGTAGTGTGTCTGGATGTTTTTTTTAATTTATTTTATCATTACGTTGGAAGCTGTCATCATGTTGTTTATAAGCGGCACTCTTAAGCATTTTTTGGGCAGACCTTTATGCAAATCGATGTAAGTGGGCTTGTCGCTCTTCGAGCGGAGGGCAGGATCTAACTTTCTAGTCTCGATTGTCTATAGGCCGATGCTGACGTACGATCCCCGCGAGTTCCAATATTTTTTAAGAGTGAATTTTGGGCAGGCATGAGGAGTACACAGCGTAGTGAAAGTATGCACGTATTTTATGGTGGATTTTTGCATTGCAAGAGTGGGTTGGTTCAGTTCGTTCATGAATACGACAATGTGCTTGGAAATAAGGAGCAAAAGGAGCTGAAAGATGATGCTGCAGACTCGAAAGGAGTCATCCCATGTATAGGGAGCATGGGCATTGAGAGACAGTTTCAGCAGGAATACACCAGTAATATGTTTAGGACCCTTCAGCTGGAGGTAAGAAAAAAAATCGATTGCATGGTTCGATCAATTGAACAAAAGGGAGATACAATTTCTATTAAAGTGGACGAGCAGAAGTTATTCTGGGGGAAGCCTGTCTACCATGCTTTCATAGTCGAGTTTGACCCTTTGAGTTGAAAGGGTCAGTGCGAGTGCAACAAGTTTGAATCCGTTGGTATATTGTGTTGTCACACCTTTGTGGTGTGGTCATACTACAGAGTTGACACAGTAACGAGCTGCTATATTCTTCCTCGCTGGCTCGGAGTGACGAAAGCAACAACTTGTTCAGGCATCTGTGTTCAGAGTTCTATAACGTTGCTCAGGAGTTTGTTGCTTGTGATGAGGAAGCAGCCATCTTGCGAGCTACCCTTTGGGATACAATGTCCAAGCTGACTGATTACCGTGCCAGCATGCGTTCCACTACTGTTACTGTGACTCAGAATACCATGCCCACACAGAGCACATGTGGTGTTATTGTACATGACATACAAGGACTCTCAAGAGTCAAAACCAAAGGACGGCCAAGAGTAAGAGACTTGGAGTAGAGTTGGACAAGTCAATTAAGAAGTCAATGCAAAAAAGGAAGAGAAAATCACATCCGGTATGTGTTAGAAGCGACGTATATTTTAAATTTTGCTTATGGAATGGTGTTCTTGATTAATGTATGAGTTCTCTTTGTTTTGTCCATCTTGTAAGATGATGTTGACCTTCAGTCAGATAATGATCATCATGGTTCTGTAAATAAAAGATTTGAGGATTCTACTATATGGAATTCATTGGATGGTGACAGATTCATACACCTGTTGAATTCTTTTAGGCATATATAGTTAGGTTTCTTGGCGTGAGTTTGGTGTCATTCTTTAGA
Organism: Arachis stenosperma; assembly: GCF_014773155.1. Classification (NCBI taxonomy): domain Eukaryota; kingdom Viridiplantae; phylum Streptophyta; class Magnoliopsida; order Fabales; family Fabaceae; genus Arachis; species Arachis stenosperma. Next base: position 13,025,619 of record NC_080385.1, read on the forward strand.
TGCAACTTAATAAACTATTCCTTTTTCTATTTTGTCACTTGCATTTATCCTGTTTTGAAGTATTCATTCAAAGAAACAAAAGCACAAATGTTGTTATCTTTTCCCCATTTATTGTTTATTAAGGTTTTAAAGAATCGAATTGTCACATATTTGTTCGCAAAAAACAAATGTAATAAATCCGCCCTGAAAACGGTTGAAGAGTATAAAAAAAAGGCATTCACATCTCAATGAAGTGCACGCAATCGCTAATGCTTAACACATGAAACAAAGAAATCATATACTAAACCATCCATTTTACAATGAGAAGAAACATCCGAGTGCCTATCAGAGGCACCATCCACTTAAAATCCTACTTTATGTAGAATGATCACGACCGAAGGCGGTGCAATGCTTTAATTTCCAGCAACTTCACAATTTCAGCAATAGAAAACAATGATAAAAAAAATAACGCCTCCATTTAGTTAACACTACGCTAGTTAATGGAAAGAATTGCCACTTAAGTATAGACATGAACAAAAGGGTTATGTACACCGATCAGAGTTGACTCAATATTATAAATATGCTATGCATTGCTTAATGTACTAGTGACATCACTAACTTGGAAACTTATTGCTTGAGAATCCTGAAATACCTAATATATGAAACCTGCTGAGGAGTATCTAACAAAATATGAGCCACTGCCACTCACTCCTCAATGAAGTACTAAGTTCAAATGCCTTAAACATGATAAATCAGAAAATAGATCCAAAACCATCCAATTTACAAAGAAAAGAAACATTGTAATGCCTAGCATAAGCACCATCCACTCAGAGGTTTTGGATTGATTGTCACCATCAACTTGACAAAATCAGCAACATGAAATCATAAACCTGCAGTGAAACAAGATTTATCAGGCTCACACGAAACGAGTTTAAGCCGAAAAATGCCATATTAAGCTATATAACTCTATCACAAGGAAACCATAGATGTAGTAAGGCAGGTGTCTGTATTGATGTTTTCTTGGCTAGTCATCTGTCTTCTTCCATTGTCTTCCCCCTTGTTTGGCTTTCTAGTGGGTAACCCTGCACGCTGCAGCATGCTTTTCATGCTTGGTGCTGTGAACGGTGATCTCACAGCCTTAGTCTTTTTTCTTGGCTGGTTGCGGCGCACAGGATTGCTGTCCAATGCCTGCAGTGCCTTCTCAATTTGTGAATTATGAGGACCCATCACTATGTCTAGTATGATCTCCTTCCTAAACTCCCGTACAACGTCCTGCATGGCAATTACGTGTTGGAGGGTAATTTTAAAACCGAGAAAGAAATTGACTAGAAAGAGGTTCAACTTAATTGTTATAACATATTTAACATCACCTTGTCCCAAAGCTGCAAAGGTTTATCTAAACTCCAAAACTGCATGAACTTGATGATGAATACACCACAATCACAGCTATATGTACAGAAAGAGAATATTATTTCCAACCATGATATCTGTAACAACCCTGATTTTCGAGTACCTGAGATCTTTTCTGAAAGTACGGATTTCTCCGGAAGATCAGTAAAGGGAACACCTCTGTTATATCATCAAGCATCTCAATCCTCATTATCATTATGTCATCCTTAAGCTATAACCTCCTCTGAGGCAAGCTTGATAATGCAATCGCGAAGAACCTAGTTTTTGAACCGTATCGGTTGGCAGTTTTGATTCTGATTTTCGTAAATAGTCTCTGTTTGATGAACCGGACTCGATTCATGAGAGGAGAGAGATAATAGTATAATATTATCATTATATTAGTATTAGAAAATGTTTGAATGATATTATAAGGTTACCTGGTCTGTTTTAGTTAAAAACAGAAAATCGGTTTAACCGGGTTTACGGTTTACTAGTGCAGCTTAGCATCAGCACTCTCTGATGACTTTAGCAATGCTAAGGCCTCATCATACATATTTTATTCTCATATTAAATATGTTGCTAGTGTCATTTATGCTAGTAGCTCAGAAAATAATTTTTAGAGATGTTTTTACAAGTGTTCCGATACATCTAGTTTTAATAGTTATACACCTGAGATATTTTAATATTATTTTAACCCACCTCCAAGCCAACTAATCACAACTCACCCTACACCCCCAAGACCTCCAAGGCTGTCTCATTTCTTCATTTTGGACGAAAATAACAAGAGAGAAAAGAGAGAAACTTTCATGAACACTTGATCTTCAAAGCTTGATTTCTTCTGAACCAAAACTCAAATCAAAACTCCGATTTCACCAAAATGATCCTCTCTTCTTCCTCTACATAACCATGTGACTTATCAAGGCTGGAAATAAGGTGAGATGGCTGTCTCCCTCCCTCTTCAATTCGGTTTTCAAGGAAAACCATGTAAACATGTGTTTTCTTGATGTTTTTCCTTAGGAATCATGCTTAACTTGACTTGAGGGCCAAGAAACGTGAATTTCCAGCAAGTCTAAGGTGAGATATCTCTTCCTAACATGCTGAGTGAGATTTGGTCAGTTGAGAGTTTTTGGATTTAAAGTTGTTCTTGATGTGATTTAGGAGGAAAAAGTGCTTAAGGACCACCTGAAAGTTTAACCGAATTAGGAACAGCAAATCAAGGTAGGGTGTCACGAAATTAATCTTGATTATTTGTGTTTGAGATGTGTGAATGTTGCATGATTTGGCTGTGCTAAAAAGTGGTTGCATATATGATTGATTCTTGGTGAAAATTTTGGTGAAATTTTGATGAAATTTGATGAAATTCAAGCTATGAATGTGTGTTCTTGTGGCTGCTGGAAAAACGAACCCTAGGCCCTAAATTGAGGTTCAATTTGTGTTGAAATCATGTGGAAAAGATGGGGTTTTAGTGGCTGGGAATTTATTATGAATTTTGGTAAAATCGGTTGCTGAAAAGATTGAAAAACGGGTAAAAACAGAGAAAGAATTTGAAAAATATACGAAGAACATGAAGAACACTTTGAGTGTGATGAAGAACAATGAAGAACAGGCTTTAGATCTTAGAAAGGGCAAGGAAGTAAATATTTTGGTGTTTGAGGGGTTATTTTGTAATTTCTGAAAGTTAGGGTGGTTAAAGTAGAAATATTAAAAGTTATGGGTGGTAAAAAGTGAATTTTAAAGGTTAAAAGTTAAAGTGGGGTAATTTTCGAAAATTTAATGATAAAATAATAAATAATAATAAAATATTAAATAATAATATTTAATTAAAAATAATATTTTAATAAAAATAATAAAATAATGCGAAAAGGCAGTTTTCTGTAAAAGTTTTAGAAAGACAACTTTAAGTGCAGAATCTCATAATTACCTTCATAAAACACTTCGGGAGTGGTAATAACATGTTAGTGAGAAAAAGATAAAAGAAAGATAAAAAGTTAAAGAAAAGATAAAAATCGAAGAAAAAGTCTGTAATGTTTTAATGACAGAAAAACAGATAGAATTAGTGAACGAACTAGGGCAACATAGTTAGTCCTTGAGTTGCGACTAGGGTTAACTATTATATGAAAAGTTAAAATGTTTCAGTATAGACTTATTGAACCTATACTTGGGACATGCTAACTATTCATACCGAAATTTACATAAGCTTTAAATACATATGTTAAGCAGAGAAACCAGAGCAGAGTAAAGAAACACAGAGAACAGAGTAACCAGAGCAGAATAGAGGGATACAGAGAAAAGAGTAATCTGAGCAAAGTAAAAAGACACACAGAGAAGAGAGTAATGTGACAAAGAGAAATGGTTTGAGTTAAGATGTTGTAAAAGTAAAAGCTGTAGAGTTTGTATAGCATGATTGAACAGAGAAAGAAAGAGGTACAGCATAAGAATGTGAAAGTGATGATGAATAATGAGAATGTTAATGAATGATGATAATGAGAATGATTATGTAAGAAGAATCTGCTGCAGAGAGGCAGTCAGATAGATGGTGGTACGACCACTGAGAATGCTTTCCTGGGATACCTTGCTATAATGCTTTGCTGTAAGACAGAGGTTGCTTATAGAGGTATCAAGATGAATGTGCTCTTGTAAGACAGAGGTTGCTTACAGTGAGTGTGTTGTTGCTCCTGTAAGACAGAGGTTGCTTACAGTGAGTATGTTGGGCGTATATCGACTAATAAGTTTCGCCCTGCAAGACAAAGGTTGCTTGCAGTGGATATTGCCAACAGGAAAGCCTTATCCAGACAGAGGTTGCTGGGTAACGTCGGGAGCGGGTATGTAACCGACAGATGAGCTCATTACCTGCGCTAGGGCTAGACATGCATCATACTTGGTTGCGCATTTCCTTTGTTATAATTGTGGTATGAATGTATGCTTTCCTTGTTTGTATTCCATTCTCTGTGCTTGTGTTATTTTCTTGTATTCTTCTGTTTGTGTTCTGCTCTCTATTTTCTCTATCTTCTCTACTTATCTCTGTTTTCTAATTACTGCTTCTTTGTATTCTGCTAATAGTCTGCTAAACAACATAGAATTAATGAACGTAACTAATAACCCCGACCCTACTAAGAACTCCCCAGTTTTTACCCCTTCTCTCTCCCTTCCCCCTTCAGATGGAAGTAAGAGTACCTTACCGTAGTTCGTTGATGATGGTTCTGCAAAGAGGATTCTGCTATAGATAGTCTTCTGAGTCTAGGGTGAATATCGTTCTCTGTTTATATGTATATACTGTGAGACCAGCCAACGTCTGCACCTCGTTCGTATGTGCACCTTAGCCTAAATCCTGTGTACGAGATTCCCATTGTGTGGCTACTTGATGTGGTACCAAAGAGACGTTCTATGGCAATGTCTAATCATGCAGAGGAGTAGCAGACGATGTTCTACCTTTTGGTGACGTTCCACCTGACTTGAGTTTTGAAGACTTAGACCGTACTTTCCCTCGCTTTAGTAATTTAGAGGGACTAGGTGAGTATAGAGTCTAGGCTAGCCTGGGTGCCAGCTTAGGGATCTCTTGAATAGGTCAGGACCTAGGATGTTGTATGTATATATATGTATATAGTTATTATCTAGCTATATCTAGGGGTGTTATAACTAAAAGTCTATTCTTACATAAAGGCTGGATCACTGAATCTTGTTGACTGCTTGTGATGTATTTATGTGTAGTTGTTTATAACCGTTTTATCTGTTATCAGTTGTGAATTGATTATGTATGATTCCGTCTATTAACCCAAATGTTTTCAAACAAAAAAAATATACCTCTCAAATTAACCACGCTTTTAACAACGAATCAGGCTCATATGATAAATAATAGATAATAATTAAGAAGACAAATTGGTAGCGCTCAGTTTCTGGTATGATCTAGACATATTGAAAATTGGGTCGTTACAATATCATTATCAAGTGAAGTGCTATTAAGAGTATTGTTAGGTGTCTTTTTAACTGACCCGTTATGTTGTTTTGGGATGCTAGGATAGAAACGAGGTAGGTCATTCTCCGTGTGCTCATATGCGGGCATAGAAACTTTCGCGATGTCTTCAATGATTCTCCCCTGGAAAGCAGCAACACGTTAGCAATGATACATTTTCAATTAATAAGGCTAACGGTGAACTAATTGGTTGACGTATACTTACCGCATAAGCATGTATTTTTAATCTTTCATTATTATGCTCTCCTATATACATACTATCCAGCACTCACAGTCTTTTCTGAGCAATCTCAAAGGCATACAGCCACTACTGACGATCGATACAGACTGGGGCAAACCACTGCGATGGAAACAGAAATATCAAAATAGTTACATGATCAAGTTAGTCACCAAATATAGATAGTTGCGAAATTTCTAAAACATTTAACGTGTTGCGGAACATCTAATGAAACGAAAGCCAATCACATCTCAATTAAGTACACGCAAATTCAAGTGGCTAAGACATGAAAACTAAAAAACCATATTCAAAACCATCCAATTGGCAATGAATGGGAACATCCTATTGCCTATCACAAGCAACATCCAAGTAATAAACACGGGGTTGTAAGCACTTAAACCAAAACATCAACCTTCAAGCATTAGCTCATACAAGAACCATACAGTTTTTTTCAACTAGTGCATTAACTTACCCATTTTCGCATGAAAGCTGCTATCTTGTCAAAAAATCTAGAATCATCACCGAAGTGAGGACCCAGCCCCACATAACTAACGGTAGGAACCTCTTTGAAGGAATCCAAGTTCCCCTTTTACAACACAGTTTCCTGTTAAAAAAGCACTATTTAGGTTCAAACTTCAAATCATGATCGATAAGAATCCACAAATTCGTGCATACCAAAATTCCTGGAGGAATACAGTAAAAGTCATCCTTAAATCGCAACGATTCTGAGTCATTAAAGGTTGAACACATCCATTGAACGATCTACATAAAAAATTTAAATTGCGTTAGGGTCATCTGTTTGTGCCACGATATATATTAAGGAACATATTCATTCTATTAATGTGTTAGTATGTTCTACTTACGTTGCTGGTGACCCAGCACCGGGGTAGCAGTGAGCAGATGTCCTCTCGGACCAATGATAGATGCTGCCTTCCTTCATAGTACGCCACAACCTGACTTTGCTCCAACGAACCATTGGCAGCCCATCGTCGCACTCGCTCCTGATCATCCTCGTCCAGCTTTAGCCCTTTTAGCAATGGATACACTGATAAACCATTATTTTATGATTTATATTGTGTTTAATTGTGTGGTTTTATCAAGTCTTCACCCACTTATTCATATGATTTGCATGTATTTATAATTCCCTCCTAAAATATTCTATGATTGAAAACTTGCTTCCCAAAGATCTTTTGATTGTATATTTTTTATTCTCCTTTATACCATTCGATGCTGTGATCTGTGTGTTAAGTGTTTCAGGCTTCATAGGGCAGGAATGGCTTAGAGAATGGAGAGGAAGCGTGCAAAAATGGAAGGAACACAAGAAATTTAGGAGATGACTAACGAGAAGTGACGTAGGCGCATGGCTCACGCGACCGCGTGAAATGGAGAAATTCACAGCGACGCGATTGCGCACCTGATGCGAACGCATGGATTGAAAGCTACACGAGTGACGCGAATGCGTAGACAAAGCGCACGCGTGGCACGGAAAACGCTGAGTGACGCGAACGCGTGGACGACGCGGTCGCGTGACGTGCACGATCTGCAGAATTACAGAAGTTGCTGGCATAGATTCTGGGCCGCATTTTAATCCAGTTTTCGGCCCAGAAATGCAGATTAGAGCCAGGGAACATGCAGAGACAAGACACAACATTCATTCCAGAGAATTCTTAGTTTTTAGATCTGATTTTACTCCTCCTCTAGGTTTTCTCTCTATACATTCATAGTTCTTAGGATTTTATTTTTATTGCTTTTTGGCTTGGGATATTGAGAAGAGTTGTTACCTCCGCAAGACTTCATCACTCTAGTTTGTTCTCTTTACTTGTTGCTTGCTCTTTCATATCCTTAATTTATTCAGAGTTACAATTGGATTATTTTTAGAATTTATTAATACAAGAACCATTTTATTTTTAATTGATCTTTTTTATTATTGTCTATCATGTCTTCCTTTATTCCCTATTTTTATTTTGTGAATTTTACATCCATGATGAGTGAGTAGTTCCCTAACTTGATTGGAAGTTGATTAAAAGGAGACTCTTAAGTTGGAATGCTCAAGAGTAAAATTATAATTGGGTATTGTTGGATGGCTCTCTAGTCACTGACCTAATCCTTCCCAAGGGAGAGGATTAGAACTTGTGAATAGAAGTAGACTTCCAACTTACTTGACTCTTCTTTACCTAGTAAAGGATAACTAAGTAGAACAACCTTCAATTATCAATTGTTCTTGGGAAAACTCCAACAAAGATAGAACTTCTGATTAATCCACTCTTGGTCAAGATTTTTATTTAAATTACATCAATTCTCTAATTTAATTTCCCGTTTATCAACTCAAAACCATTTTAGAAAACCTCTAATTAATAAGATAGCACATCTTCCTGCAACTCGTTGGGAGACGACCTGGGATTCATACTCCTAGTATTTTAATTCTGATTTTGTGACAACCTTTCTAAATTGATAAGCGAATTTTTGTTGGTTAAGAACTGTACTTGCAACGTATCACTCATATTAATTTCTTAATCTGTCAATTTCCGTCACGTCATGCACCTTTATAGGAGTACATTGGGTAGACTTCTGTTCCGTCCGAGTCATGCCAAGTGATATCTTCTTGCTTGGTGGGCTAGGAGTTATGCAAGACGGAATGGCCGGTATCACGGTCTGCAGTGGCCTCGTGTTCTGCAGTTGCTCAAAGTATTGCCATATTCGTTCACTCTCGGGGTCTCGGTTCGACAAAAAATTGGGATTATAGCAAGAAACTCAACCGATGTTAGAAAAAAGGCAGTTGTATACGGATACAATCCCTAATTCACTAACAAGCAAAATAGAGCACAAAATGAAATAGTTTTGCTTAGGAGACTTGCCCGTCGAACTCCCATTCTTCGTCTTGCACTGACGCAACAGAGAGTGTTCCTACATCGGGAACTATAGAGACAGGTGTTTCATGGGTTCCCTTATCCTAATTGAGGTTGCCTTCGGTTGGATCGGCACTTGGTTTTTGTTGGTCAACTCCCTGGTTATACGGTCGGCACATCCTCTAGGCAAGAGGCTCATTATCTTTATCATAATCTGTGCTAATTGAGAGATCCTTTTCCTCAGATTGTTTGGGCTGGACTTACGTGATCGGTCCTTTTTAGCCCCCCTTTTTTTTGCGTAGCTCCCCTGCTAGGTTATTTTACACATAGCAAATATGTTGGGTAAAGAAACATCCAAGTACACTGAAATGAACCTAATAAACTTATTCAAAGCTAGTCGATGATTTAAATCGTAGACAACAACAAACGTATACTCACTCTCGGGCTAATTTTTTATCCTTTGGCGCGCCGTGAACTTCTTCTTGTTGGAGGTGGAGCTGTTGTGCGTCCACTTGGTCATATTTTCTTTGATACCTGCTTACTCTCTCTACCGACTGAGCTCCCCTATTTGAAGTAATAGCATGAACCAAATTAACAATAGCGAAGTAAACTTGTTAGCACGCTAAAGCCTTAAAACGTGCTTACCCTTGGTGGCACCGAATCCTTTCGCCCACGCTACTGTGGTGCTTTTTTCCCAGTTTTCTCCTTGCATCTTGTGGTGACCGGCCCTTTATGTCTTCACCTCCCTATGTCTAGTCAAAAGGTGCCTCTGATTTAAGAAACGAAGAGAATCAATGATCTTAATCAAATTCCAAAGCACCACCAAACTAGAAACTAGAAACAACAAAATAAAAAACAAAATCTCAAACACACGGGATCAGCGACATCTACCTAGCACATCTGACAAACAAAAAACATACTTATAGACAACAAAAAAGCAAACATAAAAAACATCTTGAGTCATCTGATAAGCAGCTTCGACTTACATAATGGCATAAATTAACTGATTACGAGAGAGAAATGAGTACCTCGGATAGAATATATTGCACCTTCTTTTCTAGCCTCTCCGAGGTCCATGCATCGAGCCATGGCTCATGCTCAAGACAGTTGTCGAGCAGACCATATTGCAACCGTTGAAAATAGAGGATCTACACAGAGGATGGGCACAATTTATGTTATACATGATGGAAAACCACATTGAATATACTCTTAAGTTGAACAGTTAGCATCAGATATAGTTCAAGATTGTATAAGGCTTGCAATCAATTGGTACATAGCAAGGGACACAGAACTAGTGATAGGAAACATTCAGATGAAATCTTACACTGAACCATATAAAATTAGTGAACAATGATTCAAATAATTCAGCAACATATAAATATATCTCATGCAAATAACAATACTAGAGCTTGAACTCTCCAAACTAATGTATAGGAAATTAATTTTATACAAGTTATGTTCATCATAAAAAAAGGCATACTGAATTTAGTAATGGTCATTGCGTCCTATCAGCATGACGAACATGCAGCCTTCACACGCTTTGTTCCCTTTCAGCTTATACTTCTCGACTGTCTTGTCAAACCACTTCAGAGTTTCCAACGGCCAGTTGAATTTCCATGGATCAGAAACATCTAACACGGGGTAGATGTGCCATGGAGAAAGTACCTGTTGAGTGGTGGGGCACAGGAACATCTTCCTCACCACCAGTAGGAAATATCTCCTGAACTCCATCCTATCTAATTCTTTGGCCATTGGACAACTGTAAACTAAATTCCGGAGTTCGGTTGTTGTCCATCTATGGAACCATTTTTTGATGGCGACGTGGCACGGATTACTGTCATCCAATGTTGGAAATGGATCCCCTACAACATGTTCATGTGTTATTGCATGTTAATATATCCATACCCAAAGATATTTACACCAACACGCCTACGCAAGACTATGTAATTAAGATAGCAGAAGTTACCTCGAGACGGAAGGCCAAAAACCTTCCCGATTAACTCGACATTAAGGCGGGTGTTGCCAATGTCGAGTATAAAAGGTCTCTGCTTAACTTGATATGACTCAGCTAGGTGAACTATGATGGCTTGCTTTACCGACCAATTTGGAACAATCCTCAAGAATTCGAATCCAATCTCATCAATCTCCACAAGCTTCTCAACGGAGTTGTTTTTTGATAGCGTGCTCATCATGTCATGTATGTAGCTGGGCGAGCACCGGAACTCTAACAATTTCTGCTAATTATTACACTAGCTGTAAGTCACACATAAGATAATGTGGAATGTTAAAATGTGATTGGTATACATCAATTTACCTTTTCTCCCATGTTGGTTGGGTTTTCTACAAATCAATCCAACTGCGGTCTCACAAGAAACAGCCCCTAAAATCTGCGTATAGGAAACATGAATGAACGAGCATGAAGCTACACCACGGGTTGTAGAAACAAGTTCAGAGTTCCTGATAAATTGACGCTTGAATCATGAGTAAGTACCAAAACTTAGTTTGACACAAATCAGCCAACATTTACTATAATTTCACCATCCAAAATCGAGAACACAATTAAGAAAACAACAACAATCGATCATCAATCAAAGTCAATATAGCAAAACTCAATTCCCAATAACAACATCTTTTGCTTTCTAATTACAGAATCATCCGTTCGCTAGTTATGGCAATTCAACAACATCCAACAAATTAGCAAAGGTAAACCACATCGACTACAACCATAGTTCCTAAAGCTAAGCATAGATTACAAAATAGGAATAAACCATTTCAAATTTTGTTGTTCTACGTAACTAACAAACTCCAATAGGTGTTGTAAAACCACCAATAAATCTTAACCAAAAAATTGAATTTTCTTGCTGGAAGTTGATAAATTCAGTTCATACCCAAGTTCAATTAGAAAAAATATCATAATTACCAGTGAAATACGTCTCTTACCCCCTGTGAATTCAAATAGATAAAACACTGCTTAACCAAGAGCACGACAGTGATTGGCAACTATATTTGTATATGAGGACTCGCTGCTAATTACTTCAAGGAATACTTATTGATTGCCAAAACTGACAGCATTAATAAGCGGACCAATTTGGAAAAGCAAAATAGAATAATTGGATGAGGAAATCAACCTCCAAATTTTTTACTACTTTTGTCTATTTGTTTCAATGAATTCTTTGTATTATTTCATCATTAACACCCCAGTGACAGTCCTTTAAAAACCTTTTTAAAGTAGAACTAATTAGCAAATATGTAATAATAACCTATTAGTCTATAAAAACACACGTCATAACATAACTTCTTCCAAAGGTTTTTCATTTAGAGGTATATAGCAACATCTCCCTAGCAACTTCATGCCATAACAATGCAGAACCAACAAAGAAACAAAGCAATAAAAAATAGGTGAAGTTTACCTTTTGATTGGGATGTTTTTGAAGAGTTTTAGACAAATTAAACTAGGGGATATCTTTTTTGCTCTTCGAAATCATCAAGAAATAAAACTAGATAGAATAACTATAGAGTACCTCCATCAGCTCTTATGTGCAATTCAAGTACAAAATTGATTTGCAGTAATTGATCATAATCGTTAACACATTATGACGGTAACAATATATAGACTTGCAACACGTGCATACCTATGATGAGAAAATGGTGAATAACTAATCTTATAACCATAGTTGCTGAAACTAATTTTTTTATTACAAATCACAATTTATCAAAGTTCTAATTTCATGTTCTTGGTAACTTAACAAACTCCAATAGATTTCGTGTAAAACCTTGTACAAATCTTAATCAGAAAATCAAATTTTTTCGCTCAAGTTTCCTATAATCAGAATCCACCCAAATTCAATTAGGAATAAAAAAACATACTTACCTGTGATCAGCCTTTTGCAAAACTCCGAAAATAGGAAAACATGCAGCTGCTATTTTCGACAAGGACCAGTGATGCACCAAGATTATATTACCTAAGCAATACAACCTGGAAAAAACATCTATTCAATTAAAATTCATAGGAACCACTACAACAAAACCATGTCCAAATTTCTTTTCAAAACATGCATAGAAAATCAGAGAAAACATCTAACCATACTTGCTAATTAGTGAGACGAATGGAGGATTCTAGGCTGGAAAAGTGGAGGTCCACCAGCAGACGGCGCAACTGCACAAGGAAGCTTCAGAGGCGTCGGTAAAACTCTCATGCAACAGCAAAGTGGCATCGCTCTGGTTCCGTGTGTGGAGGCGTGATGGGCGGAGAGGCTAGGAGCAGTGTCGCAGTGTCCGAAGAAGAGAGAGAAGAGGGTTGTGTGATGGTACCGTGTGTGGAGGCGCGATGGGCAGAGACGCTAGGAGCGGCGTCGCAGTGTCCGGAGAAAAGAGGGAAGAGTGTTGCGCGATATTTCCGAAGGCATGACGCGGGTGTAGATGATTTTCAAACTTCTATGTGGTAAAACGGTGAAAGCAAAGGTAGAATTTTTGGCGAGGATACTTTTGGTTTATCTTGGGTCAATTTTGGATGGTGCTGAAGTATATTGGGCTTTCGGGTTCCAACCCAGACATATTTGACTGATTTTTGGCTGATATGATCTTGATTCCCTAGCATTGTTGAAAATTTTATCATGGAATGCATAATATACTATTCATTAATCGAATTTTATCTAATTAAGCACAAAATTTAAAATTTTAACTAATTCATTATTACTAACGACTTAGCAGTCATTAATTTTATTTGGAATTAAAAAAAATAAATTAAATATGTTATCTACGTATTGGTTGTTGGTAATTTATTTACGAATTAAAAATTAAATTTGATTAGTTCAGTCGTTAACTTTATTTTTAAATTAAAAATATAAAAAACAAATATAATTGAATGACGTCATTAGCGGATCGTGAAAAATGAATTTAGTTAATTCATTATTATGACTACTTTTATAAAAAAGATCAACTCAAATTGCCAACGACCTTCTTTTACCGATAATGCGGTCATCTAGATAGGTCATTGGTAATAAGGCCGTTGATAACAGACGAATTTATAATAATAAAAGCAATGTATAAATATACAGAATAACAATATTATATCAAGGGTAAATTATTAAAATAGTACTTATAAGTTTATATTGTGATAAAAATAATTTAAAAAAATAAATAATAAATAAATTTTTAAAATATTTAAAAATGTAATAAAAATAATTTATATATATATATTCTTAAAAATAATTTTAGAGATAAATTTTTGATGCAATTTTTTTAAATATTATAAAAAAATGAGATCTTTTTATCTTTAAAGTAATTTTATGATAAGAGAATATTTTTAATTTTTCTTATTGTGAATAATTAAATTAAGAAAAAACTAAAATAATATCTGTAGATCGAATTTTACTTTAATATTTTGCAGAGTGACGTGAATCTAGAAAATTTTATTAACGGGAACAAAATATATTTAGAATAATAATTTTTTCTTAATTATACTATAGTATTATAAAATATTATTACTTTTCAAATTATTTAACTAACAAATTAAAATAATAAAATAATAATGTAAAATAATGAATAATTTAAAATTCTATTCTTTTGGTTTCATATTTTAAAAAGATTGAATAATCTTTTTATTGTCAATACAATTCAAATGTCTCTCTTTCTATATATGTCACTAAACAATCATTTCTATATATGCTCCCAATTATGTACCAAGAGGAAAGAGTATAAGACTAAACTACTGAACTCCAAGAGGACAACCCAGTAGCGGTGCGGCACCCAACAGCAACAGGCAGCAGAACGAAGGTTGAGCACTTGAACTGCTGAAGACTGAACACTGAATAGAGAAGAGGATCGTAGAATAAGAAAGAAGAACCAGGAAAGATTGATGTTTGCTGAAGAAAAAGGCAGAACCAGATGTCGAACTGCCGAAGGAAGGAACACAGTGGTAGAACCACACCACAAGCAGTGACACAGAAGAGGAACACAGTTACGCAGAAGAAGGCAGAACTTGAGAACCACCAGATGCAGCATGGCAGTGATGCAAGGAGAAACCAACAGAGGACGGAACCACGCGGGAGAATCGTGGCGATACAAGGAGAAACCGACGAACTGACGGAGCCACACGAGAGAAATGCTGAACAAGGCAGTGACGCCAGTGGCAGGGAGCCAGTGACACTGCCACACTGACGAAGACGCAGAGTGGTGGGCTGGCGATAGTAACCCTAGAGCAGTTAGGGATTTGGGGAGAAAAGGAGAAGAAGAAGTGTTAGGGATTTGGAGCTTTGGGCTGGAGGCAAAATTAATTATATAGTGGGGGCAATTATGATATTTTATTAAGAATTACTCTTTATTTTTTAAAATTTTACTGGGGGCAGTTATCCCAACAACTTTATGAATACATCTGTCCCTGGTTTTGCATGCACATTTTAAATAGTTATTTAAATATTTTTGCAAAAATTTGGATGAAATGAATAAGTTATTTGCCAAATATAAAAATTGTTTATCACGTATAATAAAATATAATATTTTTCATATTTTAAATTATTCAAGGAGCGAGGCTAGTTTTTTTTATATGAAAACAATATTGGTATTTTTGTTGAAAATGGAATTATTTGGTGTAATTACATATGGGTGAATTTTTCAGGTGGAGAGTCAACACACAAGGTGCGTGTTAGACACGTGTCATCATTCTGGCAATACGCAGGATGCGCGTTGGATACGTGTCAATATTCTCGCCAACACGCAAGATGCGTGCTGTATATATTTTTTGCACATCCATAATACTATAAATAATACACTTCAAATATCAATATTTAATTAAAACACTATCTTTCATCTCCATATTAAAAATAATTTCTAAAAGGAGCGACTCTTATATCAATAACAATATGTTTTTTTATTGATTTTATTTGATAATTTGTGAATGACCATGGTTGATTTTTCACACGTGGTATGACAAGTCAAATAATAGTATATCAATAGAAATGTTAAGAAAAAAGGACGAAAAAGTTGGTAAAGTGGTAAAATGAGAAATTATTTACTCTTAAATTAAGATAATAGAGAACATATTTTATGAAAATTATAAAATCAATAATGATTAATTTTTTACTTTATTACTTTATCATCTTCCTCACCTTAGAAGATCCAAATTCAGATAATAAAAATTCTATCTTTAATAAGCACAATCAAATTGAGCATTTGTGATATACACAATTAATAATTTTAAATATGACCCATGTGGAGTTTAATAATAATTATTAATTTTTTACATATGGCACAAATAATTTTAAAGTTCATTTGGGATAACCCTAATTTCTTTACCCTCTAAGCTCACTTCACTCGCCTTTTTATCCACAGAACTACCACCACCACCTTCACTCTTTCTCTCAGTCCTTCTCACAGCATTGTTCTTTGCCTTTCTCTCTCCCTCCGCGTCATTCATTTTCGGTATCTCTCTTCGCGTCATTCATTATCAACCTTAGAGCGCCATCGTTCTCTCTGCCGTCATCGTGGCAACTGCGTTGTTCCATCACCGTTCAGCGTCGTCGTTCTCACTCTTCAGCGACGTCATCCTTAGCAGCAACGGCAGCGTGGGTCTCAACAAGTCAGCATCGTCATTCGCGTCATATCGCCGTGGTGCTCCATCTCTTCCTTCATCGCTGCACTTTTAGAGTTCCAATGAATCCTCAGTCAGGATGGACACAAAATACACTAATTTAGTGTCTCTGGACATAATATTTCTATCCATGTCTCATCTGTCAAACACGATTTTGTATCTTCGTGTTCCTGTCTTAGTGTTCTGTCTCTGAAAACAAACGCAGCCTTAGTTCTTGTCGAGAACTTATTCTTAGCGTTTACTTTGAAATTTGGCTCAAATTCAATAATTACAGTAACAAATTCTTTTTTTTTTTGGAAAAAAAAAGCTCAAACACATGAAGTGGAGCGTGCAATAATGAACGAACCAAGTAGATCATAAACTAAGCTATCCAACTCCAAGTAAGACTACTGTTTATTCCATTGTCATCTCCGGCATTGCCATCAGCAACAAAAAAGATCTACACCTAACCACTCCTTATAGTTCATGAAGGATATATGGATGACCTCAACAACCCCTTTTCCTTTGTTCTGAAAAATTCTTCTATTCCTTTATAGCCAGACGTTCCAGATAATCGCACAAAAACCCATCAACCACCTCTTACGCTCCTCCTTGCTAGCTGATATCTCAGTCCAACTTATAAAATGTTCCTTCAGCGTCCCCGGGCATGACCATTGCCTTCCAACAAATGCTAATCAGGCACACCAAACCTGCCAGAAAAAATCACAGCCAAGGAACAAGTGGTGAACATATTCAATACTCTTGTTACAAAACACACATAGAATATCTTCCTGGTGGATGACTCCTAACTGACTCAGCCTCTCCTTCGTATTGACCCTACCAGTCAATACAAACCAGATAAACAGTTCAACTCTTGGTGGGACTAAACCTTTCCAAAGTATTCTTGTAAAGTTGTAGCTTGTTATATCATCTGGAAGGTTGTCCTCCTGTATCACCTGCATAAAAGACTTAGTAGAAAAGACCCCTTGTTTATCAAATTTCCATACAACTCGATCCTCACTACCATAAGCCAGTTTGACCAGTCTTAATGCCTCATGCAATTGGTTCACTAGATCCAACTCCCATTGGAATAGCTCTCGCCTCCATTGGAAGTTCCATATCCACTCAACTCCATCCCAAAATCCGCAATCGCCTATAAAATATCCTCTTTGGTTTGAGACTGAGAAAAGCCTCAGAAACTGGATTTTCAGAGCACCACCACGCAGCCAGAGATCCTCCCAGAACCGAGTCCCTCTTCCATCACCAACCTCCATAGCCAACCCAGTGATTATCTTCTGTCTAACTTGCTGACTCGTGAATTGCATCTGACAGATATCCTTCCAAGGGCCCCCTTGCTAGGTAAAGTCTGAGAGGACAGCAAGACATCTGGGTTCAGGTTATTACAAGTACAAACCACCTTCTTCCACAGCGGGCAATCCTCCTTTAAAAAGCGCCACCACCACTTAAATAGAAAGGCTGTGTTCCGTAGCATGGCATCCCCAACACCCAACCCACCAAATTTTTTGGGCGCCTGCACCACCTCCCACCTTACCAATGCCATACCAGTCCTACCATCCTCCTTACTCCATAAGAATCTTCTCTGTAAGGAAAAAAGCTTATTCACAACAGCCTTAGGCATCTTGTACAGACTTAAATAATATACAGGGAGACTATTCAGTACCAATTTTATTAGTACCAATTTACCGGCTTTATTAGGAACCTTGGCATTCCAAAAGCTGAGTTTTTCCTCCACTTTGTCCACAATCGGCTTCCAAATCTTCACCAACCTTGGATTAGCTCCTAGCTGGATCCCCAAATATTTTATTGGAAGGGCGGCTTCCTGGCACCCCAGCACGCAGCACATACGTTAAACCCACTGAGCCTCACAATTAATAGGAATCAAGCTTGATTTATCAAAGTTGATGCTTAACCCCGACATCAACTCAAAACAGCGGAGTATCCTCCTATAGTTCTTCACGGTCTCTTCCTCTTGGGGGCAGAACAGAATGGTGTCATCTGCAAACTGAAGATGCGACAGCTCAATATGATCTCTACCGACCAGTAGCGGAGAAAGTCGCCTGTTTCTAACCACCTCCTCAAGCATTCTATGTAGGACATCAACAACGAGGACGAACAAGAAAGGAGACAGTGGATCACCTTGTCGTAGGCCCCTTTCCATCTTAAACGGCCGAGAGGGCGAACTGTTTATCAATACTGACATAGAGGCAGTACTTACGCACTCCATAAGCCACCCCCTCCACCTTCTTCCAAACCCCATTTTCTGTAGAACAAGATCCACGAAGCTCTACTTGACTCTATCATATGCCTTCTGGAAGTGTAACTTTATTATCGCTGCTTTCTTCTTTCTCTGTTTTAGCCATTGAACAGTTTCGCATGTAATGAGTGCCCCATCATGTATTTTCCGCCCCTTGACAAATGCACTCTGTGTCTCACCTACAAGTCGTGGCATTATTGCTCGCAATCTCCTAACCATCATCTTTGATATGACTTTGTACACACACCCGAGCATACTAATAGGCCTGAGATCTTTGATTTCCTTTACTCCAGTAAACTTAGGTGCCAGCGCAACCCATGTGAGATTAGCATCCGCCGGTAATCTGGAAGACTGGAAAAATCCTAATACCGCTCCCGTGAATTCAGGACCAATTTCAGGCGCCTTAGATGAATCACAATCCCACACTGCTTCTCTAACCTCCTCAGGAGTTGGCTGTATCTCCAGAGCCATAGCATCATCCTTACTGATTCTCTCCACCAGACCGTCTCTAAACCCCACGAATGGTGACTTTTTCTGATAATACAAGTTCTTGTAAAAGTCCCTAATCGCAATCTTGATTCTAGCTTGATTCCTTATCAACCTTCCATTAATGACTAGTGCATCAACCCTGTTGTTCCTCTTTCTCGCCGAAGCTATGTTGTGGAAATACCTCGTGTTTTTATCCATGTCCCTTGCATGTCTTGAGCGCGACATCTGCTTCCAATGTAATTCTTTCCTTACATACCCTTTCTCACACCATGTCACAAGCGCTCTCCTTTTTGCCTCTACCATTTCATCATAAGTCCCATCACCCACTCTGTCATCAATCTTCTTAATCTCTTCCTCCAACTTCAAAATTTTGTTGTCCATGTCTCTAAAATTGTCTTTATGCCATCTTCCCAATGGAACTGACAATGCCTTCAGCTTGTCCGTGAATTGCACGTCACCTAACCCTCCCCATTCTTCCTTTACCATCCTCAGGAATCCTTCATGCGTAAACCACAAGTCAAGGCTTCAGAACGGTCTCGAACCACCTCTCAGTTTCTTACACTACAACAAATAAGGGTTTTCGCAACGGTCAAAAACTGTTACCGTAGATTGAAAAACCGTTCCTAAAACTTTAGGCAACGTTTTGGCAACGGTTTTTGACCTGTGGTATATGCGGCCGTTGCCAATGCTCAAAGGCAACGGTAACAAAAAAACCGTTGCCAAAGTTACTAGCATAGACAACGGTTTTGAAAGAAAATTTTATACAACGGTTTTGAACCGTTACTCGATAAGCAACAGTTTTAAACCATTCTCTTTCATGACATAACAGGTTAAATATATAACTGGATAGGCAACGGTTTTAAACTGTTGTAGTTTTATTATTCACAAAACCAATGGTTTTAAAGCATTGCCAGTAGCGTTTTTTGGCAACAGTTTTAATACTATTGTCATTTTTTAGTTGTCTTTGACAATGGTTTTAACACCATTGCCTTTTGTAACTTTTAACAACGGTTTTTTGTAATATATAATTCTTTATTTACAATAGTTTTCTCATGAATAAAAATAGTTCTAACTTTTTTTAATTTAATGTCAATAAATAATCTAAACTATTTGAATCAAATTACTAAAGAAAACTAATTGAACATTTACCAACAAATTTGACTTATAAAAATTGTTATAAGATCTACAATCACAATATATCATCATTGCAAAATAACATAATACTAGTCTAGGTCATAACTAATTTTACTTATATCATCATCATTTTTCAAAAAACAAAAATACTATAGCCTAAGGGTGATAATTTCTTCATTTTTCTTCAACAAAGTTGGTGTGGTAACCCAGCTTGAGTGGACTCTCTTGGCTTTAATGGTAACTGCTCCATGTAAAGAACTAGAAAGAATCTTAAATCTGATCTTTATATGTATAAACATTTTTGGCAAATTAGAAAACCTAAATAATAAGCATTAAAAAGACAAACACAAAGTTATGTACCAACCTTGTCTGGCAAATTTAAAGACAGTATATACTTCATGCTATAAAAGTTCTGATTTGAACCCAATGAGCAAAGGCTAAGTTAGAAAAAACTCAATTATATTAGTATCTTCTTTAATTATGAATTAAGAAAAAGAAAGAATGAAAAGGATGGGAGCAGAGACCATGTTCTTTGCTTGAGAAGCTAGAGTGCTTTGGTTGAAAGAACCTACCTACATGGAAGAATAAATCTCTTAGTTAAAATAAAAATGCATAAACTAAGAAGTTCCACACCAGGTGAGTTAATAACCCAAAAGAAATTGAGGTTAATTCACGTGATCCATCAATAATAACTAACAATAATACAATCTCACTAAACTAATTAGTATAGCATAATAAGCAATAATAAGTATATAGCTATGCTCCTCACAGTAATTACAACGAACTGAACTAGTATAGCATAATAAGCTAAGAGAAAAGACGTAGTATTATATAGTTTCATTCATTGAAGTATTTGTTAATAAGTATATAGCTATGCTCCTCAAAATCGACTTAACCCTGCAGTTTTGGAGTAACTTGCAAATATAAGCATCAATGCCAACTAAAAAATCACAAACAAAATGTAAGATTTGAAGATAATTTGATACCACAAACAAATTTGTCAAATGTCAATACACAAACAATGCTCAAATATATCATGAAGACAAAATCATCCTTGCTGGTGGCCGACTAACAGGTTCTCCTCTGGCAGCCTTCACTAGCAGAGGATCTGAAGACAAAATCACCACAAAAATCATGAATTTCTCTTGCTTAAATGAGTATAATCAAGAAAATGAAAGAGTAATCAAGAGAAAGAAATGCTTATAAAAGTCTCCCAAATTTGAACAATATTACTCATTTCTATAAAACATACAAATGAATGTTAATTGTTAACAGAACTTTTTCCCCTCTTTTTCCATGCCTTCAATAAATCAAATTCAACAATCTCCATTAATTGATTCATCTCAATGACTCAAAAATATCTGAATTACCCTCTCTTAGAACCCTATAACAATTTGCACCACTATCTAAAGCAACAAATTTGTTAAAACTGAATGCTATTAGGAACCAGCAATGTCACCTTTATTATCACACAGATAAAGTAGCTACATTACCACTTCAAAAAATAAATGAACTGAGAGAAAAATAAAAAAGAAAAAGAAGCTAAATTGAACAAAATGAAGAGCATAATGAGAAGAAAGAAAAAACTGTAGTACCAGAAGAAGAGGCAGAGCAAGTGACGGAGAGGTGCAGTTTTGGGTTGAAAGGGAGTGAAAGTGTAGCGTTTAAGGCATTAGAATGTGGAAACAAAGAAGAAGATTTTCATCCAACAAAACCAGTGAAAGTGTTAATGGAAGTAGAAGCCAGTGTAGCGTTTAAGGCATTAGAATGTTTGTTTGCTCAACTAATAAATGACCTTTTTTCTCTATTTTATTCTTTTTCTTTTATTTTTATTTCTTTCTTTCTTTCCTACCCGGATTCCTTCAATATTGTACCACACAAATCACCTTGTCCTACTTGTAAAAGAAAAGAACAAATTGAGGTTGCAACTTGTACCTGAAAGGAGCTTTTGAAGAGTAGCACAAGCTTCCTTCCACGCTGGCCTTCCAAGGGATACAAACATATTTAGATTAGGCTGTTTCAATTACAACACAACATGGAAACCAATTATTGTCCTATGCAATGAATATGAAAGTAAAAGAACTAAACCACAATGTCAAGCTACTAATAATAATGAATAACTGACCTTTGCCAATGATCAGACCAAGTTGCTTCAAGGTAAGTGTATGAAAAGGTTCCAGTTTGGTGAAATTGAGTATGAGGACAATTGGAAGAAAAATAAGAATATTAAAAAGTCCAAGAAATCCAAGCAACCCCTTACTAACACAACACTGTCTTTCTCAAAACAAACACTAAATAATAAGTTAAGGGACTAAATCAAAAGTCATATTTGAGCCATGTTCCATTTCTTTGAAAGAAGCTTATTCATGTAGAAGCTTAACTATAACAGTAGGGTTCTACTTTGTTAACAAATTAATAGAAGCTTAACAATATAGTAGGACTTTTCATTATACAAATATTGAGTGTAGATGATAAATAAAATAATTTGGATCAAGAATGTTAGAGTATTGCAATGGTTAGGTTCCTTCTGCACTTCTAATCGGTAAAATTCTTCAAATCAAAATAGAAACCAAATCAATTAAACTCATAGAATAAGAGACATTTGAGTTACCTAAACAGAGGTTGAGCCATAATGAGGAGGCAGAGAACCAGTGACAGGGGATTCAGAAGCAGAAAACCAATGATAGGGAGTTCAGAAGCAGCGATGTCTAAGGGACGACAGCAGACAGCAGAAGCAGCAAAGCAGAAGCAGAAGCTTTGATGGCGGTAGCTCGCGGAGACAGGGACGCTCCTCCGCTATAGCAACGACAGTGCTGGCGCAGACTCCACGAACGGCGACGATGAGGGTTCCCTCCCCGCTCGCGTTCGGCCTCTCTCTCTCCTTTTGAACTCTACGCGCCTCTCTCTCTCTCTTCCCATCGTGACCCGCGGCTCGGTGGCAACATGGCAGCGGTGATGGGCTGAACGGTGGCGACATGACGGAGGCTCCATCTCTTCCTCTCTGTCATCTCTGTGTATGTATGTGGTGTGTGTTATATGAGGGGGATGAGGGAAGTGCTGAGGGTAGTGTGTGAAATAGACGTAGGGTTAGATAAAAATTAAGGTTAGGTTATGGTTTGATTTGTGTATTTTTAAATTAAGAGTGCCTAATGTTAATAAAAATAGGATATAATTAATTTTTTTTATTCATAAATTTTAAAGTATTAAATTATAAAAATATTAATTATTTAAATCAAATTATATAAAATTTTTATTATTTTATAATTATTAAAATTTATAATTTAAATATAAAAATTATTTAATAATTAGAGACTTAGAGCTAGTAGAGGAAGAAAAATACCAAAGTTATGTGTTTTGTTCTATAAAGAGTTTTTCAAAGTTTGTTTAAAAGTAAAAAATATGTTAAATTTAAAAATGAGAATCAAACAAAAAATAATATTTGTTATAAATTTATTTTTTTATAAATAATATTTGTTATTTATTTATAACAATAAGTTTTGAGTATTCTACTAATTTAATATTTATAGAGAATTATTTTTATATGTATTTTTTAATTTGTATAATTATTTAAATATTAAAAAATTGTTGCTTAATAAAAAATTATTGTAATGGTTATAAAACCGTTCTTTAAAATAGTTAAAGAGAACAGTTTTATTTTATTGCAACACTATAAAAATCGTTGTCTAAAATCATCTAAGAGAACGGTTTTAAAGTGTAGCAACTTTGGCAACGGTTTTTAAGCGTATCTTTTGTATAATTATTTAAACAACATTAAAAAACCGTTGCTTAAAACCAAATTCTAGTAACGGTTATAAAACCGTTCTTTAAAATAGTCAAAGAGAACGGTTTTATTTTGTTGTTATAAAATAATAAAAATTGAACTTCAACAGTAACACTGTAAAAAACCGTTGTCTAAAACTATCTAAGAGAATGGTTTTAAGACGTTGCAGATTTTGGCGTTGCTAAAACGCATATTTGTTGTAGTGTTATCTTCCACTATAATAGGACAATGATCAGACAGACCCCTTGGACCACCTCGTAATCGAGTTTCTGGGAACTCCTCTAACCATTCCAAACTCACCATGGCCCTGTCAATGCGGCTACAGGACCGTCCTCTGAACCACATAAACTTACGGTCAGAAATTGGCAAATCCACTAAGCCCATGTCTTGTACCCAGTTCTTGAAATCCTCCGCTGACAAGGACAATCTGTCAGTGCCATTCCTTTCGTCACCATGAACAATCTCATTAAAGTCCCCTATGAAGCAACAGGGTACCTGACATAGGCCAGCTATGTAACTCAGCTCCTCCCACACAACAAGCTTCTCATCATGAAGGTGAGCACCGTAAACCAATATAAAAGCACAACTAAAATTATTCTTCAGCAGGACTCCTTTAACACATAACCATCTCTCATTTTTATAACAATTTCTCATATCAAAAAACCCGTCATCCCACATTAACAACAACTCGCCAGACGCACCAGTAAACTCAACGTACTCCCAACCACCACAATCATTCCCCCATATTGTTGATACATCAAATCTAGTCACTGACTGTCTTTTAGTCTCCACCAATCCTAACATATTTAACCCATATTTTCTCTTAAGATCCTTTACCATCCTCAAGTTACCGTCACCCCTCAACCCCCTAACATTCCAAGCACTAATAATCATTTTAAAGAAATATTGCACACCTTTTTTTGTGTTTTGGGTCTGATATGTCTAGCTTTCGCTTTCTATTTTGCCAGTCTTTTTTTTCGAGCAATTTCTTTATTCTGTTGTTGAAAAGCTGCCATAATATCCTCTTCTTCGTCATATAGTTCCGCTCCTGACTCCTTTGCCAATTCCCAAGCCATTTTGTTTTCCAGCAGCTGCACATTTAGTCTTGAACTCTCATTATCACTGGCTTCGTTATCATTTACAAGCATTCTGTCCTCCACACTATCCTCATCATCCCTAAAACCATTTCCTTCCTGAGATTATGGTATAAGTCGGTCGCAAGCCGCCTCCATTTCCGGCACTGTAACATCCTTCTACTGCACTCCACCACTGTCCTCCGAATCATCATAGTCAGAATGTTCCGTATTCAGCCCAACCTCTACATCCTTGGCCCCTTGTGCCCTATCAGCCATAACCTGAGCTCCGCTGCTTCCAACCTTCCACAGCCTATCATCGTTGGCCGTTCCAGAATCAACATCGAAGTCACAGCCCTCACGTAGGGGGTTCACCGGCGTCGTCGGTATCACTCTACCGCGGCCTTCTTTCTGGGTTCCGCGTCGCTGATTCGGCCGTTCCCGCCCCGTTAAATCCTCGCCGCCTTCTGCTCTAGACTGTGCTCGCTGCCTGGGTCCCAAGCCTCCCACATCGCGGAGCACGTCATGTCCCGAGCCTTCCAGACCGTGTTCACTGCCTGGGGCTCCCGTGACTCTACCCTGCTGAGTTCCCCTTGGCTGACCCGTATTCCTCCAACCTGGCCCATTAAGCATCCCCATGTCTCCATCGTGATGGGCATCCTTCCATCTTCAGTCTTCGTGGCCCAATGAAGAGTAGCTACCGTTGTTTGCTTCCATGGGCCCAAGGCTAGGATTTAGAGTAGCAGGCCTTGTGATCTCCTTAGCCAGCCCATTAGGTTTGCACCAATAATTCCAAAAAACGGTTGATTCAGAATATACAGTACCCCCCTCATATCTCACTAAATCAGCCAAACCATCAATGTGACGATTATGAGAATGAACTTTTACTATATTCATTTGATTTGGACAAATGATCATAACTCCATTCGTTTAAAATTGTTTCTGAAATTACCAATTTGTCCTTGTCTTCAACCTTCTCTCGCAGTCCCTCCATTATCACTTTTGCTGCCTGGTCTATACAGACCGTTGAACTTTTTGAACTTTCCGTCCCTATAACTACTGCATCACATATGTTCTTCTGTAGTTCACAGCTGACCGCTCCGTCAATCACTGATCCTGTCTGACAATTCGCCTCAAAAGTTTCACGTCCCCTTTCTTTTACCAACACATCAAAGCCACTTGCGTCAATTGTGAGATGGACCCATTCGTTGATCACGTCCAACACACAAGTGTCAATTTGTATACAGCCGACACTAAAAGACTAGCACGATTCTGTTGCTTCATCGCACCCAACCACCTCACCCCATTGGTTACCTATTATCCTGAAAGTATCCACGGACCACACATGCAGGGGAACTCCAAAACATTCCAACTAAACCCTCCTAGTTTCACTCTTCTCCGACTCGTCCCATTTCCATACCCTATGAAACAACTGTAGCAGACCATTCATTTTGAATGTGTAAGCCTCTTCCGCATTCAGCACACTGTTAAAGGTCAGCAGAGCTTTATATGCTCCCATTTCCTGCACCTGAGTAACTTGGGGAAAACTCCTCTCAATCGATTCCTTCAAAGACCTATAGTCAATGACTTTCGACGTTCCACCTACTAGATGATGAGCGGATAATTTATACGCTTTTTGGCATTGTTTTTGGTATATTTTTAGTATGTTTTAGTTAGTTTTTATTATGTTTTTATTAGTTTTTAATTAAAAATTACATTTCTGGACTTTACTATGAGTTTGTGTGTTTTTCTGTGATTTCAGGTATTTTCTCGCTGAAATTGAGGGACCTGAGCAAAAATCTGATTCAGAGGCTGAAAAAGGACTGTAGATGCTGTTGGATTCTGACCTCCCTGCACTCAAAGTGGATTTTCTAGAGCTACAGAAGCCCAATTGATGCGCTCTCAATTGCGTTAAAAAGTAGACATCCTGGGCTTTCCAGCAATATATAATAGTTCATACTTTGCCCAAGAATTGATGGCCCAAACCGGCGTTCCAAATCAGCTTCAGAATTCCCAGCGTTTAACGCCGGAACTGGCACAAAAGTTGGAGTTAAACGCCCAAACTGGCACAAAAGCTGGCGTTTAACTCCAGGAAAAGTCTTTACACATGAAAGCTTCAATGCTCAGCCCAAGCACACACCAAGTGGACTCCGGAAGTGGATTTTTACGTCATTTACTCATTCTTGTAAACCCTAGGTCACTAGTTCACTATAAATAGGACTTTTTGCTATTGTATCTTCACCTCATGACACTTTACACGTTTTATATTGTACCTTCTACGGCATGAGTCTCTAAACCCCATGGTTGGGGGTGAGGAGCTCTACTGTGTCTTGATGGATTAATGCAATTACTACTGTTTTTCATTCAAACACGCTTGTTTCCATTCTAAGACATCACTTGCTCCTCAACTTGATGAATGTGATGATCCGTGACATTCATCATCATTCTCACCTATGAACGTGTGCCTGACAACCACCTCCGTTCTACTTTAGATTGAGTGGATATCTCTTGGATTCTTTAGCCAGAATCTTCGTGGTATAAGCTAGAACATATTGGCGGCCATTCTTGAGAATCCGGAAGGTCTAAACTTTGTCTGTGGTATTCTGAGTATGATTCAGGGATTGAATGACTATGACGAGCTTCAAATTCGCGATTGTGGGGCGTTAGTGACAAACGCAAAAGAATCACTGGATTCTATTCCGACATGATCGAGAACCGACAGATGAATAGCCGTGCTGTGATAGAGCGCGTTGAACATTTTCACTGAGAGGATGGGAGGTAGCCATTGACAACGGTGAAACCCTACATACAGCTTGCCATGGAAGGATCCTTGCGTGTATGAAGAAGAAGACAGTAGGAAAGTAAAGATTCAGAAGATAGAGCATCTCCAAAACCTCAACCTGTTCTCCATTACTTGCAAAACAAGTATTTATTTCATGTTCTTCTACTTTTCACAATTAAACCTGAGAATTATTGATATCCTGACTAAGAGTTACAAGATAACCATAGCTTGCTTCAAGTCGACAATCTCCGTGGGATCGACCCTTACTCACGTAAGGTATTACTTGGACGACCCAGTGCACTTGCTGGTTAGTTGTGCGGAATTGCAAAAGTGTGATTGCAATTTCGTGCACCAAGTTTTTGGTGCCGTTGCCGGGGATTGTTCGAGTTTGGACAACTAACGATTTATCTTATTGCTTAGATTAGGAATATTTTATTTTTGTTGGTTTAGAGTCTTTTATTTGAGTTTAGTTTCATATTTTAAGTTTGGTGTCAATTGCATGCTTTTACTTTCTTTTAATTTTTCGAATTTGCATAGTCTTAGTTGTTTCTTGATCTTTAAAAATTCTAAGTTTGGTGTCTTCTTTGTGTTTTCTTTTAAATTTTCGAAAATTTGTGTTTGATTTTCTAAAAATTTTAAGTTTGGTGTCTTTTGTGCTTTTATTCACTTAAAAATTAAAAAAAAAATTTGTTCTTGGTGTTCATCTTGATCTTCAAAGTGTTCTTGGTGTTCATCTTGACATTCAAATTTTTCTTGTTTGTTCTCTTTGTTTTGATCTAAAATTTCTAAGTTTAGTGTCGTTTTGTAGTTTTTCTCTTTCCTCATTAAAATTTAAAAATCAAAAAATATCCTTTCCTTATTTTACTCATAATTTTCAAAATTTTGCATTAAATTAGTCAAAGATTTTCAAAATCATATCTTTTTTTAAGTCAATTCAAAATTCTAATTTCAAAAATTGATCTTTTCAAATCTTTTTAATTTCTTCAATCATATCTTTTCAATCATTTTTTTAATTGCAATCATATTTTCTCAATCATATCTTTTTCAAAATAATTTTCAATCATATCTTTTTAATTGCTAATTCCAAAATTTTTTTAATTAATTAATTAATTTAGTTTTCAATTTGCTTTGATTTTATTTTCTTTTAGTTTTCAAAATTTTATTTTATTTTCCATTTATTTTATTTTATTATTTTCGGTCACTTTTAATTAAATAAAATAAAAAATAAAAAATAAAAATATAATTTACTTGCAATCCACATCATCTTCCTTTCTCCATCATGGACCTAAGTGGAATTGAGCAGTCCAGAAGGACTCTGGGGTCATATGCTAACCCCATTATAGCTGCATATGGGAGTAGCATCTGTATACCTCCCAGCAAAGCAAGCAGTTTTGAGCTAAATCCTCAACTCATTATCATGGTGCAGCAAAATTGCCAGTATTCCGGTCTTCCACAGGAAGAACCTACTGAGTTTCTGGCACAGTTCTTACAAATTACTGACACAGTACGTGATAAAGAAGTAGATCAGGATGTCTACAGATTATTACTGTTTCCATTTGCTGTAAAAGATCAAGCTAAGAGGTGGTTAAATAACCAACCCACAGCAAGCATAAAAACATGGAGACAGTTATCAGAAAAATTCCTGAATCAATTTTACCCTCCAAAAAGGATGACACAGCTGAGGCTAGACATCCAAGGCTTTAAACAAGAGGATAATGAATCCCTTTATAATGCCTGGAAGAGGTACCGAGGTATGCTAAGGAAATGCCCCTCTGAAATGTTTTCAGAGTGGGTACAGTTAGACATCTTCTACTATGGGCTTATAGGAAAAGCTCAGATGTCTTTAGACCACTCAGCTGGTGGATCTATACACATGAGAAAGACGATTGAAGAGGCTCAAGAACTCATAAATACTGTTGCTAGAAATCAACATTTCTACTCTAGCAGTGAGTCTTACATAAAGGAAGAGGCCAGGGCAGTAATTACTGATCCTAATCCTCAAGAACAGATTATTGAGCTTAATCAACAATTACTCCTTATGACAAAACAATTAGCAGAATTTAAAGAGATGCTCCAAGACACTAAAAATGCTAACAAGAATATGGAAGCACAATTGAATCAGAGAAGACAGCAACTATCTAAACAGATAATAGAAGAATGCCAAGCTGTTAAATTAAGGAGTGGGAAGACATTGAATGTATCAACTCAAAGCAGCAGAAAGCTAAGAAAGGAACAACTGACCCAGAGAGGAATGATTCTGGCGTTCAAACGCCAAAAAAGGGTAAGAAAGTGGCGTTAAACGCCCAATGGGTAGCCAATTCTGGCGTTCAAACGCCAGAAAAGGGTTGCAATCTGGCGTTAAACGCCCAAAAAGCACCCAATCCTGGCGTTCAAATGCCACAAAGGGGTCAGACACTTGCAAGTGCTGATAACAACCCCCTTAAGCAGGCTTCTCCAACCACTTCTATAGGAAATAAACCTGCAGCAACTAAGGTTGAAGAGTATAAAGCCAAGATGCCTTATCCTCAGAAACTCCGCCAAGCGGAACAAGACAAACAATTTGCCCGCTTTGTAGACTATCTCAGGACTCTTGAAATAAAGATTTCGTTTGCAGAGGCACTTGAGCAAATACCCTCTTATGCTAAGTTCATGAAAGAGATCTTAAGTCATAAGAAGGATTGGAGAGAAACTGAAAAAATTTTTCTCACTGAAGAATGCAGTGCAGTCATTTTAAAGAGCTTACCAGAGAAGCTTAAAGATCCTGGAAGTTTTATGATAACATGCACATTAGAGGGTACTTGTACCAAGAAAGCTCTATGTGATCTTGGGGCAAGTATCAACCTAATACCTGCATCCACTATCAAAAAGCTTGGCTTGGCTGAAGACGTCAAACCAACCCAAATATGCCTCCAACTTGCTAATGGCTCCATTAAATATCCATCAGGCGTAATTGAGGACATGATTGTCAAGATTGGGCCATTTGCCTTTCCCACTGACTTTGTAGTGCTGGAAATGGAGGAGCACAAGAGTGTAACTCTCATTCTAGGAAGACCTTTCCTAGCAACTGGACGAACCCTCATTGACATCCAAAAAGGGGAATTGACCCTGAGAGTCAATGAGGATGAGTTTAAGTTGAATGTTGTCAAAGCTATGCAGCATCCAGACACCCCAAATGACTGCATGAGCGCTGATATCATTGACTCTTTGGTGGAGGAGGTCAATATGATTGAAAGTCTCGAATCAGAACTAGAGGACATCTTTAAAGATGTTTAGCCTGAGGAATCAGAGGAAATAAAAGAACCTCTAAAAATCCCTCAGGAAGAGAATAAGCCTCCTAAACCCGAGCTCAAACCACTACCACCATCCCTGAAATATGCATTTCTGGGAGAGGGTGACACTTTTCCAGTGATCATAAGCTCTGCTTTAAATCCACAGGAAGAGAAAGCACTAATTGAAGTGCTAAGGACACACAAGACAGCTCTTGGGTGGTCCATATGTGATCTTAAGGGCATTAGCCTAGCAAGATGCATGCACAAGATCCTATTGGAGGAAGATGCTAAGCCAGTGGTTCAACCACAGAGGCGGCTAAATCCAGCCATGAAAGAGGTGGTGCAGAAAGAGGTCACTAAGTTACTACAGGCTGGGATTATTTATCCTATTTCTGATAGCCCCTGGGTGAGCCCTGTCCACATTGTCCCCAAGAAGGGAGGCATGACAGTGGTTCATAATGAAAAGAATGAACTGGTTCCTACAAGAACAGTTACAGGGTGGCGTATGTGTATTGACTACAGAAGGCTCAATACAGCCACCAGAAAGGATCATTTTCCTTTACCATTCATAGACCAGATGCTAGAGAGACTAGCAGGTCATGAATATTATTGCTTTTTGGATGGCTATTCAGGTTACAACCAAATTGCAGTAGATCCTCAGGACCAAGAGAAAACAGCATTCACATGTCCTTCTGGAGTGTTTGCCTACAGAAGGATGCCTTTTGGTCTGTGTAATGCACCTGCAACCTTTCAGAGGTGCATGCTCTCTATCTTCTCAGATATGGTAGAGAAATTTCTGGAAGTCTTCATGGATGACTTTTCAGTATTTGGAGACTCATTCAGCTCCTGCCTTAACCATCTAGCACTTGTTCTGAAAAAATGCCAAGAGACCAACCTAGTTTTAAACTGGGAAAAATGTCACTTTATGGTGACTGAAGGGATTGTCCTTGGGCATAAAATTTCAAACAAGGGAATAGAGGTGGATCAAGCTAAAGTTGAAGTAATTGAAAAATTACCACCACCTACCAATGTTAAGGCAATCAGAAGCTTTCTGGGGCATGCAGGATTCTACAGAAGGTTTATAAAGGATTTTTCAAAAATTGCAAAATCTCTTAGTAATCTGCTAGCTGCAGACACGCCATTTATCTTTGATAAGGAGTGTCTACAGGCGTTTGACCTTCTGAAAGCTAAGCTGGTCACAGCACCAGTTATCTCTGCACCAGACTGGACACTGCCATTCGAACTAATGTGTGATGCCAGTGACCATGCCATTGGTGCAGTATTGGGACAGAGGCACAACAAGCAACTACATGTCATTTATTATGGCAGCCGTATTCTAAATGATGCACAGAAGAACTACACAACCACAGAAAAGGAGTTACTTGCAGTGGTTTATGCCATTGACAAGTTCAGATCTTATTTAGTAGGATCAAAAGTGATTGTGTACACTGACCATGCTGCTCTTAAATATTTACTCACAAACCAGGATTCAAAACCCAGGCTCATAAGATGGGTGTTGCTTCTACAAGAGTTTGATATAGAAATAAGAGACAGAAAGGGGACAAAGAATCAAGTAGCTGATCACCTGTCCCGGATAGAACCAGTAGCAGGAGCATCCCTCCCTCCTACTGAGATCTCTGAAACCTTTCCGGATGAGCAATTGTTTGTTATTCAGGAAGCGCCGTGGCTTGCAGACATTGTAAACCATAAGACTCAAGGTTCTCCTTCTACCACCATGGAGAGGAAGCATGAAAAGCTTCTCTCAATACAGAGTCAAACAAAACCCCCACATTCAAACTCTAAGTTTGGTGTTGGGAGGCCACAACTAATCTCCAAGTTTGGTGTTGAGAGGCCACAACCAAACTCTAAGTTTGGTGTTGAAAGGCCCCAATCATGCTCTGAGTATCTGTAAGGCTCCATGAGAGCCCACTGTCAAGCTACTGACATCAAAGAAGCGCTTGTTGGGAGGCAACCCAATTTTATCTATTTATTTTCCATTGTTATTTCATGTTTTCTGTAGGTTGATGATCATGTGAAGTCACAAAAACAATTGAAAAAGCAAAAACAGAATGAAAAACAGCACACCCTGGAGGAGAAACTTGCTGGCGTTTAAACGCCAGTAAGGGTAGCAGAATGGGCGTTAAACGCCTAGTCTGGCACCATTCTGGGCGTTTAACGCCAGAAATGGGCACCAGACTGGCGTTTAACGCTAGAAAAGGGCAAGAAGCTGGCGTTAAATGTCAGAAATGAGCAGCAGCCTGGCGTTTAACGCCAGGATTGGCAGCAAGGGGCATTTTGCACGCCACATGGTGCAGGGATGAGAAATCCTTGACACCTCATAATCTGTGGACCCCACAGGATCCCACCTACCTCACCTCTTCTTCTCTCCTCTTCACACCCTTCCATAACACTCTTCCCCAAAATAACCTCACCCAATCACCTCCAGTACCCCTCCAAAACCATCATACAAACCACCTACACCCACCCACCCAAATTCAAACCATCACTCCTTCCTTTTCCCACATCATAACCACCTAAAACTCCCCTTGGCCGAACCACTCACACCTCTCCATCTCATCTATTTTCTTCTTCTTCTACTCTCTCTTCTCTTCTTTTGCTCGAGGACGAGCAAACCTTCTAAGTTTAGTGTGGTAAAAGCGTTGCTTTTTGTTTTTCCATAACCATGTATGACACTTAAGGCCAGAGAAATCTCTAGAAAGAGGAAAGGGAAGGCAAAAGCTTCCACCTCTGAGTCTGGGAGATGAAGAGATTCATCTCAAAAGCTCATCACTAAGAAAAGGATGGAGCAAACAAGAGCTTGAGCAAATTCCTCATCATGAAATCCCTGAGATGCCTCAAGGGATGCACTTTCCTCCACAAAACTATTGGGAGCAAATCAACACCTCCCTAGGAAAATTAAGCTCTAACATGGGACAACTAAGGATGGAGCACCAAGAGCATTCCATCATCCACCATGAGATTAGAAAAGATTAAAAAGCTATGAGGGAAGAGCAACAAAGACAAGGAAGAGACATAGACGAGCTCAAAATCACTCCATAAGATCTTCAAGAGGAAGAACAAGCCGTCATCACTAAGGTGGACCCATTCTTTAATTTTCTTGTTCTTTATTTTCTGTTTTTCAAATTTTTATGCTTTATGTTTATCTATGTTTGTGTCTTTATTACGTGATCATTAGTGTCTTAGTGTCTATGCCTTAAAGTTATAAATGTCCTATGAATCCATCACCTTTCTTAGATGAAAAATGTTTTTAATCACAAAAGAACAAGAAGTACAGGATTTCGAATTCATCTTTGAAACTAGTTGAATTAGTTTGATGTGGTGACAATACTTTTGTTTTTTTGAATGAATGATTGAACAGTGCAGATGTCTTTTGAATTTGTTGTTTTA
This sequence comes from Arachis stenosperma, assembly GCF_014773155.1. Taxonomy (NCBI): domain Eukaryota; kingdom Viridiplantae; phylum Streptophyta; class Magnoliopsida; order Fabales; family Fabaceae; genus Arachis; species Arachis stenosperma. The sequence goes on from NC_080385.1 coordinate 13,059,798, forward strand.
AGAATGTTAAAATTGTTGGCTCTTGAAAGAATGATGGAAAAGGAGAAATGTTATTGAGGATCTGAAAAATCATCAAATTGATTCTTGAAGCAAGAAAAAGCAGTGAATACAAAAAAAAAGAAAGAAAAAAAAAGAGAAAAAAAAGAAAAAAAAAAGAGAAAAAACAAGCAGAAAAAACAAGCAGAAAAAGCCAATAGCCCTTTAAACCAAAAGGATAGGGTAAAAATAAAAAGGATCCAAGGCTTTGAGCATCAGTGGATAGGAGGGCCTACAAGAATAATATCCTGGCCTAAGCGGCTAAACCAAGCTGTCCCTAACCATGTGCTTGTGGCGTGAAGGTGTCAAGTGAAAACTTGAGACTGAGCGGTTAAAGTCGTGATTCAAAGCAAAAAGAGTGTGCTTAAGAACCCTGGACACCTCTAACTGGGGACTCTAGCAATGCTGAGTCACAATCTGAAAAGGTTCACCCAGTTATGTGTCTGTGGCATGTATGTATCCGGTGGTAATACTGGAAAATAGAGTGCTTTGGGCCATGGCCAAGACTCATAAAGTAGCTGTATTCAAGAATCAACATACTATACTAGGAGAATCAATAACACTATCTGAATTCTGAGTTCCTATGGATGCCAGTCATTCTAAACTTCAAAGGATAAAGTGAGATGCCAAAACTGTTCAGAGGCAAAAAGCTACTAGTCCCGCTCATCTAATTGGAGCTAAGTTTCATTGATAATTTGGAATTTATAGTATATTCTCTTCTTTTTATCCTGTTTGATTTTCAGTTGCTTGGGGACAAGCAACAAATTAAGTTTGGTGTTGTGATGAGCGGATAATTTATACGCTTTTTGGCATTGTTTTTAGTATATTTTTAGTATGTTTTAGTTAGTTTTTATTATGTTTTTATTAGTTTTTAATTAAAAATCACATTTCTGGACTTTACTATGAGTTTGTGTGTTTTTCTATGATTTCAGGTATTTTCTCGCTGAAATTGAGGGACTTGAGCAAAAATCTGATTCAGAGGCTGAAAAAGGACTGCAGATGCTGTTAGATTCTGACCTCCCTGCACTCGAAGTGAATTTTATGGAGCTACAGAAGCCCAATTGGCGCGCTCTTAATTGCGTTGGAAAGTAGACATCCTGGGCTTTCCAGAAATATATAATAGTTCATACTTTGCCCAAGAATTGATGGCCCAAACCGGCGTTTCAAATCAGCTTCAGAATTTCCAGCGTTTAACGCCGGAACTGGCACAAAAGTTGGAGTTAAACGCCCAAACTGGCACAAAAGCTGGCGTTTAACTCCAGGAAAAGTCTTTACACATGAAAGCTTCAATGTTCAGCCCAAGCACACACCAAGTGGACCTCGAAAGTGGATTTTTACGTCATTTACTCATTCTTGTAAACCCTAGGTCACTAGTTCACTATAAATAGGACTTTTTGCTATTGTATCTTCACCTCATGACACTTTACACGTTTCATATTGTACCTTCTACGGCATGAGTCTCTAAACTCCATGGTTGGGGGTGAGGAGCTCTGCTTTGTCTTGATGGATTAATGCAATTACTACTGTTTTTCATTCAAACACGCTTGTTTCCATTCTAAGATATCACTTGCTCCTCAACTTGATGAATGTGATGATCCGTGATACTCATCATCATTCTCACCTATGAACGTGTGCCTGACAACCACCTCCGTTCTACTTTAGATTGAGTGGATATCTCTTGGATTCTTTAGCCAGAATCTTTGTGGTATAAGCTAGAACATATTGGCGGCCATTCTTGAGAATCCAGAAGGTCTAAACCTTGTCTGTGGTATTCCGAGTAGGATTCAGGGATTGAATGACTATGACGAGCTTCAAATTCGCGATTGTGGGGCGTTAGTGACAGACGCAAAAGAATCACTGGATTCTATTCCGACATGATCGAGAACCGATAGATGAATAGCCGTGCTGTGACAGAGCGCGTTGAATATTTTCACTGAGAGGATGGGAGGTAGCCATTGACAACGGTGAAACCCTACATACAGCTTGCCATGGAAGGAGCCTTGCGTGTATGAAGAAGAAGACAGTAGGAAAGCAGATATTCAGAAGATAGAGCATCTCCAAAACCTCAACCTGTTCTCCATTACTGCAAAACAAGTATTTATTTCATGTTCTTCTACTTTTCACAATTAAACCTGAGAATTATTGATATCCTGACTAAGAGTTACAAGATAACCATAGCTTGCTTCAAGCCGACAATCTCCGTGGGATCGACCCTTACTCACGTAAGGTATTACTTGGACGACCCAATGCACTTGCTGGTTAGTTGTGCGGAATTGCAAAAGTATGATTGCAATTTCGTGCACCACTAGACTTCTCTGCAACCAGACCAAGTTTTCTTTCGCCACCACCACTTCCACCTTCTTTGTCCATCCATTCTTGTGTGGATCTTGTGACGTCTTCTCCTTAGTTAAAACTTTAGTAGGGTCCTCTAATCTTCTCTAATTCTTTTTTTCTTCTGGTGGTTGTTGGCCTCGTGGCTGCACGTTGTTCATTTCTTTGACAGCAGATAATCTTCGATATTTAGCTTCCCCTACGAACACAGCCTTACCTCTCAACCGCATACGATTCATATCCGTTATGGCCTTCAAGGCTCCCCCTTTCGTGGTATATCGTATGAACGCAAAGATGTACACACCACCATTTTTTAGTTTTCTTGATAAATATATGTCGTTTATGCGTCTAGTCCAACTAAAAAGGTGGAAGAGCTCCCTCTTGGATATGTCTTTTGGAAGATTATCCACAAATATTGAAAATGACTCGTGCTCTAATCGTCGGTACTCTTCTCGGTTCCAAACTCGAGGATATTTAACCTGACCTAATGTTCTACCCCTTCATGTGTTTTCCCCCCGCACGCTCTCGCTCTCTCTTGCTCTCTCTCAAATTCTAAAGTTTTTTTCGTATTTGAAACTTGATCGACAGAATAATACCTTTTTTTGCACTTAGAACTTGATCAATAGAAGTCCAAATAACTTTACCTTTTTTATTATTTGTTAAACAGTGACTTATCGAATAATTTATTTTCACTAAATATATTGAGGATGCTTTGACACAATGGCGTATTTCATCGAAATTAAAATCATCTTGTCAAAAATATTATTTTTTTAACATAACACAATAACAATATTACATCATTATTATGTCAATATACATGATGAATGATTTTTATGTTATTATTTATTACTATGAAATAACAATATTATATCATATTATCATGCATATTGTTATTATAAGATGATCATCCAATCTAGCTGTTGGTATAAAAAAAGAATTTTGTTCGATAAGAGGCCGTTTCGATTACCAAAGGTTTCGACTACAGAAGCATAGACGGGTAAATTGAAATCGAAGAAAGATGGTACAAAGAGCATTAAAGTCGAAAGGTAGTTATTGTCTTTTCCTAAGCATCAAGGCTTGCTACTACTCGACCATCAAGATTGAGTGGAGAACATGGGTGCAAAATTTGAGGAGCAAGCTAAAGAAACGTGGGACTTGAAGACCAAGGAAGACGTGGGTGTCAAAACCTAGAGAACAGGATTCTTCATGGTCAAGGCAAGGTCATTACTGTGATAAAGGAGGAGGTAAGATAGTGGACAACATGCTCGTTGACAAGTCTATCTCCATGGTCTATAAATAGGAGAAATTCAAAAGAGTTGGGGGACTTGAATAAAAAATACTAGATCATCACATAAACTCATAAAATTCTCAGTCTTCGCGACACAACAGAAGAACATGGAGTGCAAGTGCATGTTAGTGTTAAAAGTTAATTTTTAACTTATTTTCTTTTGTTTATTTGATTCATTTTCGCTTATTTTCTTTGAATTTTGTTATTATTTTGCTTTGATCAATATTTTATATTTTCATTGTCTTCTTTATTTAATTACTTATTCCTTTGTTTTATTTTTTTTTCATAATTCTGCCACTGGGAATTTTGACATAAAATTGTTTTGACACCATAACTAAGTAATTCTTGGGTCGAGTTCACTTTTTTCAGAAGAGTTGTATTTGCTCTCCAATACTTGAGATCTTGATACAAGCTCGTTGCGACACTATCTATCGAAGTCGACAAAAAAATGAGTGAAACACTAGCATAATATCGTTGGCAAGACTTATTGCTTGTTTCCTATAAGATTACGGGCTATTGGCAAAGTAGGAATGTAGATGTTTTTTTTCTCTTTTCTTTTTTCGAGAAATTTAACAATTTTTTGGAATTTTTCACCCACTTGAAACCCTTCTTGGGAGCTCATCAGCTTTAATTTGTACCCACCAGCCGCCACGAGTAACTTCCCATAGATATTCACTCAGTTGGAAGAAATTGCCACCCCTAAATATGGCTGTACTATTATCTTGACAAAGCTAGCCTCTTTGTCAAGTGAATCTCGGACAATTTGCAAATGAGCTCGTCTGGTATGTGCTTAAAGTAGTTTTAAACTTTAATAGAGCTAATACTCAATTTGACTTCTTGAAATTTGAAGTCAAATTTAATTTGGCCCTTAAAATTTCAATGGACTCAAATTGAATTATGAGATTTATAATCGTAACTCACATTAACCCTTGAACTAATTTTCGTTAAGAACGTGTTGATTTAGTACATTAACTTGTTGTAATTTGGATTCCTCACTTAAGTTTCATGTGATCAAGATTTATTAGAGTTTCACAAGCATGATTATTGCTCCCAAACCCGCAAAATTTTCAAATTAATCATGTTATTATTGTTTTTACGAGGATGTTGGCAGGGATAGATCCAGAAATGTTATCATAGGGGGCCAATAACATATATAATATTAAAAGAATATGAAAATAAATTATAATGTAAGATGCATTACAAAAATATACCAATAGAAAATATATATTTAAGATACAAAAAAATGTGTACTTTTTACTAACGAAGTGGTACACGTCGATTCTTCATATCATAAAATTCATCGATAATAAAATCTGTGTCAAATCTTTCAGCAATCTTCTTCTCAATGTAAATCAAAAGACAATTAGCAAGAAAATCATCTTCCATTTTGTTTCTGAGTCTATTCTTCACAATATTCATAGCTGAAAAAGATCTCTCAGGTGTAGCAGTTGAAACAGAAAGAGTTAATACCAAGCAAATCAAACGATCAATCAAAGTATATGTTAAAGACTTTCTTGTCTTCGTTAATCCTTGACATAACTCCAAAATTATGCACAAGTTATTAACTCAACATGATTAAGAACATCAAGTTTATAATGTTGAGCTTGCATTCTAATGTAAAATTTCTCTTGGTCACTGAAGTCATCTGAATAAAATCGTGCTACTAATTCACATATTTTGTTGACACTGAAGAACTTATAATTATCTCTGGGATCTAAAGTTGAATTTAATGTAAGCAATTCCACCATATTATCATTGAATCTTCCATTAAGTTCTTGCAATTATGTATCAATTACAACCAGAAATAAATTAACACGATAATGATGCTCCACTGAAATTTGGTCAACAATTTTACGAGTTCGGCCTCTTCTAGGAATATGCAATGCATTCATATCAGGAACTTCAACTTCATGTTTCTCACAAAATAATATAACTTCTTTTATGAAAGCCTCCCAACTTGATTCTCTCATTCTTTGAATTAAAGTCTTGGTAGTAAAAACCACAGCTAAAGCATTCAATATGTCTTGATTTTTTTGTCGCAAAGCTTGACAAAGATCATGACTAACTTCCAAAAGATTTCTCATCAAATGCAAAATAAAGACAAATTCAAGGGATGTGATAGCTTCATAAGCAGCACTAGCATCATCATGAGTGGAGAAATTACTTTCTTTAGTGCTTTTTTCAAGAACTTCACAAGTAGCATCAAACATGCATAGCAAGATACGTATAGAATTCAAATGAGACCCCCATCTAGTATCTCCAGATCTTTGTAAAGTACCAATTTGATTAAGTCCACTACCTATCACAATTTTATCTTTGGCAATTAAGTTTGTAATATTATTTGCTTGAGCAACCCTTAACTGATCATGATATTTAGGAGAAATAGTCACAACATTCACAATTAGTGTAAGTTTCGAAAAGAATTTATGAACATAGCAAACTTCTTTGACGGCAGAAACAAATGCTAATTGTAATCAATGAGCAAGACAATGAATGTAATAAGCAAAAAGGCAATCTTTCAAAAATAGAGCTTGCAATCTATTCCATTCACCACGCATATTACTAGCTACATCATACCCTTGTCTCCTAAGATTTTGAATATCAAGATTATGACAAGAAAGAACTGATAAAATTTCTGTTTTCAATGTCAAAGAACACGTATCAAAAACATTTATAAGATCAAAAAATCTTTCTTGAACACAACCATGCTTGTCTACAAATATCAAAACCACAGACATTTATTCTCGCTTTGACTTATCTTTTGCTTCATCAGTAATTATACAAAATTTAGAATCACCAATTTCTTCTCAAATTGTTGCACACACTTTTCTAGCAAAGATATGCAATATATTTTTTTGAACACCGGGAGATATATTAAGCATTTTCAAGAGCATTTTCAAGGACAACATTATTAACATTCTGATTATAGGAAGCTAAATGTTTAATTAACTCAATAAATTTTTTTCTATTTAAAGATCTAGGGCTTTCATCGTTGCCTCTAAATGCACATGCTTGAAATGCAAGCCATCGAATAGCATCAATAAATGTCTTCAACCTTAAGCAGTTATTTGCAATAGTTTCATCACTATGCCAAGGTTGTCAAACTCGCGAGTCTAAGTAAACTCATGGAGCTGACCTAGACTCAACTCGCGAGTTAACTCGTAGACTCGTACGAATTCACTTGTTATGAAGTTTATATATATATATATATATATATATATATATATATATATATATATATATATATATCATATATAATGTATATTTACTCAATGTATATTTACTCAATTTTAACCCTTCAAAATTAATAATATCAATCTTGAAGCACATAATAAATTAAAATAATAGCATATATTATAATAAATACTTTAAAATACACATTCAAATCCTCTATAATTAAAATTAAAATATGTAATACTAAATTCTCTTATACAAATACAATATAGAACACACAAAATTAAAATTTCTAAATTTGTAATACTAAATCTTTAATTGAACATTGAACAATATCAAATAATCAAATTAACTCTAATCAAAATAATTAATTACTAATCAATCATAAATGGATGAATCATCCGGCCATCTAACATAAACGATAAACAATAGGCTAAAATTAGAATCAATAAAATTTAAAAAGAAAAAAAAAACTAAATCAAGAAGCAAAGGCTCAAAGAAAGGACAAATGACATACAAAAAATAGAGAATATAGAAGAAAAAAAGGGGCAAAGTCCCAACAACAGTAGATCGAAGACAAGGGTGCAGCAGGCAGCGGTGTTGAGGGTGCAACAACAGCACGAAACGACGGCGACAAATAGTAATAAATTTCACGACGGTGATAGCACAATGGAGTTGCGGATAGTGGAGATGTGAAGAAATACGAAGCAGAGGAAAACACAAGTAAAATTCACAAAGACAATGGCGTAAATCAGAGCAGAGGTAGCAAACGCAGGGGAACAACGGTAGCTCGACGGGAAACAGCGACTGCGGCAGAACATGGAAAAAGTGAGACTTGAGAGAAACGACGCAAATGAGTAAGTTATGAGTGAGTTTTTTTTCATTCTTTTGGAGTATTATCGTAACCCTAATAAAAAAAAAGTATTTTTTTTGTTTTAAAATGACGCTTTTTTTAGCAAAAATGAAGAAAAATACAAACTCGCTAACTCGGTCCTAAACTCACGAGTTTGTCCGAGTTTGACCAACTCTAGCCGAGTTTACTCAAGATAGAGTCTATGCGCAAGTCAACTTGATTCCATATATAAACTCGTAATCTCGTACGAGTTTATGAGTTAACTCGAGAGTTTGACATATCAAGAACTTTGTCTATATGCTTAGATTGAGCCGTTAAATCATCACAAGATTTCACACATAAATTATGGGGAGAATTAGGAATAGAACTCTCTTGACATATAAATGCACAATTCACTCTATTGTTTACTTTCTTTCAAAATTACCAAATTCTAAGTTTGAAAATGTATTTTTTTCATCATTGCGAGTACCATAATGTTTACCAAACAAGTAGTAAGGCAAACAATAAGCAACATATTTTTCTGGTGAATATTCTAACTAACTTGAAAATTTTTTAAATCAAGAAGATTGAAAATATCGACAGTAATTATTATTACCAAAAGCTAGATAGCTAATATTTGTTGGTTGGTATGGCTAGCTATTATGTATGCTCTACGAATCTTATCACGTTCATTGACATTATACTGTCAAATTGGACATCGCTTTCCTGGATCCCTTTCTAGTAAAGAGATATCAGCATCTCCTTCTAATCTTGAAACTTTGACTTCATATTGATGTGTATTTTGAGTAAGATTAGAGAGCTCACTTCTTGAACTTCTTGTGAAATAAGATTAGAGGATTGACTTGTTTGAACTCCAACATTATCAGTAATTTTTTTTAAAAATTGTATCAATTTTACTTTGCTTTCTCATCATAAAATGTTCTAGTTTCTTTTTATCTAAAAAAAAGATTCAAATAATTATATACTCACATGAATAAACAAAATCTAAATATTTTTTATTAATTAAACATCAATAACAATATTTTTCATTAAATCACTATCAATTTTACTAAAAAAAAAATAAAAAAAAGAATAAATCCTAAAGATAGATAAATCATTTATCTATGTGAACACAAAAAAAATAAGATTATATTATTTTATAATAAAAAAATATGATTTGTTAATTAATAATTTTATACAATTATATAAAAGAAATAAAAGATAGAATAAATAGTGAGTACCTTTGTTTTAATTAATATAATGATATAATTAAAGACTTATGATACTTGTCAATAAAGTGAGGGCGTGGCTATGGCTTCAAAAAAACACCGAACATCAAAAGGAACAAGAACATAAAAAAAGAGAAGGTAGTGTTTACTCTTTAGGAGTTTAAATTTTTTTTAAAAATTATTATATTTTTTTTGGGTTGGACTTCTTAATTTTTATTGCTATTTTTTTTTTAAAGTTAGAGGAGGGAAGGAAGGGAGGGAAAAGAAGGCCTAAGATATCTAGTAAGTGTTAATCACATAAAATTTAAAAATTTTAATAAATTAATGTGTAAAATTAATATACTGTTTACAAAAATCAATTCACACACTAACGTGAATTAATATTATAAATTTTGAAAATTGAATTAAGCTCATTATAATTTTAGGGGTCAATTTAAGTGTAATATCAAATTTTAGGAGTAAAATTAAATATTAACTCCCTTTCAATAAGTAATCTTACTTTTTCAATATTGTAGTATCCCTTTGTATTTTCTAAGCGTGCCTATACTTGTAAAATAGAGATTAGTCTCTTACTCTCATATTAAGCATTTATGTTTTTTCAATAAAAATGATTTTCGCTAAGTACAAACAATAATAATTTTGTTTAGTAAACTAAATTTTTAAACTTTCTAAAGATCATATAAACATAAATATAAAAATAAAATTTAATATTTATTAATATATAAAATTATATTATACTTTTTTATTTCAATAAATATAATTTAATTTTAAAAACACGTCTTTAGATGTTACCTCTTTAAATACTTCTAAAAGTACTTAAATTTATTAAAAATTATAAACACAAATATATAATTTTTTTAATTATTAAATATAAAATAAAATATATGTACTTTTAAAAGATATAAACACCTTTTTCAAAGCAATTTACTAAGTTAACCCTTATAATCATCATAAAGACCTTACTTTTAAGAAATACAGGACTTATAATGACATCTATAGTTAATAAATCATCTCAATTGAAAAACCAATTTGATAATATTAAATGTAAGTATTTATTATTGGTTTAGTTGCAAGTCCTTATAATTTTACTAAATTTTTAATTAGATCCTTATATTTTTTTAATTGGATTCTTGTACGTTAATTTTTTTTAATTAAGTCTCTGTTATGAAAATAACGTTAAGATAATAGAATATTCTATTTAAAAAACGAATATTCTCATAATTGGATTAAAATAACTAGTTAAATATACATCTATTTTTTTAAAATACCAAAAACACCCTTAGCATTTTGTCCTAAAAAAAAAAAAACCTAGCCAACTGCTCTCTGAAGATCGTGTGCTCTCATTTCTCCTCCGTCGTCTTCATCCATATCCGTCGTCATCCGTGGCGGATGTTTGGTGGTCGTCCATCCGTCGCCTCCTTCTCTCTATGCTGCTCTGTTTTGCACTATTTACCTGTTGCAGCCCTCGCGTCCCCCATCGTACCTTGCCACACCTCGCCTCACCTCGCCACACTGTGCCTCTTCTCGATCTGCCTATACTCGATCTACCAAAATAGGTGACATTAAAATTGATTACTATTATTATTATGTTCTCAAATTGTGTGAATTTGTGCTTCAATTTTAGTTTTTTCTAGTTGTTTTCAGATTCTGTCTCTCAAGCTGTGAATTTTTAAGTTGTGTGAATTTGTAGTTCAGTTTTAATTTTACTTAATTGTTTGCAACTTCTGTTTGTTTCTCAAATTGTGAATTTGTTCTTCATTTTTGCTTTACTTTCAGAGTTTTCCATTTTTATAACCAATTGTTCAAATTTAGTATATTTATATATATTTATATTCCAGTTTTTTGCTTATGTTTAAATTTGATGGTTGGAGAGACTGCAGTGATTGGCAACAATGTCTCCATTTTGTACCATGTGACCCTCGATAGTACCACTAAGATTGGTGGGGACAGGTACCCCAAGATTAGTGATGTTGTGCTGATTGGTGCCGGTGCTACAATTTTCGGCAACGTGAAGATTGGTGAAGGAGCTAAGATTGGTGCCGGGAGCATTGTTTTAATTGACGTGCCACCACGGACTACCGGGTTGGAGATCCAGAGAGTTTGGTGGGTGGAAAGGAGAAGCATTCTAAGCATGAGGATGTCTCCGGTGAGTTAATGGACCATACTTCCTTTATCTCTGAATAGTCAGATTGTATTATTTGAATATGAATATAAAAGATGAATGTTTCAGAGTTCAGATGAATTTAAGAGAAAAAGAAGGAGAATTTTATGTTCTTATAGAATTTATAGTATAATTAGATTATAAATGTGGATTGAGAACTTAGTTGGTTTTGAAAATCTAAGATTGCATATTGGTTTATTGTGTGTACAAGAAGATACACACAGTGATTGTTATGCTAGCAAGTGAGACAATGATACTTTCTATTCCTAATCATCCTATATTTTTAGTTGAAAGAAAGATCAAAGAAGAGCCAACATCAAATACTTTTGATAAGGATCTTTTGGTCAATGAAGTATCAATTTCAAATATTCTATCTAGATAATCAGTATAAGTGTTCTGTTTTAAAATTGTTTGAATTGTATAAGTAAATCATGTTTACCTTTTTAAATCATTGTTGTTTAAATTTGTTGTATTATAGTAGATTCTACTTATTATTCAAATATATAGTGATAATTTCTTCTTTTTTAATTGATTGAGTATGTTATATCTATTTGTTTAACAAAAATTTGAGCTATTTTGGGTGAAAATAAATTCATTGATTAAATGTTGTAGTTATTGAACTGTGTTGGGATTTGAAAAGTGATCCTATAAATTCTTAATATGGCTAACTATGTTCAATACTGAGATTAAGATTTTGGCTACTAGTGTAGTATGATATAAAAAGAAGCTACAAATAGATAAAATATATTTTTTTTATATAATTTATATATAAATAAGCAAAAGAAATTATATGAATATTTTTTATTGGATATTTATAGGTTTATCAAATTTTCAATTAAGTTCTTATAATTTTTTTTCTTTTTAATTGGGTTCTTAAGGATATATAAATAATTTCATAATTTATTAATATTTTTTTTATATTTAACATTAATAAGAATTAAATTAAAAAAAATATAAAAAGACTTAATTAAAAAAATATATATAAAAATTTAATTAAAAATTTGGTAAAATTATAGAACATCAAAAATAATTAAACCTTTATTATTCACTGAACCTTTTTATAGAACTTAGCTTCAGTTTGTTAATTAATGATAAAAACTTATACCGGACATGGTTAAGTAGATCTTCTAACTAAAATAACCTGCTTGTAGTTGTCACGTGATTTTAAACTATGTTGCAGTAATGCATTAAGAGAGACCACTTTTATCTATCCAATTTTGTCACAATTGAAATGAGATTTAGGGTTAATTTGGTAAAGGTTTTATTTTTTAAAAATAGTTTATAAAAGTTAAAATTTAAAAGATAATTTTTTAAAAATAGTAGTATTTAACTATTTATGTTTGATAAATCAAATTAAAAATAACTTTTAATAAATACAAGTAACAATAATTATGTTTAATAAAATAATTTTTAAAATTTAAAAATATTATAATATACATAAATGTAAGTATTAAACTTGAAAATTAGTTAACATATGAAATTATATTAGACTTTTAAATTTTAAAAAGTACAAATTAACTTTAGAAAGCTCTATTTTAAGTGTTTTTAAAAATATCTCAATCTTTCAAAAACTATAAATACAAGACGATAAACACATGATCTTTTTAATTTATCAAATATAAAATGAGAAGCCTAAATTTTTAAAAAGTACCAATACTTTTTTAAAAAATTTTACCAAACAAAGTCTTAGAGAGGCTAATCAAAACAAGTAATATGTCATGGTTGGATTGGATTTGTTTAGCTGTCTATGATGGATTGAGTTGGATCAATTTTGACTCTACCTAACTTTACCCATTCCTTGGTTATCTTGACTAAAATTGACTAAATTGATTCTTTTTCATCCATGATTAAATATCTCTTAATTTTTTTACTTATTGTCAAATATAGTGTTTAATTTTTACTTAGCATCTAAGGAGACAAGCAGGAATGTTATACACTTATACTACATGAAGAGATTATCAAAAATTCGAAATCTACCCTAAATTTTTTCAACAAAACTCGAATTTTATGGATTAGGTTAATAAGTTCCCTGGTTGGCCCAATCCAGTAGACACTTTTGTTGGATCCAAATATGAAGTACCATTTTGAAACAAAAAGAAACCCTTCCAAAAAAAGGAAGGGGGGGGGGGGGGGGGTGAACACAGCTTGTTACGAGTTACGACTCAGGCTAAGAGCAACGTACTATAGCGGGAGGACCAGAGCCTGGTCGGCGACATGACCGTCATTAGCGCCGCCCGCAGCCTGTGTACCCTGTGATACAAAGGGCTGGCAATCCACGAGTTTAAATTTATTTTAAAACTCAAATTTTATCTCCTAATTTTACTTTTATCCATATTCTAAAATTTTACACCGATTTTATTCGATTCGACTAATAATAAAATAATTATTTTTAATTAAATATTAATATTTAATTATTTTATAGTTCATAAATAACTAGTTTATCACTTGGATATTTGCGGATAGGGTTATTATGAATTTATGATACTTGACATTTGACCCACCTTATCTGACCAACAACTCGTCACTCACCTCACCGGGCCGCTTTATACTTCAGACGCGAGCGTGTTCGATACTCCAACCCACAGCGCGTGGTCAAGCATTCAAAACTTTCAAGTGGGGTTTCATAAAGTCAATATTGAATAAACCCCAAAGCTGCATGGTCCATGACTACCGGCTCGGTCCTCCCTCTTTTGAAAAACAGGTAGACCCCGCCCACGCGCTTCCTCAACCAACCACTGTTCTGCTCTTCCCCTTTTCAATTTTCAAAATCATTTTCCTTTTCCTTTTCCTTTCCCCTTCGAGTCTTCGACTTCCTCCTCTCACGCCTAAAACCACTGTTTGTTTCCCAAGAAAAGCAAGGAAGAAAAAAAAGAAGAGAAAAGAAAAGAAAAGAAAAGAAAGCAGAGCCAGCATCTAAAATAGAAGCAATCAAGTATCATCACCAACCACCTGCTCAGATTCCGCACTGTCGTTCTCTCCATCGTCGGATTTTCCTCCATAGATGCCGCGGTCGAGCTCGCACCATCAGCGTCAGAGCTCCGACACCTTCATCTTCGATACAACCTCTCGCGGGAGATGGTTTCAGCAGGTGAGAGAGAGGTTTTTCATTTTTATGGAAATCTTATGTGTCGAACGAATTCAAACGAGCTATGCTAATGAATCGTGGTTTGCTTTGCAGGAGTTAGGGTCTTACGGTGGAGGAGGAGGAGCATTTCAAGGGTGGTTAGGGACTCGATCTTCGAGCTTGAGGAAGAACGACGATGATCGTGTTTTCACCAGTGGCCTCCTTGACCTGCATTCCTTCAATACTGAGCTTTTACCTGAGGTTCGGTTACGGTGTGTGTTTGGATTAAGCTTATTTCCTGTTATGAATCAAAGAGTCATTTAGCTGAACATGTTGTCTCTGTGTAAAAACTTAAGCATTAAAGTTTTGTTTTAATTCAATTTAGTTTGAAATTAAGCTGAGTTGCTTTATTGAGCATAATGTTAATGTTAATGGTTGTTTCTTAATTGCTGGTTGGTTTATTTTGTTAGCATGTAAAGTGGCTGGGAATTCCGAGTTGATTCTCTCAATGGATGTCTTAATGTTTCGCAAAATGAGTGTTTAAATTATGGTAATATTCAGGGACAAATTTTTTTTGATGACTCGGCTGAGGACATTCTCGGTGGCAGCAGACTTGGAACCAAATTCCGCGGCTTGTCTGAGAGCCAAGTCCTTAGGAGTTCCTCCACAGATAAAGAGAGAGCAAACAATGTTGCTAAGATCAAAGTTGTGGTATGCTTTGTGTTGCTTGTTTCTCTTCTATGCTTTTTGTAGTTTGCATTTTGTTTGATGCTAATCAATGTTCTTTTAGTTACTTTAGCAGTTACATGTTGATTGAGAATGTTACTTGCTGCTTCAGGTTCGGAAGAGACCGCTAAATAAGAAGGAAATAGCAAAGAAAGAGGAGGATATTATTACCATAGATTCAAATTCTCTTACAGTTCACGAAAGAAAACTAAAGGTGAGAGTCTGTTGTAGGTTTTCTTAGGAAATGTGTCTTCACAGCATGAATTCTGAACTGAAATTGTTATCGAAGTTATATAATCAAGCTCAGTACATTGTAGTCTATGCTATTTTTGTAATAATATTTAGTGCAAATTTTATAAGTAATACAGAATACAGAATGCTTAAGAATTTCACGAGTCAACCAAAACTACTGAACATAATAGGATAATGGGGAAAGATTGGGAATCAACTTTTTTTGAGCCAACAATCGGCTACCATTTCTCTTTTTCTTTAATTTCTCTTCCCCTCCCTTAATTTTTTCTCTTCCACTACTTTGTTAGCTGATTGTTAGTTAAAGAGAAGATGGTCGCTTAGCAAAACCGATAAAATAATGTCCCTCTGCAGCTTTGAGTTCATACACTAGACTTGAACTCCCACATATAAAGTGTGTTGTGCTTTGTTTGCTCCAATAGCATTCAACAGATATAAGCTCCAGTGCCGTAGCAAGCAAAATATTAAAAGTAAAGCCTAAGCATGTAAAACTTTTGTTGGTAATACTTCAATGTAGTTCAAACCAGCTGCCACTAATAATCATTCTCGTAATGTGATCAATGCCTATTGCCTGTTAATTCAAATTGCACTACACCTTACAAAAACCATAAGGAAGACGATTATTAACTAAGGTCAACATTTTTCTGGCTGATGCTGAGGCATTTTTGTAGGAAGTAAAAGAATTCATCCTCTACTTCTTGAGTGTTCTACACTATGTTTTCACTCTGCAGGTTGACTTAACGGAATATGTTGAGAAACATGAGTTTGTTTTTGATGCTGTGCTGAATGAAGGTGTTTCAAATGATAATGTGAGTATTTAATATACTGGTGGTTCTTCTTACCACATTTAGTAATAATTCGCTGGTTTTACTAGACTGGTTACATTCTTTCTTAGGTATATGCAGAGACTGTGGAGCCAGTAGTTCCACTGATTTTCCAGCGAACAAAAGCAACTTGCTTTGCATATGGCCAAACTGGTATTTATTTATTTTTTATATTTATATACTAAAAATGTCCTACGAGAGCATACATTGAACACTGATTCTGAATCGTAAAATTGAGGAATATATTTCAACAATATATAGCTCAACTGAAAATGTCTATCCAAACACAATATTTTGATGATGAAATGTTGACCATTCTTAAATATTTCAAAGTATATTTTTTTGCTTTATGAGTAAAGATGCTAATTTTTTTTCTAGGCCATTAGAAATTATCTGGATCCATACTTACTACCTAATAATCTCCGTTTCTCTATTATTTTCACTTTCAAGTTTTTTGTTCTGCAAACTCTATAAACTCACTCTGCCTATCGCTTACTTGTGCAACTATTCTACTTCATGTATTTTCAACCCCATAACTGATGTTTATGGTTGATAACTTGATATCTTGTTAATTTATTTTCTAGGAAGTGGGAAGACATACACTATGCAACCATTGCCTCTGAAAGCATCTCAAGATATTTTGAGGCTAATGCACCATACATATCGGAACCAGGGTTTCCAGTTGAATGTTAGTTTTTTTGAAATATATGGGGGTAAAGTATTTGATCTCCTCAATGATCGAAAGTAAGTCAGATATACTTGTGGGCTAGAAAAAGTCTATGTTTGAGGTTGTTTGCCTAATTTTTTTATATTTTCATTTTGCAGAAAACTTTTCATGAGGGAGGATGGGAAACAGCAGGTGTGCATTGTTGGCCTCCAAGAATACGTAGTAGCTAAAGTTGAGACAATCAAGGAACTTATTGAAAAAGGAAATGCTGCAAGAAGTACTGGTACAACTGGCGCAAATGAAGAGTCATCTAGATCACATGCTATACTTCAGCTTTGTATCAAGAGATCAACTGATTTGACGGAATCAAAGCCTGCTCGAATTGTTGGCAAGCTATCCTTTATAGATCTTGCTGGAAGTGAACGCGGTGCAGATACAACAGATAATGATAAACAGACTAGGTAGGGATTTTTCACCCCTCCAAATATAAAATTCTTAAATTATTATCTTCCATTACATATTTCCTTCGAATAACTGGGAGACTTATCATATGATGTAATGTGTTTGTCCTCAGAGTTTACATTGTTAGATTCCCTATTTTAGTTTGCTTGAACTGATTTTTATTTTATGTTACAGAATTGAAGGTGCTGAGATTAACAAAAGCTTACTTGCATTAAAAGAATGCATCAGAGCTCTAGACAATGACCAAGGGCATATCCCATTCAGAGGAAGTAAATTGACTGAAGTTCTGCGAGACTCTTTTGTCGGTGACTCACGTACTGTGATGATATCATGCATTTCGCCAAGCTCAGGGTCGTGTGAGCATACTCTCAACACTTTGAGATATGCTGACAGGTATGTAGTTTGAACTTTGAAAAGTTTCCGATAAGGAAGTGGTTGATCAGATTATATCAAATACCAAAATGACAATAATATACTAATGGACTGTCATACTCCAGGGTAAAGAGCCTGTCAAAAGGGAACAACTCCAAAAGGGATCCTGTTTCTTCGTCAAATGTTAGAGACTCAACTGTATTGAATTCTGGGTCTTCAATTTTATCTCAGGATGATACCTTCGAGGATGAAGCAACCAATGTATATAATGAGAAGAACCGATTTGGTTGGTCCAAACAACTTGAAAGAGAACCTTCTCCTCCAATGATTGTGGATCGTGTTCCAAGTGGTAGGACTGGTGGAAATTTGGCATCATCTGTGTTTTCTGATTTACAAAGAGGCCAAAGAGGCAGTCAAAATGACAAAGCTGAAAATGGAATTGATTATCCAGGACCAATATATGAACAAGACAGAACAAGAAAAACTAATAAGAGGGTGGATGGCAGCCAGTTATCTAGTTTGGAGGACAAGAGGAAGATAGAATCGTGTGTTAAACATGTAAATCCGCCACAATTTGAGGCTAATCATTCTGTTCCTGATGATGATTTAAATGCCCTATTGAAGGTACGTTTATTTTATGCCATATTTTGATATAATATTTGCGACTATTGAAGTACTGAATGGTGCTTGTTTTGCTTGGTGATTAGGAAGAGGAAGATCTTGTAACTGCTCATCAGAGACAAGTGGAGGAAACAATAGACATTGTTAAGGAGGTGTGTATGAATCTCTGATACCTTAGTTCAGTGAGTTGCCTAGCTTGGTTGTTTGCTTTAATGCAATTTTTATGCAGGAGATGAATTTGCTTGTTGAAGCTGACCAACCAGGAAATCATTTGGATGATTACATTACTAAATTGAATACCATTTTGTCACAAAAGGCTGCAGGAATCCTTCAATTGCAGACGCAGTTGGCTCAATTTCAGAGACGCTTAAATGAGTATAACGTTTTCATGTCTCCTGGTAACTTATAGTGTTAATGAGGTCATGCTTGGTGTGTTTGTCTTGTGGATGTGCAATACTTTTCACTTATTTTTGCTGAGATCTTCACTGCAGTGGATTGTTTCTCATGTGTTTTAGTTAAGAATGTTCACAAGATTATTGTGGTTCTGGAGTTCAGAAATGGGAATCACCCTTGTCTTTGTGTTTGTTCTTTGCCCTAAATCCTCAGACAAGCCACTACTGTGGCTTGAAATGAATTGAACGGTATGCAGATGGGCATCCACAATTTTCGCAATCCGAGGAGTGTACATTATACAGTCGAATTCCCTGTTGGGGGTTGCTAGTCTTGCA
Organism: Arachis stenosperma; assembly: GCF_014773155.1. NCBI lineage: Eukaryota > Viridiplantae > Streptophyta > Magnoliopsida > Fabales > Fabaceae > Arachis > Arachis stenosperma. The sequence goes on from NC_080385.1 coordinate 13,078,562, forward strand.
ACCTTGAATAGTTGAATCTTTATTCTCAATTTATATTATTGTATTTTTTAATTTATGTACCGTCTTCCTTGATGGATTTTGCCCATGGCATACTTGTCATCGTGTCTTGTTATATACTATATCACATTCAATGTATCCCCCTTATCTTTCCCTTACTTTTATGATAATATGAAACCCAGGGTTAGTTTTGTATTAAGGGAAAAGTAGAAGTACTTTTGGTTTCATTTTTTGTATTTTCTTTTTTAGAAATTTGTGAAAGAAGTGAAAATAAGATAAAATTTTATGATATTCACTTTGTTCACACAATTCTAAAAATCGAAAATATTAAGAACGAAAATAGAAACCAAAACAAACTGGTTCTGGTTGTCTAGTGATCTTGTGCTGGCAAGTGAATGGCCAAATACTGGAAATAAAATATGGAAGGCCATTGGGGAGCACATCTAGATCCTTTGATCATCTTCGATTTGCCTCAGTAGATGTCAATGTGTGTATTTTTCTAAGTTGACTCATTTTAGGGATGATGACTTTAATGAGGAGTTCTAGATAACAGCTTACTTCATGCCAAAATCTAAAGTCACAATCTCTGGATTTATAATACTTCGTTGGGTGATGCAGATTGCAGATTGCAACTGTTGCATGCATCACAAAATCTTTTTCAATATTTCTATGCATACGCAAATAATATCCATTGGTTAAGGGTAGGGTCACCCTTGATCCTTGTTAACTCTGATGATGTTGCCCTAATCTAACTTGCAAAATTGTAATTGAATTCCTTCGTTGTCTCCCTTGACATCTGTCCCACAACACCCGTGCCCTGTTGCTTTCAAAATTCAAAGCACACAACTTTTGTTGTGTCACTACAGTAGTACAGGTCGTTTTGACAATGTCAAATGTGTCATAATAAGTAACACCTTGACCATGATAGCTGCACAGCCCCAAGTGGACACCTTCAGTGCCCACCAAATTACTGTCCTTTTGTTCTCAAAATCTGGTGATGTGTCATTCCTTATAAACTACTGTTATCCAAAGTAAATTATCATGTTAATCCTTGAAAGATTAATTTATTTGTCAAAATAGTTGTTATATAAAAGGTTATGTTTCATTTGGGTCTTAGGTCATTTGTCTATTTTCACACTTCAAGTTTTAGTTTACTTACAAAATTTTTACCTTGAATGAATTTGTAAGACAAACCAAATATTTACTATGAGGTGTTTATTATTCTTTTAAACATTTTTTAATAAATGAATCATTTGAAAGGTAAAATAGTGTTTTTTTTTTTGTTTTATTACATTAAGAGAGGCTCTGATCCGAAACCTCTATACTGGAAAAGGGGACAGATGTCATGTGAGTTAAAAGCTCGTTGGTTGAATCTTTTGAAAGGTAAAATAGTGATTTTATCCTTTTATTCATTGATAATTGTTAGTTATTACTTATTACCATACCAAGACAATGGAGCAGAATCACATATTGTGGTGGAGCATTGATCACAAAGTATTTTGGCACTGCCACCTGTTGTTGTGTGCAAGAGACACGGTGCTGAAAAGAAACGCTTTGATCTGGCCAATGAAATTTCGTTCTGCTCCATTTTGTTATTATGCTCGTTGTCTGTGTCACCCTTGATGATGACCTTGCTCAGGTTTAGGTGGACATCGTTTATGGGGGGCTCTTGCTAGCCGTAAATAAAGCATCTACCCTTCTTTTTCAGTTTGGCCTCAAATCCCTGTTATATGTGTACTTACACTTTGGCACTTGTCCATGAACTAAAGTCGGCTCATTATGAATCTGAAAATTTTGGCATAATTTAAGTTCGAAAATTTCATTTCACAACTATTACCATATCGTTATAACACGTATTAATATTTTCTTTAAGATTAGTTAATATTTAATTTTACTATTTTCGTCATACATTATGGGCTCATTTTCAATTCCAAATACAGCTCATTTTCGTGTAAATGATTTTCTTTTTCTTCCTCCCATCCCTCTGGCTCTTACCCTGACCCTCCCCTTATTTATTTATTTTTTTGGGGGGTACAAGCATATAAGCTCCAAGAGCTCTGGGACACGGGAGCATTCAGGATAGGATCAAGACAAAAGCCAGCAAAATGAAGCTAAAAACAATTGACATTACGACGAAAATCCTTGAACAACATCTCAATAATCACACATGTGGCTAGCAAGTAGGAACTTTATTTCTTGGGAGCTGAGCTACAAGGAAATATAGTTGAAGAAAATTTACATCTAAAGATGAAACATGAGATAAAACTAGCATACCATTAGGTGTAAGATGGGGAAAGGTGCCACTTTATATGGACTCTAAAGAATACTGATTAAATTTGTTTGAATAGAAGGTAAAGTAGTTCCATGACACATTTTTGTCAATGCCTAACCGGTAACCATGATATAATAGTTAACGAACCAACAGCAATTGTGATAGGAATACAGATAATGTAAAATCCAAGGATTTTTTTTTTTCTTTTGTAGGCAACATTTTTTGGATAGCTTAGCAGAACCAAATAGACTAACAATAACATGCATGTTGGTAGAATCATCAATAACTTTTTCCAGAGTCAAGACAAACTAAGTAGACAAGAACCCTTTTCTAAAGCAAAACCTTCTTATTCTCAAGTACCACACTTTTAGAATAGAGTAAATGAATTGATCTCCATCGAGTCAATAATCTTAGCAAGATTACATTGAGAAAAAAACACGATTGATATTATACTTAATACTAATTTATTAAGTTCGATCAACAAGGGAATTGTATCTCTAGTTTATGAGAAGCTTAATACGCTCAGACAACACATGTTTGGAGCATGTGATATTCACAACTGTTTCTGGTCTATGATATATTGATATTCGCAAACATGACCACAATTATGAAAGGGGGACCTCAACTTCCTATTAAATATGCAGAAATGATGTTTGTAATTTTTTTTTACATCTCTTTTATTCAATTTTTTATGATATAAAAGGTAAACTATAAATTTAATTTTGATGCATCATTAGTATAAAATAGTAAAATAATTACATTTTACATTAATCGCATGAATAATCATTCAAAAGAATCAATATAATTGAACGATTGTATAAAATATTTTATATTGTCAACACATTAAAATATATACAAAATTGGTGCATATACCATTCTTCTTAAATATATGATCAAGCTCCCTATACTCAATCCAATATAAAATAATTTTAATTTTTTTAAAAAAAATAAAACTTTGAAAAACTAAGAATTGATATTGATCGAAGTATAAAATTATATAAGTAGAGTAGGAAATACTCGATGTATCACATATTCCAAATACTATGCGCTATGAGTATAAATGTCTCCAATAACAAAACAAGCATAATTTCTTAGTGGTTGTAATAATGTTTAGCTCTACTAGATTGTGTCGCGAACCAATGCCACATTGCCTCAAATGAATTTTAAATCAAGTGTTAAAAATGCACTTAGTGAGACAAAAAGCTCTACTTCAAGCTAACGGTGGTTATGGTGCCCATTCAAGTAGTTAAGTGCCATAAGCCCATAACTTAAAGCAAATTAAGTATGTGTGTGTGTGTATATAATCATATTTGACTTCTTGTATGTTGATCCATAACACAATTAATGCGGAGTCACAAAATTATTAACTTTTGTGAACGCAAGTAAATTATCATTTTTAGGGATAGACCAGGAAAATAAACAAAATGACACTGATTTATTTTTTCATATATATAATGAAAAAAAAATAAAAGGGTAAAGTATTGTTTTGGTCTCTACTGTTACGGGTTCACGGTCTTGGACACATTCTAACACTACCGTGCCGACACTCGAACTTACTCAACCTCTTAAACTAAGACCAAGTCAGCTTAACCCTTAATATTTAGCAAAAAAGCTAATAACACAAGAGAACACAAGAGAAATGAAGCGTTGGTGAAAAGACACTCTCTTACTCAAGTGTTTTATTACAAATGATTTACACACTCAAACTCTAACTCTCACCTCCTATTTATAGCTATCCACCTCTTTAATGGGTGGTTAGGATTAAATCTAATCAACGGTCCAGATTAATTATCCAAAACCTTCAATACAAATATCTATCCTACCACAACTTTTTAAATACTTCTAGATTATTCCATATTACTCTTTATACTCCTATATACATCTACACTCTTCTAGAATACTCTACGGCCTTTCAAAGTCTTCTAGAACCTTCTAGGGTATTCCAGGATCTTCTAGGACATTCTAGAACGTTTCAGAACCATCTAGAGCATTCTCAAACACTCCAGAAAACTATACAAATACCGTTAAATCTAACCTTCTAAAATTTACCGGAACATTCTTCCCCACCTAATGCGCAGACTTCCTCGTCGTGTTCTGTTCATGATAGCGCTCTAAGTGCTCTTGGAATTGCCAAAGATCTTCACGAGCTTCCCAGCTAGTTTCAGTTATTGGGAGTCCTTTTCACTTGATCAAGTATTGGATACTTGGTGGTACTCTACTTCGTCGCACGACGCGATTAGCTAAGATCTCTTCGATTTCTTTATCAAAGGATCTAATCACCACAGGCAGAGCACGACTCGAGTCACCTCTACTCGATTCATCTTGATCTTCATGATATGGTTTAAACATACTCACATGGAAGACCGGGTGGATCTTCATAGAGGGAGGGAGTTGTACTTTGTAAGCAACCTCCCCAATACGTTCAATGATCTCAAATGACTCTTTGTATTTGCATATTAAGACCTTATGAACCTCGCGAAAGGCTTTAAATTGTTGTGGAAGAAGTTTAATCATTACCTTGTCTCCCACTTGATAGCTTGCATACCTCCTCTTCTTATCTACCCATTTCTTCATCTTCTTTGTAGCTTTGTCGAGGTAAGAACGAATGACATCTGCTTGTTCTTCCCATGACTTAATCATATGATAACCTCCAGGGCTCTTCCTTGAGTAAGAGGAAGAAAGAGAGTGTGGTGTAAGCGGCTATTGTCTGGTCACAATCTCGAATGGACTCTTCTCTGTGGACTCGCTTCTTTGCAGATTGTATGAGAACTGAGCAATGTCTAGGAGTTTTGTCAAATCCTTCTGATTAGCGCTTACAAAATATCTCAAGTAACACTCGAGTAAGGCATTCACTCTCTCAGTTTGCCCATCGGTTTGAGGATGGAAGCTTGTTGAGAAATGAAGCTCCGACCCAAGAAGTTTGAATAGTTCTGTCCATAGTCGTACTGTGAAGCGTGGATCTCGATCACTAATGATACTCTTAGAAAATCTCCAATACTTCACCACATTCTGGAAGAATAGTCATGCTGCTTCTTCTGTAGTGCCCTCAGTAGGGGCAGGTATAAAAGTAGCATACTTCAAAAATTGATCCACTACCACGAGAATAGATCCAAATTCCTCGGACTTTGGTAAATCAGAGATGAAATCTAGAGAGACACTTTCCCACAGTCGCTCTGATGGAGGCAGAGGTTCCAACAATCCACTTGGTGTCTTATTTTCAATCTTATCTTGTTGGCACACAAGACAAGTCTTCACATAGCTCTCCATTTCATCTCTCATTTGAGGCCAATAATAAGAAGATTCAATTAGTGTCAAGGTCCTTCGCTGGCCTTGGTGACCAACCCGCTTAGTATCGTGGGATTCTCTCACTAATTTTCTTTTTAGATTTTTCCATTTAGAGATGTATAGTCTTCTCCCTTTAGTATAGAGAAGGTCGTCTTCTAGCCAATGTCTTTTGGTCTTACCTTCTCTAGCCAACGCCACCAACTTCTTGGCTAATGGATCATGATACAACGCTTTCTTGTTGGTATGCACAATATCTCCTTCGACCATAGAAATAGCTTCCATCCTGTATGGTGCTGAGATAGGCGATTTTGCTCCTAACTCCAATTCAATCTTGTGGTCCACCATTCTCCTAGGTGGTAGTTGTTTTGGCAACTTAGGAGGCATCACATCCTTATTTTCTTCAAAGACTTTCTCAATTTTAGGGGGAACCGCTTCTTCTTCGGATGTTGACTCCTCTTGTAGTAGAGCCAAAGACATCATCTCCCCCTTCTTAAAACCTTTCCTGAGTTGCAAAGCAGAAAGCATCGGAAGTCATCAAGCTTTAGAGACTGTAGGGACCATGCATGGAGACCCTTTCTCCATGACGCATACTATGTCATAGACTCATAGTATGGCATAAGTATTATATTTGCCTTCCTTTGCAAATCGAGCCCGATGAATGTTTTGAAATTGTCTATGGATGCTACTGAGAAATCCACAAGGTCCTTCCAAGAACCAAGTGTCATCTCAACCCCTTTTACTATTCCCTAAAGGGGTTCACCCTTGGTATTCACGTGTTTGAACCAGCCATTCTTTTTTGTGATTTTCAACCCAAGCCTCTTTGTTTCATCAGGCGTGATGAAGTTATGTGTAGCACCAGTGTTGATTGTAGCCATGATGGATTTTTCATTGATAAAGGCTTTGACATACATCAAGCCTTTCTTTTCTGCAGTGCTTGCCTCTTTGCTCTTTACATCATTCATGAGTTGGATAGATCCAACACACTCAGTTACTTGAGATTAAGCCTTTCATTCCTTGGCGATAGATGTTAGAGTCCCTAGCTTGGGACAGTTCTTCATTTGGTGTGGTCCCATGCGCACAAAGCATCCTCCTTTGGGCATGAAAGCCTTCTTATTTTCCTCGTACTCTTTCTTTGAACAGTATTTTCCTTCCTTCTTGGTTAAGAAACTCTTCTCCTTGTCTCTCCCACCTTTAGTAGAACTAGGCTTGAAGGAAGACTTGGGTTTAAAGTCTTTCCTATGATACTCAGTGAGTGATTCGGCCACCACGATGGCCTCATCGACATCCTTAATATTTCTTCTTTGTAGTTCTTGCTTTGCCTAAGGTTGGAGTCCATCATGAAGAAGAACAACACATCCTTTGATGCTAAGTTAGAAATTTGAAGCGTGAGAGTAGTGAACTCCTTTACATAGTCGCTAATCGTACTCTTGTGCTTCAACTCCCTCAAATTCTTCCTTGCTTTATAGACCACATTCTCAGGGAAGAATTGTCTTTTTAACTCTCTTCTAAAATATTCTCATGTGGCTAAGTTGCAAGTACCATTTTCCAAATCTACGCATTTTCTCCACCTCTCAAGCGTCCCTCACGTCCTTGAACTCCTTTGGCTTTGGGAGATCAGTCTTTGTCGTCTCCCTTATAATGGTTGGTCGAGATTTTGCCTCCTTAAACCAAACTCGAACTTTTTCAAATAGCTTCAAGGAATTCTTGAGTTTCTCTTCAATTTGGAGCATGCTTTCTTTGAAAGCATCTAGTTCTCCTAACACGTAAGTCTCGAGGGTCTCCTTGTCATGTTCTATCATTTCGAAGCACTTATCCATAGAGGATAAAACATTCTCCAACATAGAAATTCTCTATTCTAAGAAGTTAGAGTCCTTATCTCTAGGCTCACTTGAAGAACAGGCATTTTTGCCTCCCCATTGAGAAGGAATAGTATCTCTTCCCCACAGACCACTTGTGCTCCCTCTCGAACCTTGCTCTGATGTCAAATTGTCACAGTCTTGGACACACTCCAATACTACCATGCCGACACTCGGACTTTCTCAACCTCTTGAGTTAAGACCAAGTCACTCTAACCCTCAGTATTTAGCAAAAAAGCTAAGAACACAAAAGAACACAAGAGAAATGAAGCTTTGGTAGAAAGACACTCTATTACTCAAGTGTTTTATTACAAATGACTCACACACTAAAACTCTGATTCTCACCTCCTATTTATAGCCATCCACCTCCTTAATGGATGGTTAGAATTAAATTTAATCAACGGTCTAGATTAATCATCCAGAACCATCAATACAAATATCTATCCTACCATAACTTTCTAAATATTTCTAGATTATTCCATACTACTCTTCATACTTCTATATATATCCACACTCTTCTAAAATACTCTACGACCTTTCAAAGTCTTCTAGGGTATTCTGAAATTTTCTAGAACGTTTCAAAACCATCTAGAGCATTCTCAAACACTCTAGAAAACTATACAAATACCGTTAAATCTAACCTTCTAAAATTTACCGTGACACAACGTTTGGGGTGAATCCTATTTTGGTCTCTAACATTTAAATTGTCCTATTTTTATCCTAAAATATTTAAAAGGGCATCAATGTGATCCTTCCATCAAATTTCTCAATTATACTTAACAGAGGAGATGACGTAGAATGTTATGTTATGTGATAGTTATGCAACGTTTGATCATTCCCGCCTGTGATACACACACTAAATCACCAACACTTCAAATATGAAATGCTTCTTTTTCCTCCCCTCATACGAAATGCAGCCCTAACAATCATTCATCAACAATCAATCAAAAGAAAATAGAGAAAGTCTAGCACTTTTTGGTTGAGAGATTGTGAGGTTGAGGTGGAAACAAGGTCAACAATCCCGACATTCAAAGGTTAGTACTCTTCGTCACTTGTTTCGTCCACTTGTTATGGTGTTGAAGTTCTTATTGTATGTCTGTGTTTCATTGATGTGTGTTGGTGTCTTGTTAGTATCTCATTATTTTCTAGGGTTCCCAAAATACATGCATGTTTTTTTTCTTTCTTGCCCTAATATTGTGTGAGTTGGTCTTTATTTCTGTATGTGGTTTATTGTTAATTTTGCTTTCAATATTTGTTGATGTCTATTGTTGTTGTGTTTTGGTACATTTTACAGGTTGATTTTTGCAATGAGTCATTTTAGTGTGAAGATATACCACCGTGGGAGGTTTGAGTTTGATGGAGAACCCCTGCATTATGTGGGTGGAGAGACCACTATTGTTGACTATTGCGATGAAGATAGATGGAGTTTGATTGAGGCTGTTGATATAGTAACTACCAGAGTTACATGAAGCAAGACATAGCTACAATGTGGTATAAGTCTTTTAAGGAAGGTACAGTCGATAGATTGAAAATGCTTAGAATTGACAATGATGCTTTGAATATGGCCAAAATTAGGACGAGAGAGCATTTTGTGGAGCTGTTTGTGGTGTACAAGGCTGGTACTTTAACTAAATCCTACATCATTGAAAAAATTGAAAAGCAAAATGTCATGGGTTCTACTAAAGGAACTAAGGCAATTGTTGGGCCTAGGTTTGGGACAAGTATTGGACTTAGTGCTAGGAAAAATGTTGGGCCTAGTAAGAGGAATGACTAAAGTAAAAAGAGTGATGATGCCAAAATGAATGCAACTACAACTAGAGTGATAGTGGACATAAGTGAAGTGGAGGTTGATGATTTTAAAGGTGGAAGTGGTAATGAGTCTGTGGATAGGAGTGATGATGATTCTGATGTTGGACTGACAATAAATCTAAAAATAGTGTTGCAAACATTGCATTTGATAATAGTAATGATAACTAGAGTGGTAATGGAGGGTTGCATGATATTAAGATAAATAATAAGAAGGATTTTAGATATTTTGATGGTAATATTCAAGTTGAAAATATTAATGTGGAGGCCAATGAGAGCAGAGCAAAGAAAAAAGTGGTTGCTGGGTTTAGGGATGAGACTGACGAGTATGATAGTGATGAATTCTTGAACCTTCCTATAAGTGATGAAGAAGGAGATGTGCCTTGAAGAAATTCTCTCTGCACAAGCAATTAAAAAACATGAGTGAATACAAGTGACAAGTTGAAATTTTGTTTGTTTCAAGAGACCAATTCAAAGATTGTGCTACTAGTTATGTTGTCCATAGTAGAAGATATTTGAAATTCACCAAGTGTGATGGGAGGAGGGTTGAGGTGATTTGCCAAGATGAATGGAGTTGGTATGCATACTGTGAAAAGCTAAAGAGGGAGAATACATGACAGCTGAAGAGTTGCTATAATAAATACACCTGCAGCAAGAATACTAAGATTGAAATCATGCATGCTAAGTGGTTAAGTATAGTGCTTATGAAGAAGATAGATGAGAATCTAAAAATAAAACTAACCACTTTAATGAGAAAAGCACACAACAAGTGGAATGTAGATCTCACCAAATCCAAACTGCTAGAGTGAAACAATTTATCCTTGATGAAATTAATGGTACATATGTAGCGCAATCCAGGGTCTTTAGTTCATCTCTAAGTTCGAAGACCTACAAAATTCGGTTTAGAGACACCACCTCCTTGGATGGATATGAGACCAACATTTGAGAAGGTTTATGTGTGTTTGGACACTTGCAAAAAAATAATTCACGATCTGCAGAAATATCATTGGACTTGATTGATGCTTCATCAAAATATCATGTGGAGGACAACTGTTGACAGCAATTGGGTGGGATCAAAATGACCAAATTTTGTCCATTTCTTATGTTGTTGTAGAGGCAGAAACTAAGGACTTCTGTACATGATTTCTGCATCATTTGTGTGATTACTTGGGAGTTAACATGATCAGTCATTGCACCTTCATGAGTAATCAACAGAAGGTATGATATTTAATTTATACATTATTTTTTAACTAAACAAATTTATTTTATGTAGTTGCTGACTTGGTGTGATGTATAATAAATGCAGAGATTGATACCCACCTTTAATGAGTTACTGTCTAGAGTAGATCATAGATTTTGTATGAGACACTTATACATCAACTTCAAGAAGAGATTTCTAAGGGTCCAATTGAAGCTGATGATGTGGTATGTTTCAAAGGCAACCTATATTCAAGAGTGAAAAATAAGGATGCACGAAATTCAGAAAATAGATGTTACGGCCTACACACACTTAATGGATATTTCACCAAAATATTGGAGCAAGTCCAAGTTTTCTATTTTGCCTAGATGTGATGCACTAGTTAATAATATATGTGAGTGCTTTATCTCAGTTATTGTAGAGGTTAGAGAAAAATCAACTGTGTCCATGTTGGAGGATATTAGAGTCTATTTGATGAATAGGTGTGCTGATAATAAGAATAGTATAATCACATATATAGAGAATGTTCTACCAAAAATAAAAAAGGAATAGAGAAAGAATTTGACCAAGGAGGTAAATGAATGGCCATATATGCTGGAAGAGACAAATATGAGGTTTATAATACCCATGGAAATAGAAAAAAATTGTGGTAGATTTAAGCAAACGTGAATGTTCATGTAGAAAGTATCAATTGACGGGTATCCCATGTCAACATGCAATGAATTGCATTAGAAAGATGTGTTTTAATGTTGATAGTTATTTTGATGACTCCTTCAAAAAAGATACATATGTTAGGTGCTATGAATATATTATTTATCCTGTTAATGGTTCTAACTTTTGGGAAAGGACTCTCCATGATGATGTGTTACTTCCAGTGTTTAGAAAATCTATTGGTAGGCCAAAAAAAAGTAGGAACAAGAGTGCTAATGAAGTCGATAATGGATCTTTGTCAACACTATCCCAAGGAGGCCAATAGCAAAAGTGTTCTTATTGCTTTACAAATAGACACAATAAGAAAACTTGTCTTAAGAAGCGCAAGGTGGAAGCAAGTTCATAAAAGGTACTATAATTCTTCACTTAATAAAAATTCATGTTTCTTGATATCTTGATCTATCTTCACTTATGCTTCCATATTTGGGTTAAATAGATTGCTACGAAGAGAGCTGGATCAACCAAGAAGACCATGCCATAAATTTCAATCACTGGATCAAACAAAAATGCTGGATCAACCAAGACAAAAAATGTTTCAGTGGACAAGGAGTTAAAGAGGAAGTCACCAAATGTGGCATCCACCCAATAGTCTCAGACCACCACCAAGAGGACCAAGGCCACCACCACTCAACTTCAAGGCCATATCTCCAACCTTACTCACCAAAGCCCATCAAAGAGAGTGCTAAAGTTTATGGCAAAAACACCACCAAGGATTTGGAAGAATCTAAAGTGATTTTTTTTTTTTGCATTTTCTATCCATGTGTTTTTTTAAGGCTTTGGTTACTTTGGTTATAAAATTTGGTTTGTAATGGTATTGGCATAAATTATCGTGCCATTTAGAGTATGACTTTGGTTAGTTGTCTAAATTATGTTTATGGCTAAAACCTACTTTTATTATGTCTTTATGGTTAAGACTTACTTTTATTATGTGTTTATGGCTAAGATCTACTTAATTTGTTTTATGGTTAAGACCTTTTCTGGTTATGCATTTTGTTAATGATATTGCTATAATGAAAGTTACAGATACTTATGAGTTTTGTTAATGATATTGCTACATTGAAAATTACAGTACATATGCTTATGAATTTTTACATTTATTTAGTTTAACAGAAAACTTCAATATTTTGATGAAAAATATGCAGAATCATTTTCTTAAAAGGATAAACTTTATTAATTCCAATCCGAATACATTCACAATGACTGCAAACACATTTTTATACAAAGCAATTGCTCTTTAATACATTGATTTTCCTAATTCATCTTAAATTCTCTACTTATTATTCTTCAACTAGTTCATAATTATGATAGTCTCCTCTATTCTGTGCTTATTGTCCTTTCATATAATAAAAAAAGTGCCAGCATCCAACTAACACTATCCACTGTAATAGTAACCATGAATCTTGTATTAGCAAATGTAAGTTTTTTCTTCAACAAATTTTTTTCTCCTCAATCTTGCTAGTTGTGTGTCTTCTCCTTTAAACTCTGCCCATGAAAAGAAATCACATCCCTCTCTAACCTCATTTTAATCATATGTTCAGGAATTTTAATCCAATAATATGTTTAGGAATTTTAATTCAAATTTTAATCCACATATTTTGCATCATAAGAAGTAATCTAACTTTGGTATATTACCTGATAGTTCACACAACTCCAGAATCTTTGATTGTGTACTAAAAATATAAACCTTTTTGTATATAAATAATTTTAAGAATGACCTATAAACATGGTCAAACAAGAGTCAAGTTTCTCCTAAAGGTATTGGGTAAAAAGGATGGAACCCAAAAGAACACCTTGAGGAGTTGAATTTCTCTTCAGTGGGAACTAAATTGGTGAAAGTGGATTGGTTGGATTTGGAGTGTAAAGAGCATCATCTAGTTGAAAGAAAACCAAACTAGATGTCCCTTCACTGATGTCACATGTCATGAATTTTAGTTTAACGTGTGTGAATCAACTTCCTCCATTGAACAATTAAAAAGACTTAAAGTGACGAGAATACCTAAAGATATTTGGGATAAAAAGAGTAAACCAAATATCAGACTAAAACCATTGGACAATAAATTTCCTCTTCATCATGATTTTACACTATAAAAAGGACCTCAAGCCACCTCTTTAAAGCACCTTGACCTTCTTTTAGACCTTTCTTATTTCTGAAGCTGAAAAAATAGAAAATCCATCTTTTTCTCTCCCCAAAATTTCTCTCATTGTTCTTCATTTCATTCATCACCTTCACAAGTAAAAACTGGCATTCGAGTGTTCCACCAGAACATTCGACAAACATTAACCAGCCCCTATCCACTTTAAACAAAGCTCATTCATCTTCTTGTGACAATAGTGGAGGTCTCAACAGTTGTTCTCCACCTCTATTTCTCATCATTAGTTCTTGTGTTGCTTATTCATCATTAATAGAAGTATTTTCCTTACAAGTATACTTACCCTAAATCTCTCATCTTAACCATTATTTTTCACTTAATCTATTTTTTACAAAACTCACCCAAATCACTTGGCGACTCCACTGGGGAGGAACACTTCGACATGACGGCTAGAGATCAAATGAGGTATAGAAACCCCTCACCACCTCCATTCGCGAATTCGGAGAATATGGAGGAAGATGAGAACACCCCAGTTACTCGTAGGGAGTTGGCGCCTATTCTAAAAGGCAAGGGATTGTGAAGCTGAGTTGCAAGAGTTGGAAGGAAAAAGAGAAGTTGTAGAAAGCAAGATGGAAGAATACCACCGGAGACTAGCATTAGCTTATGACAAGCACATTCGGCCCAGGGTGTTTCTAGAGGGAGATCTGGTACTAAAATCAGTAGATGCAGTAAAGAGAAAGATATCTTTGCCAAAATGGGCTCCCAAATGGGAGGGTCCTTACATTGTTTCTGAAGTACACCCCAACGGATACTGTATCCTGCTGGACCCGGATCATGGAACAACCACCGGCCCCATCAATTTCAAGTACGTTAAGAAGTACTACGCCTAATTTCAGTTTTAGGAGTTAGAATTTCAATTCCAAAAGGCTCCTTTATCAAGAGCCAATGTTTATGTTATATTAAGCATCCTGCAACGCATGAAAAAACTGCATTAGCAATCATCACTCAAAAATTGTGAAAGATGCATCTTAAGAAATTTGTAATACAAAATATTTCCAAAAAAGTGAAGTGTCCCACCCTCCAAGCTCCTAAAAAAAGAGAGAGCATAAATAGGGTAAGAAAGTTTTGGGTACCTTCCTTTTTTGGCCTAAAAAAAGGGGGCAGAAGAAAAATAGCAGTAGATAATTCTATTTTTCTTAAAATCATACCCTTTTCCTGCAAAAAAAATTAAATTAAATTATTTTTATTTTTAAATATCTATTTATGGTTACAAATGAACATTTCTCATACTTTTTTAATTCAATTTCTTTTTTTATTATTTGTGATTTCATTGAAAACATATACAAATGAGGATATAACATCCAAAGTTGTAAGGTGAAAGATCTTTATCAAAGAATTCCTATAACTAATTCCAAAATTAGCAACCCAATATACATGGGGGCTGGGAGGGGTTACATGAGAATGAAGACAGAGAACATAATAATAAGGGTTTATAGTAACAAAGAGTACAGAATGATAGTCAGAATTCAGAATGATACGAGTTCGGAGTAACAAAAATTTAGAATAATACAAAAAATGTCAAATACACAATAGCAGAGATCCAAGTGCCAGAATATCATACAAAAAAATAGGAGTACACATTATATGACAAAAAAAAAAGAGCAAGGCTGAAGACAAAAACAAGAAAAGAAGAAAAAGAGTCTCACCAAGTAAGAAGACAGAGTAAAAAAGACAGAGCAAAGTTGAATGTGAGAGTGTCCTTTGCCCTAAAAAAACTCCCAATTGTTGAAGAAGACAGAGGGTTTGGATAGTGGTGGACTGGGGGTGATAGTAGTGATGATATTGTGCTGTGTAAAAGATGCCCTAACAGAGATGATGAAAAACACGCTCTCCCCTACCCTTCTAGGTGTTCTCTCTCCTTATGTGTCTCTCCAAATTCAGGTACTCAAATTTAAAACATGTCCAATTAAAAGGATAAGAGTTTCTCTCCCTTCTTATTTCCTTATATATATATATATATATATATATATATATATATATATATAAATAAATACATACGTACATACAAATAAATTATAAATATATTCAATTACTAATCATATTCAAATTATACAGACATATTTATATTTAAATATCATAATATTTACAAATACATATATTATTATAACAAAAAAAATGAATAAAGTCACCAAAAAAATAAAAAAATAAATAAAAGAGGGGAGATTTGATTCTTTAAGTTATGATATGTTAAAAATTTAAAAATATTATTTTGATATTATGTTAAAAAAAATTATTATAGCTCTGTTGAGTACAAAAAAAGTTCAATACAGTTTGAAGGATTTGTACCCTCAAAGATTGCATGGGAGCTTATAATTGTGTACTAAAAATATAAATCTCTTTGTACATAAATAATTTTAAGAATGACCTACAAACATGGTCAAACAAGAGTCAAGTTCCTCCTAAAGGTATTGGGTAAAAAGGATGGAACCCAAAAGAACACCTTGAGGAGTTGAATTTCTCTTCGATGGAAACTAAATTGGTGGAAGTGGATTGGTTGGATTTAGAACGTAAAGAGCGTCATCTAGTTGAAAGAAAACCAAACTAGATGTCCCTTCACTGATGTCACATGTCATGAGCTTTAGTTTAACGTATGGGAATCAACTTCCTCCATTGAACAGTTGAAAAGACTTAAAGTGACGGGAATACCTAAAGATATTTGGGATAAAAAGAGTAAATTAAATATCAGACTAAAATCATTGGACAATAAATTTCCTCTTCATCATGGTTTTACACTATAAAAAAGACTTCAAACCACCTCTTTAAAGCACCTTGACCTTCTTCTAGACCTTTCTTATTTTGGAAGTAGAGAAGTTAGAAAATCCATCTTTTTCTCTCCCCAAAATTCCTCTCATTGTTCTTCATTTCATTTATCACCTTCACGAATAAAAACTGGCATTCGGGTGTTCCACCAGAACACTCGACAACCATTAACCAGCCCCTGTCCACTTTAAACAAAGCTCATTCATCCTCTTGTGATATTAGTAGAGGTCTCAACACTTGTTCTCCACCTCTATTTCTCATCACCAGTTCTTGTATTGCTTATTCGTCATTAATAGAAGTGTTTTCATCACAAGTATACTTACCTTGAATCTCTCATCTTAACTATTATTTTTCACTTAATCTATTTTTCACAAAACTCACCTGAATCAATCTTCGTCCAGGATTTTCAGACGTCGAAGAAGTTTTTAACATTGGTCTTTTACCGCACAAGCAACTGGTTCTTCTCCTTCAGGCTGGGTTATTGCCGCAAGATGATTGAGAAGACTGGGATGCTATTGAATCTCGAAGGTGACCTCTAACTTCTGCTTCGGAACGCGATGGATTTGGAAGAAATGGAATAGATGAAGCATTTAGGGTAAGGTTTTGCCATTTTTTATATTTTTAATATATAATTATTTTTTTTTCATTCTAACTGTTATCTTCACTGTAAGTGCCACGTTAAACATTCTATGTCATCACTTCCATTAAGTGTAACTGAGGAATTTGACGGTGGGATTACATTGATATCCTTTTAAACGTTTTGGGATAAAAATAGGACGATTTAAACGTTAGGGACCAAAATAGGATTCACCTCAAACGTTGAAAACTAAAACAGTACTTTACCCAAAATAAAAATATTAGAAATCTAACATTTTTCACATATGTTATTCTTTTTATTTGTTTATTTATATTTAATAATATTATTAATAAAATAAATTGATATTTCCTAATATAAATTAAATTTAAACAATAGCACTTATTTAAAATTGGGAAAAAGTATATTTTTTTAAAAGTAGGTAGAGATTGTTGGCGAATTTTTTTTAATGATTTGTTGGGAGGTGAAATAAAAAATATAAATGATTGGTAATTTCCAGAAATATGAAGACAAAGAGAATTTATTAGGGCAAATGGTATATTCTTAAAAAAAATTTCAAAAGCGAAATTATCCTTGGCGAATTGCAACTTTTTTTAAAAAAAAAAAGGTGAATTCGCTAGGAACAAATTGTCATTTTTATTTTTTAATTTTTGAAAAGCATATTAACTTTTTTATTTTTATTTTTTTAAATATAATTAATTAAAAGTGAATTGTCTTTTCCATTATTTTTTAATATTTAAAAATACAATATGCCATAGCAGAATTCTAAACACAATATTAAAAAAATACTATTTTTATCATACACCAAACACTCTTAACATTCATATAAAAATACAGTTCTTTCTAATTATTTGTGTATTTAAATTATTTTTTAATTAATAAAATAAAGAAAGCACATGTTAATGTTAAAAAAGTATTAATATCAAAATAGTATTTATTATAAAAAAATATAAACGCAAAATTGATAAATAATTATATTACATTATTTTCCGATAAATCACTAAATCGATAATCATATACAAATTAAAAAGCGGAGATTGTTAACTACTATGTGAAGTAGAAAACCATGTAGCACTATTGAGATATTGATAATTTAGTGGCATCCACCAGTCGCAATGTGACTGGTTATTTCAGTTCCACGTCTCGCCAACTTTATATGATGTGTAATAGTGATCTTGAAAGGGATCTAAGAATGATAGTACAGAATCCGAGTCATTGCGTTCCCAGCAACCTGTGAAAATGTTATTTGTCAAAACTCTCTTCATGCATGTGATCTTTAATTAAGCTTTTGGAAACTAGTTAGTTGTTAATAAGTAGCATAACCAACTTAAATAGATCAAGTGGTTAGTTTATTTGTTTATTTAAATAATTAAGTATTGAAATTTGAATTTATTTTTCACATACAACATTTTATTGAATATTTCTTATCGATTTCAAGAATCCCGTAAAAAGAAAAAATGTTTAGTAAAGTAGCATTATTTTCCATCATATATAATTAAGAAATAAATAGAACAATTCTCCTTTGTTTTTCTCCCCTCTTAATTAATCGAGATTTTGTTTGATATATGAATAGGAAAAGGGATGTGATTTTATGTCAACATTAAATAAAGTTGATTTTGAAATCATAAGATTCATACTACTATATCTTATGAAAGGAAAAGTGTAGAATAATATAAAATCTATAGAACCAACAAAATACATGCCCCTTAGAAGGATCCTTTTTATTAGTAGCTTGGATTGTGTTCTCTCTTTCAATGTCGCAAAGATAGGTACACATGTATCTTCCCACCCTACCAAACTCATGAGAAAGTTACAAGTTAAATTCAAGGTTACTAGCAAAGCAGTTATGCCAATATATATATCATATGGTTTAGATTTAGATTATGTTTTTATGTATATTTATCTATGTTAATATATATATATATATATATATAGAATAATGACGAACAAAATCTAGATAGATAGACTGATAGAGTATAGTAATTTGTCATGTCAAAACTAATGCAGCTAATAATAATAAGAAATATTTATTTAATGAGGAAGCTTGTGATAGAAAATTGATACTGGCACTGTGTTACACTTCTCTGGACATTTCTTGAAGATCATATAAAACATGAAATAAATAGTATCGTAGATTAAACTCCTCCAAGTCGGTTTAAGAAGATTTAATTAAAGTCATTATATGGTATCTTATGACAAAGACACTATATCTCTTAAGATTCTATCCAAAATGTTCGTTGTTCCTATCATCGGTCATCACAAATAATCTTAGTTAATGCTATAGTATCTATCTCTCGAAACCCCCTTAAATTTGTGTTGTTTACATTGTTGTTGACAATCACGGTAACCCCAGAATTGAGTTAAAAAAAAAAGAAACAAATATTGCCACAGTTTCTCGAACATGTGATGTGATGAAATATATTTGCATTTTTATGTAAAACATGCTGCGTGCATATAAAAATTAGATACTAAATTAACTATAATATATGTTAAAATATGAAATAATATATTTTAAATTATATAAAAATTAAAGAATACTTGTATATATATCCCAAGTATGTAATAGTTAATTTAATGACTAATTTTTAGTGTGTATAAAATATTTATAATTTTTTCTAGAGCATATTTAATATGTATTTTAAAAATATTATAATCACTCATTTTTTCTATAATTTCTAGATATTATAAATAAAAATTAAATCATCAGAGATATTTTTATAAAATTATGAAATATTAATGTGTTGTAAGAGTATGTAAACATTAATGTTTTTTTGTTTCAAGTGGATTCACCATCCTATTTAAGTGATGATTATCCTTGATTGTCTCTACGGTGTGCAAATCTTGAATCTATTAATACAAGTCATACACACAAGTAAAGAGATATAAGGAGGTAATTTTCTATTTGATTTTAGTTATTTCAGGCAATTTTATTGGTGGACTCACTAATCCACATGTTGGAAATCAATATTGCTCAGGAGTTGTTTATCAAACTTAGACCCTAAGAAAACGTTCCCCTTTGAATTAACTAATAATAACCAATAACCAACCAATCAGGTACTTAATCTGCTTCTCCACTTCTCAAATTATCTAATATTATTTTCTGATTACTTAACCAATTAATTAATCAAAGGCTAGAATATATGCCTCACTATTTCAATTTGTGCTATCTACCTTTCTATTTCAAGAGATAAGACAACAAATTAAAAGAGCATTCACTCTTGTGCCAACTTCATGCAAGTTTACCTAAACTTGATCATGGGCCATAGTTAATTAATCAATTAATTGATTAATGACTTATATTAAATATTGTTAGATGTGAACACAAATGAATCAAATTCGGCGTGTTTTAACTTGTTTTGGATATAAAATGGTAATATTAATAAATAATATAATTTGCACTTTAAATTTCATAGATTTTTATGAAATGGTCAAGGAATGCAAAAGTGATTAAGCACTAATGACGAGATACCTGTAAATTTGTAATATTAATATAGTATAAGTCATACCTAAGTAGGCCCCGAAGTTAATACTAAGTTGGAAAGTACCGTCAAGCAAAGGGAATAGCACAAATACAAGAAAATCACAAGCAAACAAGAGATAAAAAAAAAAAAGAAAAAAAAAAAGAAGAAGAAAGAAAAAAAAGATTTTGGTCCGTGCTTATCAATTTCCCTAAAAAGAGCTTCAACCTTCTTTGACAAATGATGTTACTTATTTGATGTTTTTTTTTTGTTGAAATGGTTAGCACATTTATCCATTTAAATAATTGTCAATTATTAATTTATTAGTCGATAAAAAAGATTTATATAAAATTTAAATCTATAGCAATTAAATTTATTTTTGACCTACTAATAAATTTGTCTTTAATTTATCCGAATACTATAAAAAAAAATAGCATCTAAAGTTTTTCAACTATTTTACATTGTTATTTGTAACTATTTTTATAAAATTTGATAAGAATAAAAGAAATTATGAGAGAATAGAATAACTTAATAGGTAAAGTTAGTGTCTATTTTATTATGAGTCTAGCTCCTTCTGAAACGAAATTAAGATAAACAAAAATATAAATTAAAATTGAATAAAAAATATTAAAATTAAAATAAAAATAAAAAATATATTGAAATTAAATATAAAATGAATTATATTACTTAATTTTTTATCTAATTTTTTCTTGCGTTTTAATGCAATAAGAAATGAATTCTTTAAACTAATTTACCTATATCATATTTTGAAAATTAAATCAAAAGGACTCACTCAATTTTTTACCCAATTTTTCAATGCAAAAAGAGAGTAATTCTAATCTCATTTGATTACACCATAATTTCATCACGAAATTAAAAAAGAGAATTCTTCTAATTTCTCAATATGACAACTACAATAATTTAAGAAATATTTATAATCTCTTATTAAATTAAAATAAAAAAATACAAAGTCCACAAATATAAATTCGAATTTAATAACTAAATAAACAAAATTAAAACTTAAGAAAAGGTATTGGGTAAATCAATCTGCCAAATTTTTGACAAGTCAATTAATTATTAATAATTTTAAATTATTTTAATCAATTTAAATTTTAAAAAATCATATTAATGAGAAATTTGAATAATAAGAATAAGAATTTGAGTAACCGCCCAATAGATCATTGTGATTAGCATCTGTCTTCCTTCTATCATCGCGACATCTTCTTTCTAGCCAACAGCGTCACTGCAGCACGCTCCCGTCACAACTGCACAACCACCATGTCACTGGTTTTTTGGTGCGCAGTCGTTTTGCTCCAACAAAAACTTTATCGTGCGGGTTGCGGTCATCTTCCTCGCTAGGTGCCGATTTGCTGCTGTTTCAACCACAATAACCGTTGTGTTGCCGGTTCATTGGTGCGCCGCCGTTTCGTGACGGTGAAATCTATTATCGTGAAAACTCGTGCGCGTTCCATCACCCGATTGCCATCGAACGTGTATCCGTCGACGGCGTGCCGAAGCCGCGAACAAAAATCCCGCATCCTTCGACGGCTTCGTCAATGGAACGTATATTTGGAGAAGAAGGATCGAATGCATCATCTATTGATGTGGGTTATAAATGTTCTTCTAATGGAGGTGTCTTTTTATGCATGTGCTTTTAGGAAGTGTTTTTTATACATGTGTCTTCTAATGGAAGTGTCTTTTGTGGATGTGTCTTTTAAATAGAGGTGTCTTTTGCGAATGTGTCTTGTATATGATAGGATTTTTCGCGGTGCGGTTTGGATCGGTTTTGAGTCAAAAACTCATCCGATATGAACACTAATTTTACTTGCGGCGCAGTTTGGATTGGATGCTTTTTAAAAAAAATCCCCGATCTGATCCAATTTCAAGCGATTTGGATTGTATTGGATTTGCGATTTTATAAATTTAAAAAAATTAAATACATATAATAAGTCTCAACATCAAATTTTAAATAATCAACAATGACATAACAAGTCTCAACAATATCTTAAAAAGCCAACAATAACATAATAAAAATAAAATTATAAGTTAGTTATTAAAATAAATAAATAAATAACATTTTAAACATAAAATATTTATTAAATAATAATAATACATGAATAATATAAAAATGTATAACAAATTGAACATGTTATAAGTATAATTAAATATAATAATAAAATAATAATATTAGATCACATTGTACGGTTTGGATTGGATTGGATCGGTCATGAAAAGTAGATCCAAAATCCGATCCGATCCAGCGGTTTGCCAAAAATAGAATCCAATTAAATTCAAATTAGTGTGATTTTAATCGATTTTCAATTTGAATTAGATTGGATAAACAGTTTAATTTGAATCGGTTTGGATTTGAACACCCCTAATATAGGAGGTGTCTTATACAGCAATAACAGCACTCAGATATACTTTATGTATTTTTTTTTTAAATAAACTTTAGAATCCAGCCTAATAAAAATCGACAAAAATTGGCCAAATTTCACTTAATAAATTAATAACTTTTAAATAATACTTAAACTTTTATATTTAAAAATATTTAAAACACTTATAACTTTCCCTTTCATTTTTCTCCAAAATCCCATTTCTAAAACACAACTTTCAGAAATACTACGAGTCGATGCGTTGATGAAGGAAGAGGCTAGAACAAACAATAAATAATAATAGAAAAAACTCATTTAATTTAGAGAACTCGCCTTCTATCATAAATGCCAAATAATTTAGATTTTATTTTCTTCTGAGTTAGATATCAGTCAGACTACATTAATATGGTTTTTCCATTCCCCAAGTATATTATAATAATAGTTCTCATAGTTTGGCAAACAAGATTCCGAATGAAATTAGTGGGAATAAATTTATATATGAGGCCATGAGCTAAAGTAGAAAGTCAACAGATAGAACAGCACTTATAGCATCCAACCAATAATACTAATATTAGAAACTCCAACCGTACCAACCAGCAAAAGATGATAAAATATCCTGCCTATCCTTTTGGCTTTTTAAGTTTTAACCAGTAACTAAGCATCTTTTATTTATTATTATTATTATGTACTATCTTAAATCATAAACCTTAGCTGAATTATTGTCACTCATTTTTTTATTGTCTTTAATTTATCAACCACTAGATTAATATGACATTAAAGATAGTCATTAATTTCAGCCAATTAGTGAACTACCTACATAGTCAATAATGATCTCTACTAATAGTTAGTAGACCTACCTGGGTTATTATATTTTTTTTCTCACGGTATTTTTGCAAAGTCATAAATTAGAGACTAATTTGCTATAAATTTAAGTTTTATTTAAAAATTTTGTAACTAATCAGTAAATTATTGAAGGTATAAAATGAAATTTAAACCTTTAACACTTAAATAGATGAGTAATCTAATCATTTAATCTACCGAATTTGATTACTTGCATTATTATATAGATAGAAATGGAAGAATTAGTGGTGGTGTAGCCAATTATTCTTTTCTTGGAGCTTATGCTTCAGCATTGAATATAATGTGAATTAATATATTTAAAGGAAATTAAAGGTGTTTTGTTCAATCAATGGCCAAATTAGCGACACTATTTCTGCTTTGGGCAAGGAATGGATCTTATCACTTTGCCCGAATGGAAAGAAGCAATCAGCACATGATTAATTATCCTAACAATAAAATATTAGGTATCCATAGCACTATAGATTTCTGGGGTCCGTAGAATCCTGTATAATATTATATTATATTCTCACCCCTCAAAATAAACTATTTGTATATATATATATATACACTACTATATAGAAATAAAAAATACTAGATGGTGAACACAAAAATTTGAAAAATCAACACTTCCTATTAAAGAAGGTATGGAGAAGGCAACCCTTTAATTAACTTTCATTTTGTTCGAACTATCATAACTTCTTGTTTTCTTGTGGATATGACCAAACGTAACCACTCATTATGTTGTGTAACATGGGAAATAGATTTTTTCATTTGTTAAAAAAAATTGAAATTATAAAGTGTAATTTTTAATTTTTTATTATTATTTTTTATATTTATTTTTTATTCCACTTATAAAATTAATAGTGAGAGATTATACTTTACTCACTCAATTATTAAAAAAATTTGAGAGAATCTATTTCCGTATAATGTGTATATATAATTAGGGAAAAGCTTTACATCTATGTAAAAATTATATGGATGGTATCCAAGTAATTTTCACTCCACGCCCCACACCCCATTTGTTTTACACGCGCCTCTTATAACTTATATAACAAATCCTTATTTTGCGTTATTAACGTTTTTAAACGTAAACTTTTTCATACAACGTAAACCTCTTTCGCGTTCTTCATCATCATCATCATCATCATCATCATCATCATCTTCTTTCTTCTTCTTCTTCTTCTTCTTCTTCTTCTTCTTCTTCAACCTAATTAAATTCGTTGTTCTCCTCTTTCGCGTTTTTCTTCTCTGCATTATGGATCTGGATTGATTCAACGCAATTATCTTCGTCGTTCATCTTCTTCTTCGTTTTCTTCTTCGATCCGCACTTTTGAATTGAAACAATGAATGAATCAACTTCAAATAAGTTGAATGAGTGCGATTTTGATGATTCTTCTCAAACGCATCAATTTGACGAGGTTTGGATTATTGAATTCTGAATCCAATTTAATGGAATGAAATTTCTAATTTTATTTGAAGTGAATTGAATGGATTGAGGTGATCTACATCTGAATTGAATTCAATTGAATTGATAATATGTAACTGTGAGTAATTGTGAATATCAGTAATTGTGAGTAACTCTGAGTAAATGTGAGTAACTTTTCGGTTCGATAAGTACTAAAGAGGTGGTTCATCACTTTCATGTTTTTGGTTCGGTCCGCAGAAAGGAGTCTAATAAAAATTAGACCAATATGTTCTGTTTTCTTCCCTAAGCACTATATAATTGTTTCACTGTAATTAAGATTTCGGTTCACCATGAGTACTGTGTTCGGTTCATTCTGCACTATTCAAAAATCTTCTTCCTCACCTTCTACTGCTTCTTCACCAGAGAGAGAACGAACAAAAGACAAAAAAATACAGCAGCAACAACAACAAAAGAATGACGATGGGGTTTTAGGGTTTAGGATTTTAGGGTTTAGGGTTTATGGTTCAGGGTTCAGTGTACAGGGGTTTAGTATGTTTCAAACTTTTGGTTTGCCCCGTGTATTAATTTCGGTTCACCGTTTTCATGGTTGAGGGTTTAGGGTTTAGGGTTCAGGGTTCAGGATTTTAGCGGTTTAGGGTTTACAGTAGGGTTTAGGGTTTAGGATTTAGTATTTAGGGTTCAGAGTTCAGTGTTCAGGGTTTAGCGTTCAGGGTTCAGAGTTCAGAGTTCAGGGTTCGGGTTCAGGGTTTAGGGTTTAGGGTTTAGGTTTTAGGGTGTGGGATTTAGGATTTAGGCTTTAGGGTTTTAGGGATTTAGGGTTTATGGGTTTAGGGTTCAGTGTTCAGGGTTCTGGTTTTAGTGTTTAGGGTTTAGGGTTTAGGGTTTAGGGTTCAGTGTTTAGGGGTTCATAATTTTTTGGTAAACAGGAGAGCGAGTTGGATTACTCTTCTGAAGCGAATCAAACTGACAAAGTTTGGATTATTCAATTTTGAATCGAATTGAATGGAATGCAATTGCTAATTTGAATTGAATTAAATGGACGGAGGTGTACTGAATTGAATTGAATTGATAATATGTAAATTATAGGCAGAGTTATTTGAATTTGATTTTATATAATGGATTATGTTTCATTCACTCAGTACTATACAATTGTATTATTTTCGGTTCACCATGAGTACTATGATCGGTTCACCATGAGTACTGTGTTCGGTTCACCATGAGTACTGTGTTCGGTTCATTCTGCAGAAAGCTGTTTGAATTTAATTTTATATAATGGATTATATTTCGTTCAATTAGTACTATACAATTGTATTGTTTTCGGTTCACCATGAGTACTATGTTCGGTTAACCATGAGTACTGTGTTCGGTTCACCATGAGTACTGTGTTCAATTCATTCTGCACTATTCAAAACTCTTTTTCCTCACCTTCTACTGCTTCTTTACTAGAGAGAGAAGGAGGAAAAGATAAAAAAATACAGCAGCAACACCAACAAAAGAATGACGATACGGAGAAAACACGTGAAGAAGAAGGAACGCGAAAAAGGAGGAATGCGAAGAAGAAGGCGAAGAAGAAGAAGACGCTCCATGCGTAAACGAGCGTGAAAAGAAGAAGAAGAAGAAGAAGAAGAAGAAGAAGAAGAAGAAGAAGAAGAAGAAGAAGCGTGCGGGAGAAGAAGCGTTGGGCGATTTCGTGTGTATTGGGCACGTGTATTTCACGTTTCATTTAATAGTATTGGGTTTTTTTGGTGTTGGGCCAACTTGGTTACATGGTTACATGGATGTGTAGCATCCTCGATATAATTAATAGTTACTTTAATTTGTTGTTAGATTAATTATTCTAGGGATGGTAATATAAGAAAGTCGGGATGCGAGATAATATCTTATTCTCCAATACATATCATGGAATTTTTCTTCATAATTCTCATTCTCATTTTTCATGTTAGAAAAATTTTTTTCATCCTTATTTTTTGTAGAGAAATATAGTTTTATGGGGTCCTTACTTTGGTATCGTTTTTGTCCCTAATATTTAGGGTAAATCCTATTTGTGTCCCTAACGTTTAAATCGTACTATTTGTATCCCTAACGTTTGTAAAAGTGATTCAATGTTATCCTACCGTCAATTACACATCATGAACGCTTTAGTTTGAGTTTTAAAAATCTCTTCTTAAAGTTAGAATACAAATGTCTAGGATAGAATCGATGAGATCAAAAGTTAAAACTAATTCCTACAACATTTACATGATTCACTTTTCTAGGGATATAATTGAATTTAAACATGAATAGTGGGTATAATATTAAAATCGAACACATCCAAGTGAGACCTAATTGAGAATGAATACATCAAAGTGAGAATAATTGAAAAATATAAACTGATTTGTTAGTATAATTGATAGTAGGATAACATTGAATCACTTTTATAAACGTTAGGGATACAAATAGGATGATTTAAACGTTAGAGACACAAATAGGACTTACCTCAAACGTTGGGAACAAAAACGATACTTTACTCTTCATTTTAATAAACATTACATTACTTTTATTATAATTAAGATAAAAAAATTAATATTTTTTCAATTATATCGTATAATAAAAATAATAAAAGTCAAATTATCAAATCTTAATTGAAGTATATAATATAATTTTGAAACAAAAATATTATAAATACTAAATGTACAGTATCCCTACAATATCGGATGAACCGTGTTATACCTCGGCACGTTAACCCACATTTGAAAATCAAATGACTTTATCCTAACAAACAATTTCCCACGATCTCTCCCAAAAGTCGGCCATGACGATCTCGGCTCAAACCGACGACTCATTCACCACCGACCAATCTATAAAACGAGCATAAAGTCGACTAGGTCCGGCAAATCATTAAACAACAACCCACTGATTATATACTCATTTTTCTAAGTGATTCTTTACTGACTTGAGCGTTGGAGTCCTTTTTGTAGGTACAACGCTTGGGTCTGAGTTCACGAGGGTATTCCTAGCTTAGTTCGAGCTGTCAGGAGCTTCGGATCAACACAAGGCCGACGTATAGTTCGGAAAGAGTATCCTTGCTAGAACATTTGGCTCTCACCGTGGGGCCACTGCCTCGCTTTTAGTTTTGATCTAACACTATCACAGTTGATTTGTGTATTCTCTCTTTTTTGCAGAATTCAAAGCATGACAGATCATTCAGTGACTCCGCAGGCCAATCCAACCAACGTCGAACTTTTGGCAGCTGACGCCGCTCTACAAGCGGAGAACCAGCGAATGGCCAAACTGTTAGCAATAATGCAGAACAACTGCAAAGAAAAGAACGAGAACAAGAAGGGCAATGCCAACCTTCATGAGGAACGTTAGTCGGAATCAAACGCAACGGCAGAGGTAACACCTCCCAAAGCAGAAAGACGACGGGCTGGCCCTTCTCAGAAGAAATAATGAATTTTAAAATGCCCAAAAATTTTATGCTTCCAATGACCTTAACACTGTACAAGGGGATCTGAGATCATAAGGTTAATGTCACGAAATTCGAATCTATGATGTTTCCCAATAGTGACTCCGATCCCATCTTGTGCCGATCTTTTCTAACTTTTTTAGATTGAGCTGCTTTATTATGGTTTTCTAACTTACCTGAAGGTTCGATAATAACAAGCTTCGACGGATTTGCCAAGTTGTTCATAAACCACTTTGCAGCATCCAAAATTTACGTGTGAGATTCAGATTACCTCAGCACGATCAAGTAAGGATAACATGAGAGTTTGAAGGATTACATGATGCACTTCACAACAGCGACCACAGAAATCCCAGACCTCAACCTGAAAGTACAGTTACATGTGATAAAAAGTGGCCTCTGACCTGAGAAATTCCAGCAGGCAATAGCAGTTGCAAAGCCAAAGACATTGGAAGAATTCAAAGACACAGCAACTGGGAAAATTGAAATTGAAGAATTACGTGAAACTTGGAGGAATGAAAGACCCTTATCTCGAAAGGAGGAAGAAAGACCTCCCAGGTCCCAAAGTAAAGACCCCAAAAAGTCTTTCAAACTAACACCAAAGTTTGACTCATACACCAAATTCAATACCAAAAGGGAGGACATCATCAAGGAAATATTACACAACAAACTGATAAAGCCACCAAACAAGGCGGGGACGTATCAGGATCAAAAGTATGTAGACAGAAACAAGCATTGCCCATTTCATCGGAAATATGGCCATACCACTGACGAATGCATAGTGGTCAAAGATTTATTGAAAAGGCTAGCAATACAAGGTCTACTGGATAAAAATGACACTGACAAACCGAGTTATAGCTCCGACCACAAAGAAAAAGGAACTTGGTATGGACCAGTCGAAACTCCTGCATCCAAAGGAGTAATAAACTACATTTCAAGTGGTTTTGCAGGAGGATGAGCAACCAATACAGCCAGAAAACGAAGTTATAGGGCCATGATGACAATGGAAGGGTCCCAGAAAAAAGCCCAAATGTAACACCCTACCATACAGAGTCTTATGCTTAAGTCATAATTCAGAGATGACAAGGTATTACGACCTCTAAAATAAAAATTTAGTACGTATAGTAGTATGAATGATTGATTATAACTAGGAGCCTTTGTAGAAAAAAGGGGTAAACAAAAACCGCAACTCAAAAGCGCAACACTCCGATCGTTAACGTAACGAATAAGGATAAACCATCGCGAGACTATATATATACAAAGGAGTGTCAAAAACAGGAATATCAAGACTCAAGATCCGGCTGCGAAGATAACCGGTCCGAGCATAGCAATATATACATATGATAAAATAAGGAAAACCCCAAAGGAAACCCAAAGGGACACAAATACATAACACCTATTCTCCAAAATCTCCCATAAGAGGAGTCATCACAGTTTGTATTATTTAATGGAGATAGAAGTATCTAAGCAAAACATATAAACCAAAACATAGTCCCCAAAAACAAGGAATCTTCGCAAATCTAGAAGTCTCCAGCATGCCTCAGCGGGAAACCGTACGTCCTGCATCTGAAAACCACAAAATCCGCATGGGTGAGAACCAGAGGTCCCCAGCATGGTAACAGCTTCCACATATATAATACATAATAATGGAGGAAAGCCAAAGGCAATCCTAGAACTTCCTCCAGATAATATCAAAGCTTATAAACAAGTTAAACCATATAAGGGCATCTGACTAAAGATTCTTCCGTCTAACTAATACTTCCCTTTCCAATTCCTTCTCACCTCCCAACCACCAGCAGGAGTATAATGTAGCAAACACAGTTATATCAGACAAAGAATATACAAATAGGAGCAGTTAAGACATTTAGACAATTAGCAAGTAATATGCAGTCAAATAGGCAATCTCAAACAAGTCACATAGTATGCATATGATGAATGCCTGTCCCTAGTGGCCGATGATATCATCTTGTCGGTTATAGAGCCAACCCGACAAGTCCTGGTCGCTAACCATTGGACTGTCCCTCTGTCATGCATCCCCAAACTCGAGTTATACTCGTTATAAACTTGATCATAAACATGATCCATATCCATCACCCTCACTGGTGAATATTTACGGGGGAACGAGCTCATCCGGGTCTTTCACAGTGCCCGGCCACACTTACGACATAGGGTCAACAGAGTCTCGAGCCTCCACCTGGAGCACGTGGTGGCTAGCCACTGCTACTACCCAGGGAAACTCGTATCTCTGATAGTGGAAGTGCAAATCACAATTATCAAAAATTCAGCATCAACATGCATGAATTCTCATCCATGGATCAACATCTATATCAGCCATTCCGGCTCACGGTTAAATCCATAACCAGCCAATATTCATAGCATACACAGCTATTCCGGCTCACGGTTCAATCCAGAACCAGCCACTTCACAAATAATCACGGCCCTTCGGCCAATGGCATAACAAGCACTTCCACCACCATCCTCCGCATCTCACATAATCATCTTGATCCTCATTGATCATTCATATTTCCCTTGCTTCACTTGCAAGTTACCTCATTCACTAGCCCCTTTTTAATAGCTAGGCATGCCATAATGATTTAAGACATAAATGGTGAGATCGGAGGCTTAGAAGTATGAGATTTGGCTTTTAAAACTCAAAAATCAACTTTGGGATGAAAACAGGGCCACGCGTACGCGCACTCCACGCGCACGCGTGGATGGCCTCAAAAACCCATCGACGCGTAAGCGTCATGCACACTAACGCGTGGATTCCAACTTGCCCATCGACGCGCACGCGTCAACCACGCGTACGCGCGGGTGTTCTCGTGCCCCAGGCACAACACCGGCACAGTTCTGGCATAACTCTCTGTAAAATGGCTGGGCATTGGGTGCAGCACAATCGGCGCGCCCGCGCACATCACGCGCACGCGTGGATGGCACTTCTCGGAAGATCGGCGCGTACGCGCCAGGTGCGCCCACGCGCAAGGGGTCATTCTGCTAAAAATTTTCTAAGTTAAAAGCTGCAGAATTTCACAGATTTACACCCCAATCTTCCAACGGACATAACTTCCTCATTTTAAATCGTTTTTCACCCGTTCTTCGAACGGCATGGACATCCCGGATCCAATTTCATTTCTAAACAGATTTGGTACAAAACGGAGATCCGTAGTCCAAGTTATGTCCCGTCAAAGTATGCCCAAAAACCATATTTTCATACAAAACCACAATATGCCATTCTCAAAACAAACCATTTTTAACCCTTTTTGAAATCAATCAAAACATGCCAATTTCATCCCTTTCCTTTGAAATCAATTCAAAATGTATCAAATTCAACATCAAGCCTCCTCAACTCACACATTGACACATAACCACAATTTACAAAATCACTATCTCATCATTTTAGCCCACTTCACCCAAGTGGCTCAAACTCAAACATATTGACATATCATATACTAGTCCTCATGCCAATTCTCAACAACACCAATTCCAATAAATCATCATTGTACATAATCAACATCATACTCACCATCAACATGGTTCAACCCACAATTCAACCATAACCAATCATCAAGCATATATCACAACATGCATATTTCTCATACATCATACCACCAAGGCATCAATAATCATCATCACATATATGACCACATCATATATCTCAATCATTCATCAACATCAACAATTCAATGCCTATCTTAGGGCCTCTAGCCTAAGTATTTCCTACCACATTACATATTAGATACGGGAAACCAAAACCATACCTTAACCGATTTTCCCAAGCTCCCCCGGAGCACTTCCAAACCACTTATCCACAAGCTCTCAAGGCCTCAAAACCTCCAAGAACAGATTTTTCACCACCAAACCCTTTCCAAGCTTTTCAATATCACCAATCAAGCTCCAATATCCACACATACACAACCTAAGCCACAACCATCATACCCATACACAATATCTCAAAACCTAAACATCATAAAATCACAAAATCACACTAGGGTTGAGAATCTTACCACACCCAAGGTCCAAGGAGACAAGATTAACCTTCTCCTTCAAGAGAGTTGGGTCCTATAACATCAAAGAACCCAAAATCTCAACATTTTACCCATGAAACTCGAAAATAAGGGCTGAGATTTCGAACAACAACACGTGGCTTACCTCAAGATTGGTTGTATGGGTTTTGTAGAGCTCTCCGCGGTGAACGCGTGGCCGCAAACGGAACGGCAATCGGAGCTCTAGATCAAAAGTTATGGTGATTTGAAGATCAACCAAGGGAGAGAACTTGAGAGAGTGTTCTTCCTCCCTTTCTTTCTAATTTCAGCTTGTGTGTGTAACAAATGAGGAGAGAGAGTGCTGAAAACTAGGGTTTTGGTTAAGTTATGTTGGGCCAAGGGCCCACTTTGGGTCCGGTTGGCCCAGTTTGGCCCTTTTGGTCCAATCTTGGTCCGAATTCTATAAAATTGGTACCAAAATTCTCGTCTCAATCTCCTCTATCACATTTAGCCATAAAAATCACATTTTAGGCTTTCTAGAATAAATTCTCATTTATGGGTTAATTAGCCGCTAATTAACCGGGTTTTACATTCTACCCACCTAATTGGGAATTTTGCCCACAAAATTCAAATGCAATTACCTGAGAATAAATGCGGATAATCCGTTCGCATCTCCGACTCAAGTTCCCAAGTGTGTTCCTCAACGCCGCCTCGACTCCATGCCACTTTGACTAATGAAACCTCTTTTCCACGCAACCGTTTGATACTAGTATCATCAATTCTGACTGGAGCCACTGGAAGCGTCAAATCTTCCCTTAACTGAACCGATTCAGGTTCCAACACATGGCTAGCATCAGGAGTGTACTTCCGAAGCTGCGATACGTGAAACACGTCATGCAGGTTCAAAAGATGAGGTGGTAGAGCCATCCGATACGCTACCGGTCCAATCCTTTCCAGGATTTGAAATGGACCAATGTATCGAGGATTCAACTTCTTTGCTTTAATCGCCCTACCTACTCCCGTGGTCGGAGTAACCTTCAGGAGAACATGGTCTTCTTTCTCAAATTCTAAGGGCTTTCGCCTTTGATCGGCGTAACTCTTTTGACGACTCTGTGCCGTAAGCATCCTATCACGGATTTTCTTGACTTGTTCAGTAGTCTCAGCTATCATTTCTGGTCCCAACAAGCTTTTCTCTCCAGCTTCATACCAACATAGCGGAGATTGACATTTTCTCCCATACAAGGCCTCATACGGAGCCATTCCAATGCTCGTATGATAACTATTATTGTATGCAAACTCCACTAATGGCATATACCGATCCCAACTCGCCGGTTGGTCTAAAACACAAGCTCTCAATATATCCTCTAGTGTTTGGATCGTCCTCTCAGATTGACCATCTGTTTGAGGATGGTAAACCGTGCTCAAGCTTAATCGGGTTCCAAAAGCCTTCTGAAATGCACCCCAAAACCTTGGAGTGAAACGAGGATCTCTATCAGAGATTATAGTAGCAGGTACACCATGAAGTCTCACAATCTCCTTTATGTATAACCGTGCTAGCTCCTCAAGGGTGTAAGTCATACGAATGGGCAAAAAGTGAGCTGACTTCGTCAGTCGGTCCACAATCACCCAAATAGCATCAAAACCAGTCCTAGTCCTTGGCAATCCTGACACAAAGTCCATTGCAATACTTTCCCACTTCCATTGTGGAATCTCTAAAGGTTGCAACATCCCGGAAGGTCTTTGATGTTCAATCTTTACCTTTTGACAAGTTAAGCACTTTGAAACATATTCCGCCACGTCATTCTTCATACCCGGCCACCAAAACATCGCCTTCAAATCATGGTACATCTTAGTACTTCCCGGGTGAATGGAGAATCCACTTTTGTGTGCCTCCTTTAAAATATCTTGCCTCAAAGTGCCAACATCCGGCACAATGATCCTACCCTCGAATCTCCATAACCCATCTTTCTCTTCCGGCACTCTCCACTGTTTTCCTTGCTCAATGGCCGGTAACACTTTCCATAACGCTTCATCATTTTGATGAGCCTTTAGGAGTTCAGACTTAAAGTCACTTGAGATTTCTAATCTGCTCAAACACAAGGTTCTGGATACTTCCCGAGCACCAATTTTAAGACTCTCGAATCCCTTGAGCAACTTCTCCTCTTGAAGCATCATCCAAGCCGCATATAATGACTTCCGACTCAACGCATCCGCCACTACATTCGCCTTTCCCGGATGGTAATGCAACTCAAAGTCGTAGTCCTTCAACAATTCCATCCATCTTCTCTGCCTCATATTAAGCTCTTTCTGATCAAAGAGATACTTCAAGCTCTTATGATCAGAGAAAACTTGGAACTTAACCCCATAGAGATAATGTCTCCACACCTTCAAGGCAAACACAACCGCAGCGAGTTCCAAATCGTGCGTAGGGTAACTAACTTTATGAGGTCTCAACTGTCGTGAGGCATACGCCACCACATTATGATGCTGCATCAGCACGCACCCTAAACCCTTTAATGAGGCATCACAATACACCTCAAAAGGCTCGTTCGGCTCGGGCAACACTAACACAGGTGCAGTGGTCAACTTTTTCTTCAATGTCTGAAAGCTCTCCTCGCATTCAGGAGTCCAAACAAACGGAGTGTCTATGCGGGTTAACTTTGTCATTGGTAACGCTATCTGTGGAAAAGCCCTTGATAAACCTTCGGTAATAGCCAGCTAAACCCAGAAAACTCCTTATCTCTGTTACGGTGGTTGGTTGTTTCCAATCCATCACAGCCTCCACCTTAGTTGGATCTACGGCTATTCCCTTCTTACTCACCACATGACCCAAAAACTTCACCTCACTCTTCCAAAACTCACACTTAGACAGTTTTGCATAGAGTTTCTTCTCCTTTAGGATCTGCAACACAGTCCTCAAGTGTTCCGCATGCTCTTCTTCAGTCTTGGAATAAATTAGTATGTCATCGATGAAGACAACAACGAATTTATCCAGAAACGGACGGAAGACTCTATTCATGTAATCCATGAATACCGCAGGAGCGTTCGTCAACCCAAACGACATTACAGTGTACTCGTAATGACCATAACGAGTCCTGAAAGCGGTCTTAGGGATATCCTCGCCCCTCACCCTTATCTGGTGATAACCGGATCGCAAATCAATCTTGGAGAAAACTCCAGCTCCTTGTAACTGATCCATGAGATCATCAATTCTCGGCAATGGGTACTTATTCTTTATTGTAACATTGTTCAACTGTCTGTAATCCACACAGAGCCGCATACTCCCATCCTTCTTCTTCACCAGTAACACTGGAGCACCCCACGGAGAGACACTTGGCCGTATAAAATTCTTTCCCAATAAATCCTCTAACTGGGACTTTAGCTCGTTCATCTCTAACGGTGACATCCTATAAGGAGCACTTGAGATTGGTCCTGCCCCGGGCACCAACTCAATAGCAAACTCAACCTCTCGGTTAGGTGGAAACTCATCAATATCATCGGGAAACACTTCCGGAAACTCACACACAACCGGAATCTGCTCCAACCTTTGATCATCACCCGAAACGCCCTCGGTTAACAACATGATACCCTGACATTCGATTCCAGAACAGTTCACCATCATCGAGTTCAAGTAATAATTATTCACCACGACCGGCCTTTCTGTATCTTCCGGCATAAAGTACACCGACTTTGTAGGACAATCAAGCAGGACATGGTTCTTAGATAACCAATCCAATCCCAAGATAAGATCAAGACCGATCATCGGCAAGCAGACTAAATTATGAACAAAATCACGCTGCTTGAACCTAAAGGAAACTTCCGGGCATCCTAGCCTAGTTACCGTGGCTTCATGGGTAGCATTGTACACCCTTAGATCATAACCTAAAGTTACAATCTTCAACCCTAACTCATGGGCTTTCTCAAATGCAATGAATGAATGTGATGCTCCCGAATCAAATAAAGCATTTAAAGTTTGACCAGCTAATTCACAGTTACCTCGGATGAGTGTCTCAGATCCCTCAGCACCTATAGCTGAAGTGGTGAACACCCGACCAGTCTGTTGTGCCTTCCCAGCACCTTGTTTCTGCCTCTCCAGACAACTGGTGGCTTTATGCCCCGCTTTTCCACAATTGTAGCACAAACCCCATCCGGCCTTGCATGGTGCTCCCGGATGGTGACTTCCACACCTAGTACAAGCTTGATCATTCTGAGGCTGCTTCCCAAACTTCTTTCCTTGGGAGTTGTTGTTGTTGGGCCTCCTAAATGAGCTTCCCCTCTTGAAAGACGGACCTCTAGGTGCAAAGCTCTTCCCTCGGTTCTGTGGGAATGATCCCTTGTGACTCCCTCTCTCAGCAGCTGTCTTCTTCACATACTCTTCAGCCACCCCACACTTGTTCTCCAACACAACGGAAGTTCTGATCTCTATTGGTCCCTGAGCTCCATTTCCGTCGTTGCCATGGTTGCTCATCTGTTGTCCAAGAGCCTCTGCAGTGGCCCACATAGCCGCAGCCATGTTCCCCAATGTCGCCATAAGGTCTACCGGGTTATTCGAGTTATTCTCCGGCGCACGAGCATTCGTACGACCTCTCACACTACCTCTATCGCGTCCACGAGGCGCCATCTGGTTCCTATCCACACCAAACAATCGATATTAAGTTGATTAGTCTCAATATCGGAAGTCTAGTGCTTCAAAGTCCCAAATGCATGCTCATGAACGTTTATGCCAATTATATCAAGCAGATATACTAATAGCACATAACACACACACAGAGAATGCACAGAAGCATAATCAGTCCATCCCTCAGGCTCTACAGGAACGAACTGCTCTGATACCATAATGTAACACCCTACCATACAGAGTCTTATGCTTAAGTCATAATTCAGAGATGGCAAGGTATTACGACCTCTAAAATAAAAATTTAGTACATATAGTAGTATGAATGATTGATTATAACTAGGAGCCTTTGTAGAAAAAAGGGGTAAACAAAAACCGCAACTCAAAAGCGCAACACTCCGATCGTTAACGTAACGAATAAGGATAAACCATCGCGAGACTATATATATACAAAGGAGTGTCAAAAACAGGAATATCAAGACTCAAGATCTGGCTGCGAAGATAACCGGTCCGAGCATAGCAATATATACATATGATAAAATAAGGAAAACCCCAAAGGAAACCCAAAGGGACACAAATACATAACACCTATTCTCCAAAATCTCCCATAAGAGGAGTCATCACAGTTTGTATTATTTAATGGAGATAGAAGTATCTAAGCAAAACATATAAACCAAAACATAGTCCCCAAAAACAAGGAATCTTCGCAAATCTAGAAGTCTCCAGCATGCCTCAGCGGGAAACCGTACGTCCTGCATCTGAAAACCACAAAATCCGCATGGGTGAGAACCAGAGGTCCCCAGCATGGTAACAGCTTCCACATATATAATACATAATAATGGAGGAAAGCCAAAGGCAATCCTAGAACTTCCTCCAGATAATATC
Organism: Arachis stenosperma; assembly: GCF_014773155.1. NCBI lineage: Eukaryota > Viridiplantae > Streptophyta > Magnoliopsida > Fabales > Fabaceae > Arachis > Arachis stenosperma. Next base: position 13,116,216 of record NC_080385.1, read on the forward strand.
AAAGCTTATAAACAAGCTAAACCATATAAGGGCATCTGACTAAAGATTCTTCCGTCTAACTAATACTTCCCATTCCAATTCCTTCTCACCTCCCAACCACCAGCAGGAGTATAATGTAGCAAACACAGTTATATCAGACAAAGAATATACAAATAGGAGCAGTTAAGACATTTAGACAATTAGCAAGTAATATGCAGTCAAATAGGCAATCTCAAACAAGTCACATAGTATGCATATGATGAATGCCTGTCCCTAGTGGCCGATGATATCATCTTGTCGGTTATAGAGCCAACCCGACAAGTCCTGGTCGCTAACCATTGGACTGTCCCTCTGTCATGCATCCCCAAACTTGAGTTATACTCGTTATAAACTTGATCATAAACATGATCCATATCCATCACCCTCACTGGTGAATATTTACGGGGGAACGAGCTCATCCGGGTCTTTCACAGTGCCCGGCCACACTTACGACATAGGGTCAACAGAGTCTCGAGCCTCCACCTGGAGCACGTGGTGGCTAGCCACTGCTACTACCCAGGGAAACTCGTATCTCTGATAGTGGAAGTGCAAATCACAATTATCAAAAATTCAGCATCAACATGCATGAATTCTCATCCATGGATCAACATCTATATCAGCCATTCCGGCTCACGGTTAAATCCATAACCAGCCAATATTCATAGCATACACAGCTATTCCGGCTCACGGTTCAATCCAGAACCAGCCACTTCACAAATAATCACGGCCCTTCGGCCAATGGCATAACAAGCACTTCCACCACCATCCTCCGCATCTCACATAATCATCTTGATCCTCATTGATCATTCATATTTCCCTTGCTTCACTCGCAAGTTACCTCATTCACTAGCCCCTTTTTAATAGCTAGGCATGCCATAATGATTTAAGACATAAATGGTGAGATCGGAGGCTTAGAAGTATGAGATTTGGCTTTTAAAACTCAAAAATCAACTTTGGGATGAAAACAGGGCCACGTGTACGCGCACTCCACGCGCACGCGTGGATGGCCTCAAAAATCCATCGACGCGTAAGCGTCATGCACACTAACGCGTGGATTCCAACTTGCCCATCGACGCGCACGCGTCAACCACGCGTACGCGCGGGTGTTCTCGTGCCCCAGGCACAACACCGGCACAGTTCTGGCATAACTCTCTGTAAAATGGCTGGGCATTGGGTGCAGCACAATCGGCGCGCCCGCGCACATCACGCGCACGCGTGGATGGCACTTCTCGGAAGATCGGCGCGTACGCGCCAGGTGCGCCCACGCGCAAGGGGTCATTCTGCTAAAAATTTTCTAAGTTAAAAGCTGCAGAATTTCACAGATTTACACCCCAATCTTCCAACGGACATAACTTCCTCATTTTAAATCGTTTTTCACCCGTTCTTCGAACGGCATGGACATCCCGGATCCAATTTCATTTCTAAACAGATTTGGTACAAAACGGAGATCCGTAGTCCAAGTTATGTCCCGTCAAAGTATGCCCAAAAACCATATTTTCATACAAAACCACAATATGCCATTCTCAAAACAAACCATTTTTAACCCTTTTTGAAATCAATCAAAACATGCCAATTTCATCCCTTTCCTTTGAAATCAATTCAAAATGTATCAAATTCAACATCAAGCCTCCTCAACTCACACATTGACACATAACCACAATTTACAAAATCACTATCTCATCATTTTAGCCCACTTCACCCAAGTGGCTCAAACTCAAACATATTGACATATCATATACTAGTCCTCATGCCAATTCTCAACAACACCAATTCCAATAAATCATCATTGTACATAATCAACATCATACTCACCATCAACATGGTTCAACCCACAATTCAACCATAACCAATCATCAAGCATATATCACAACATGCATATTTCTCATACATCATACCACCAAGGCATCAATAATCATCATCACATATATGACCACATCATATATCTCAATCATTCATCAACATCAACAATTCAATGCCTATCTTAGGGCCTCTAGCCTAAGTATTTCCTACCACATTACATATTAGATACGGGAAACCGAAACCATACCTTAGCCGATTTTCCCAAGCTCCCCCGGAGCACTTCCAAACCACTTATCCACAAGCTCTCAAGGCCTCAAAACCTCCAAGAACAGATTTTTCACCACCAAACCCTTTCCAAGCTTTTCAATATCACCAATCAAGCTCCAATATCCACACATACACAACCTAAGCCACAACCATCATACCCATACACAACATCTCAAAACCCAAACATCATAAAATCACAAAATCACACTAGGGTTGAGAATCTTACCACACCCAAGGTCCAAGGAGACAAGATTAACCTTCTCCTTCAAGAGAGTTAGGTCCTATAACATCAAAGAATCCAAAATCTCAACATTTTACCCATGAAACTCGAAAATAAGGGCTGAGATTTCGAACAGCAACACGTGGCTTACCTCAAGATTGGTTGTATGGGTTTTGTAGAGCTCTCCGCGGTGAACGCGTGGCCACAAACGGGACGGCAATCGGAGCTCTAGATCAAAAGTTATGGTGATTTGAAGATCAACCAAGGGAGAGAACTTGAGAGAGTGTTCTTCCTCCCTTTCTTTCTAATTTCAGCTTGTGTGTGTAACAAATGAGGAGAGAGAGTGCTGAAAACTAGGGTTTTGGTTAAGTTATGTTGGGCCAAGGGCCCACTTTGGGTCCGGTTGGCCCAGTTTGGCCCTTTTGGTCCAATCTTGGTCCGAATTCTATAAAATTGGTACCAAAATTCTCGTCTCAATCTCCTCTATCACATTTAGCCATAAAAATCACATTTTAGGCTTTCTAGAATAAATTCTCATTTATGGGTTAATTAGCCGCTAATTAACCGGGTTTTACACCAAACCTCGGCCACAGCTGCTCAAATAACTTTTGGTGAATCTAACATCAAATCACAAAGCCCGAACTTGGACGATCCAGTGGTAATCTCAGTACACATGGGAGAACTAACAGTAAAAAAAGTTCTACTTAACCGTGGGAGTAGCGCCGATGTCTTATTCTACTCCATATTTAAGAAAATGCAACTCAGCGATAAAGCACTACAACCATCACCCGCAGAATTGGTAGGGTTCTCTGGAGAAAGAGCCCCTATATGAGGTTATGTATAGCTAGGACAACACTAGAGCAGTCTCCAAACTCAAAAATCCTAGATATCCAATTTTAAGTAGTTGATTGTGCAAGTTCTTATAATGTCATTTCGGGACGTCCGTCCCTTAACTCTTTTGGAGCCATTATCTCCACGATTCACCTTTGTGTTAAGTTTCTTGTGCAGGATAACACAATAGCGACAGTCCATACAGATCACAAGGAGGCTAGGCAATGCTACAATGTGCGTCTGAAACCAACCTCAAAGGAGATTATTACCAGAGTCCATTCTGTTTACAACTCAGAAAGCATTCCAACCTTGGCCGACCTAGATCCAAGGAATAGCCACAGCCGTCCCGCCCCAGCAGATGACCTAGAAAAGGTGCAACTTGGGAAATCGGACCAGTTCACTAAGATGGGCTCTGTTTTCTCTACAGGAATCAAACAAAATCTGATTGAAACATTAAATTCCAACTCCGACCTATTTGCATGGACGCCTGCTGACATGCCTAGGATTGATTCGAACTTTATATGCTACAAGCTAGTGGTCGATCCTAACTCCCGACCTATAAGGCAAAAGAAACAAAATCTGGGTACGAAAAGAAGAAATGCAGGAATATCAGAAACATAGAAATTACTTGATGCAAGTTTTATTCGAGAATTTTGTTTCTCGTCCTGCCTAGCAAACGTAGTAATGGTTAAAAATAAGACGGGAATATGGCGCATGTGCGTAGACTTTACAGATCTAAACAAAGCTTGCCCGAAGGACTCTTATCCACTGCCGAATATAGACAGACTAGTGGACGACACCTCGAGGTATCAAGTGCTAAGTTTCATGGACGCCTATTCCGGTTATAATCAAATACAAATGCACCCTGATGACGAAGAAAAAACAGCATTTGTAACTGACCAAGGTACTTTTTGTTATAAAGTTATGCCCTTCAGACTAAAAAATGTAGGAGCAACATATCAAAGATTAATGGACAAGGTCTTTAAATATCAAATCGACCGGAACATTGAGATATATGTCAACGACATGGTGGTCAAATCAAGCTTGGAACAGCAATACGAGGCCGATCTTAAAGAAATCTTTCAACAATTACGAAGGCATAATATGAAACTAAACCTAGAGAAATGTGCATTTGGAGTACATGAAGGCAAATTCCTTGGATTCTTACTAACAAACAGGGGGATAGAAGGCAACCCCAACAAGTGTCAATCCATGATAAGCATGCAATCACCTCCGTCAATAAAAAAAGTGCAGCAACTCACAGGACGCCTAACAGCCCTGTCCAGATTCTTGCATGTAGCAGTGACCAAGTCATATCACTTTTTCAACACCTTGAGAAAGGCCGAAATGTTTCTCTGGACAGACGAATGTGAAAAAGCCTTTGTCGAATTCAAAAATCTCCTCGATTCACCACATATCCTCAAGAAGCCATAACAAGGTAAACCCCTTTTCGTATTTCTTTCAATTTCAACTAACGCGATCAGCTCCATGCTTGTAATAGAAATAGGGAAAGAACAACACCCAATATACTTTGTGAGTAAAGTATTACAAAACGCCAAAACAAGGTAGCCGACCATAGAAAAATTAGCATTTGGCTTCGTCATTACAGCTCGGCGTGTGCGATACTATTTTCAAACACATCAGATGATAGTTTGGATGGGACAATCCCTGCTTCAAATATTATCAAAGCCATACCTAGCAGGACGACTCACGAAATGGGCAATCGAGCTCTCGGAATTCGATATCTCTTACCAATCACGAGGATCCCCTAAAGCACAAGCACTGGATGACTTCATTTCAGAATTTACCAACACAGAAGAAACGACCAAGACATGGGAACTATATGTAGATGAAGCATCGAATGAGAACGGGCGCAGAGCAGCGATCCTTCTGAAAGACGACACTAGAGTTCAAGCCGAACAGTCGGCACAAAAGTCGGCCACGTCAACCCACATTCAAAAATTAAATGACTGTATCCTAACAAATCATTCCCTATGATCTCGCTCAAAATTCGGCCACGACGATCTCGGCTCAAACCGATGACTTATTCACCACCAAACAATCTATAAAACGAGCATAAGGTCGATTAGGACTGGCAGATCATTGAATAACAACCCACTGATCATATATTCATTTTTCTAAGTGATTTTTCATTGACTTGAACGTCGAAATCTTTTTTACAAATATCACGCTTAGGTCTGAGTTCACGACAATATTCCCAACTTAGTTCGAGCTGTCAGGCACTTCGGATCAACACAAAATTAACGTATAACTTATTAAAAAAAAATATCCTTACCAAAACACTAAATATTTAATATTTAAAATATTTTTCAATCTTCAAGCGAACATTAATATCTTTATCATAAAAAGTGTAGCTATTATTTTTAGCTGACTACATGGCAACTTTTTTTCTTCTTATTACCTTGATTTAATATATATTAAATTAAACTAATGTATAATTGTTTTCGGATGCCACCCTCCCGGGATAGAGAATAGAGTACTATCCCTATTTTAAAATTCTCCATAGGAAGATCTTTATTCCCGTCCTTATTTTTACGTGATAATTTTTGTTTGAGTAATGATAGAAAGATAATAATAGAAAATTATTTTATTTAATTTAACATCTATAATTTTATATATATATATATATATATAACATTTATAATTATATATTTATTATATTTAAAAATATTTATTTATTTTAATAATAATTAATAAATACAATATAAAAAACTTAGACTACTTTAAATTAATTTTTATTGTCTTTTAAACATTTTTATTTTTGCCTTCATTAATTACATCTTCAGTTATTTTTACGTATAACTATGTTTACCTATCATCATTGTTATTCGAAAATCAGTAGAGTTTAATATTTAAATTATTTAATTAACCAAGTTTAATCAAATTGCTATAATATAATTTATCTTTATATATTATTATTTTTAACAAAATTTTTATTTAACGTACAAATATATATAACTATATTCTCTGTGTTTTTTTTATTTTTTATATTTTCTTTATCGTCATCTATTTTATCTTTTTTCTTTTTTTTTTCATTGTATCATCGTTACTACCATCACCTCCATCTCTTTTTTCTCTTTTTTTGGCATTTAAATTTTTACTATCTCTTTCTTTTTTTTCCTCCTCCTCTTTCTCCTCCTCCATCATCATTATTATCATCGTCATTGCCTTTTTTTAATATACATAACAGAAAAAAGAAAGAAAAATAAGAAAAAAATACAACATTAAAAAATATATTTTTGTACTTTTGTAAAAAAAAATTTCGGTATAAAAACTAAAAAATTTATATGTTATTATTAAGAACTTTGTTGTATTTATATTCTGATAAGTTTTGCATAATTCAAATTCTTCTTCTTTCTCCTCCTCATTTTTTGCTGCTTCTTTTTCTTCTTTTTCATTATCATTATTATCTTTTTTTTTCTTATTCATCTTTTTTTTCTTGTTTTACCTTCTCAAGTTCTTCTTGTTTTACTCTCTTAACAAAAATAAAAAGAAAAAAATCAAATAAAGGAAAAAAATACATAATGTTACAAAATTACTAAAAAGATGATGAACCTACATTCATTTAATTAAAAGAAAGATATAAATAAAAAAGAAGAAGAAAAAAGTGTAGTATTAAAGAAAATATTTTTTGTGCATTTGTAGCAAAATTTTGGTATAAAAAACTAAGAAATTTATGTGTTACTGTTAAGAAATTTCGGTGTAATTTTATTCTAATAAGTTCTGCATAACTCAAAAATTTTCCTCTTCCTCCTCATCATCTTCTATTTCTTTTTCTTCTTTTTCATCATCATTAACTTCTTTTTTATTAATCTTTTTTTTTATTTTATCTTCTCAAATTTCTTCTAATTTTACTCTCTTAATAAGAATAAAAAAAATAAACAACAAAGAAGAAAAAACACAATGCTGTAAAATTACTAGAAAGAGGATGAAGCTACATTCATTCAACTAAGATAAAGAAAGAAATAAGAAAAAAATAAAAAATGCAGCATAAAGAAGATATTTTTGTACTTTTGTAACAAAATTTAGATATAAAAATTAAGAAATTTATGTGTTATTGTTAAAAAATTTCAATGTATTTATATTCTAATAAGTTCTGCATAATTCAAAATCCTTTCTCTTCCTCCTCCTCATCTTTTACTGCTGCTGCTTCTTTTTCTTTTTCATTATCATCATCTTTTTTTTTTCTTATTCATCTTTTTTTTCTTATTTTATCTTCTCAAGTTTCTTCTTATTTTACTCTCTTAACAAGAATAAAAATAAAAAATAAAAAAAAAGAAATACATAATACTGTAAAATTATTAGAAAAAAAATAAACCTACATTCATTTAACAAAAAGAAAGAAATAAATAAGAAAAAAAAACAGTATTAAAGAAAATATTTTTGTGTTCTTGTAGCAAAATTTAGGCATAAAAACTAAAAATTTTATGTGTTATTGTTCAGAAATTTTGGTGTATTTTTATTTTGATAAGTCCTACATAATTCATAACTCTTCTTTTTCCTTTTTCTTTTCCTCATTTTCTGCTATTTTTTTCTTCATCTCTTTCTTATTTCATTTTCTCATAATTCTTCTTATTTTCTTCTCTTAAGAGGAATAAAATAAAAAAAAGAAGAAAAATTAATACTGTAAAATTACTAGGAAGAAAATGAGAAAAAGAAAAATCGTAACAACAACAACAGTAATAAATAAACGAAGAAGGAAAGAAAACACGCAAAGAAGAAAAAGAAACGCAAAAAAGAAGAAGGAAGAGCGCGAAGAAAAGAAGGAACGTGAAGAAGAAGAACGATATGTTTGCATTAGTGAAGCACGTATGCGTGTGTACACGCTGTGTGTAACTAAGTGGTTTTTGTTGAGTTGGGATCAACTTGATTAGATTTAGTTGCCAAAAAGATTTTAAAATTATACTAATTAAAAAATTAATTTTGATGTATTGACAATGTAAAATATTTTATATAGTTATATAATCTCATCCATTCTTTTGAATAACCATTCACGCGATTAATGTAAAAAGTAATTATTTTTACTAATGTGATATTACGTAATTAGATACACGTGTAAAAGTATTTCCCAGAAACAAAATTCTTTAAAAAAATTGATTTTTTGGGAGAGATGGGACTATTGATAATATAAAATTAAAACTTTATTAATTAAATTATAAAAAATTAAAATTTAAGATATATGATTTTATTTTTATTGAAATTAAAAATATGATAAAATTAAATCTCTAGAAATAATATTGATATCTATGAAACTTAAGAGGATGAATAAAAAAAAGTTTTGGACCAATGGGGAGCAGGCACGAGGCGAGAGAGTTGTATTGTTTATGGACCAGACACCAGAGAAACCACCACATCAACTCCAAAAAGTAAAAATGCCTTAAAAAAGCGAATCACAGTTGCGAGCGCACGAATCTAAGGCACTGTTTGGCTGGACAAGTTCCTTTTTCAGTTCTCTCTCTTTTCTTTTTTATCTTTGTTATTATTTGTTTATTGTTTAATAGTGGTCTTACACTTCTCTACCCTCACACTCTCACGTGCCGCGCGTGTCCACCTCCATCTCTACTCTCTCGGCTTCCTTTTGCCTTTTCGGCTCATTATGTGTTATATATAGCCCATTAAATTAGTCTATGAAAAATATATTATTTTTTAAATTTATTTTTAAAAAATTTTATCAATTAAGTTAGTTTCTTAAAAAATATAAATTAATTATTTTTATTCTTTCATCACTTTATTAATAATTTTTATCCACGATTAATAATATAAAATATTAACTGCTAGTATATATAATACTTAATATGTTTAATTCGTCACTAAACAAATATTTTTATAAAAATTTGTTAATTTAATCACTCAATTATACTGATATTAGGATTTATATAATTAAAAAAATGATAAAATTATAAATTTTTATAAATATATTTAATCAATATTCAATTGAATATATTAGATATACATATTATTAATTAAATTCTACATTATTAATTATTGATAAAAATTATTAATAAAATAGCAGAATAATAAAATGATTAGTTTATAATTTCTAAAAGACTGATTTAATTAATAAATTTTTTTAAAAATAATTAAAAAAAATTATTTTTCAATGATTAATCTTTCAAATGCTAATGAATTTTCATTGTTGAATAACTTGTTGAGAAAACACTCTTAAATTTTTAAAGAAAATCATTGTTGTTAGTAAGTACTAGGGTGGAGTTAGATAAAATATTAGAGAGGAATCAAAAACATTTATACAATAAAATAAGACTAAAATAAAATTAAAAAAATTAAACTAAAATTTATATATAATTTACATATAAAAAATTAAAATTAGGAGGAGTCATTGTCCCTTTTTCTTCTACCTGGCTCCGCCCTCGTAAGTACAGAAATCTTTGCCAAAGACACATAAGACATAGAAATGACATAAGTATGATACGTTTTGAAATGTATATTAGATACAATTGACATAAGGTTTTATAAGAGTTTTCTAAGATCATTTTCAGTAAAAAATTTATTTTAATTTCTATTTACGATTCATTTATTATAAAAAAATAATTTTATATTAATTGTTGTATTATAATTAGTAAATAAGAATTTAAAATATCTCTCTTTTTTATTAGGAGACACTAACCTTAGTTTTTGTTATGATTCTATTTATTTAATTAATTAAAATAATTAAAATTAATGTAATTATTATTTTTTAATAATATTATTTAAATTTATAAATTCAAAAATAATTTACTATTAAAAAATATTAATATTAAAAAAATTTATATATAACAATAATACACAATATATAATTCGAGATTACACTAATTTATAAATATAAAGTAAAACATAGTTAAACTCTATAGTTGACGATAAGCATTGTGAAATTGTCATATGTGTTCAATCAAGTCCTTTTTCAATTGTCTATATTGCTGCCTATTTCAAAGTTAGGCATTTCTTTGGAAAAATTGATGGTATGGTGCAAAATCTTCTTCTCCTAGCTGAGGTTGTGATAAGCCGTTTTCGACATCATCATACTCTAAGCCTTGAACAAAATTTCCTGCATAAGTGTTTCTTTCATCCTCACCAATCATATTATGCAATATAATACAGGCTCTCATTGTATTTGCAAGCTTCATCTTACAACACTCCGAATGCTCGCTCCATATCTTTTCTTTGCCTTTCTTGATATTGTGCAAATAACTTGCGTTTCTCTCCCTGTAGCTTTGAGATTGATTCGACAAATGTGGCTCATTTAGGATAAATACCATCTGCTAAATAGTATCCTATAGTATAATTATTATCATTAATAGTATAATTTACCTCCAGAGTATGGTCATTTAGAATATCATCGAACACTTGTGAACGATCTAACACGTTGATATCGTTATTTGAACCAGAATCTCCAAAGAACGCATGCCATATCCAAAAATCTGAAGATGTTATAACCTCAAGTACTATGGTTGCAACCCCACGATAACCACTCATGTACATACCTTTCCACGTTTTTGGACGATTTTTCCATTGCCAATGCATGCAGTCAATGCTACCCAACATGCCAGAAAAGTCACGATCTTCCACCATTTATAGCAGGTGTCATACATCATTTGAATTTGGTTTTCGCAAATATTTATCTTCGAACCCTGAAATGATACCTTCAACAAAATTTTTCAAGCATTCAATTGTAGTGCTCTCGTCTATGTGCACATAATCATCAACAGCATCAGCTGCTACGCCGTATGCTAGCATCCGTATCACAGCACTGCATTTTTGGAGTGGTGACAAGCCTTTTCTTCCAGTTACATCGACTCTCTATTGGAAATATGGATAGACATTTCAGAGAGCGTCTACTATCCGAAGGAACACATGTCTTCTTATTTGAATTCTCCGTCGGAAAATGTCAGCATTATATACCGTCTCATTTGCAAAGTAATCTTGGAAAAGGCAATCATGTCCTACTTCTTGATCTCTGTTGATCTATCTGTGAGGAGTTGGGATAGAGCTTCTATCGATATTTTCTTCTGAATCATCGAATAAATACTCATCGATCCAATTATCTTTGAGTATATTTTCTCGCCGTCTTCTTTTACCACACAAAGCCTCATTAAACATATCATCAAAATTTCTAGCCATATCTTGAAATGTATCTTTTAGTTTTTTTTAAGGTAAAAACTAGAGTTGAAATGGAGTTGCTGAATCATTGATAGTTGATATTTATAAGTTTGTCTGCAACAAGTGGCTACTTCTCAACTACTTAACAACTAGTTTTTTCTTGTCTAGGTTTAAAATGGCTAATTTTGCAACGGCTAGTTTTTTCTTTTCTAAGTTTAAAACGGCTAGTTTTGCAACGGTTACTTTGTTAAACATTAACGGCACAATAATATTGACTAATTTGAAAAGTTACATTACAAATGAATAAAACAAATTACATCACCTACCAGTAATACGCAATAAAAATAAAACATACTACTTAACTCTACAAATACAAAGAACCATTAAGTAAATCACTTATTGATTATTTTCTCACATGCAATCTCACGAAGAGCTTGTTGTTTTGCACTCATTGTAGACGTGTCAGCATTAAGTATTTGCATATCCATTTCTCTTTCCCTTACCTTAGCCATCATTTCTATTTTTCTTTCCTTTGCATTTATCTCCATTTCTTTAATATATCTCTGAGTTAGTAATTTTTGTTCTTTCATCGTCGCTTAAATTTGTAACTCTTTTTCTTTGCCATAATATTTGCTCTACATTCCTTCTCCTCTTCTCTTTCTTTTTTTCCTATCCATTAGTTCCATTTCTCTAACATTATTAATATCTTCCATGAGAGATAGTTTTTTAACATGATTTCTTTTCTCTAACATGATTTCTTTTCGCTAAGATCTTTAGACATTTGTCGTTTTACCTTGCTCTTCTTTGATCCTTGTGGGCAAACGGGAGAGTCCACACCGGTTTCTTCAGCCAACGATGTTTCTAGATTTGATGATGATGAGTATGCTCCAGTTGTACTAATCTTGGTTTTCTCTGAGCATCCACTTTGTGTAGGTAGTTGGCTTTTCGATTTTTGCTCCAAACGAATCATATTCCAATGTCTCCCAAAAGTAAATTTTTGACCATAATTTGTGGAATAAAGTTTATAGGTCAACTCTTTTATATTATATCATTAGCATTCGAACCACTCCTTATGTTTTGACTAGTTTGATTGTAACAACCAGCAAATTATACAACTGCCTTGTTGATCTTATACTATCGTTTCTTACATGCAAGTGCCCCCCTTTTCATGTTGGCGTTGAATTGTATACAATAGCTGTGAATTCGACTCCAAAATGTTTCGCCATAAGATTAGTTGAAACATTCAACCATGCACTGATCAACATCTCGTCCTCTTTTCAATGCCAATGTTGAATACTATCTTGCCTACAATTTTCAATGTCATTATCATTGAGGTTGATAGCATCTAATTCACGAGGGTTGTCAAAATATGAATATTGCGAATTTAGACTAGATTGTATCGGAGTCTGAATGGATGGGTTAGAAGAGCCACCAACACCAGATGAGTCAAGTTGGAAACGGCAAGGATGTTGGAGTAACATTTTCAATAGAGGAGTTAAATATGGATGAAAATGAAAAATGTGGTGTTTGTGGATTTTGATTATGTGATTAGAATATAGGAAGTTGATTATTATAAGGAGTTTGAAAATTGAAATTAGGAACATTTTGTGGATCTGAATTTTGAAATGTATTTGGTAGTGTGAAGTTTTGATTTGGAATTTGAGAGTTTGAGATTGTTGGGTATGTAGAGTTTGAAATTTTTTTTAAGTAATTGAAAAAAGAATTGAGTTGGTTTGGATCTATTTTTCCGAACAAAAAATCATCTCAGTAGAACTTTGTTTTCATAAATTGAAAAGAAGATGAAGAAGAGTAGAAGAAAGTGTGAGAATAGAAGTATATGTAAGTAGTATATATAGAGTATTAAAATATTAATTTATTAATAATAACGGAAACATAGTAACAACTAATTTTTAATGCCTAATTTTGCAATGACTAATTTTGTAACAGCTAATTTTGTAATGCGATTAACATTTTTAAATTTTATAAATAAAAATAAATAACCCAATTAAAAAATATTTTGTAATGTTTAAATTTATTTTTTTATGTAAACAAATTTAATTAATTATAATTTAATATAAAAATATAAATAATATTTAATATATTTATTTATAATAATTATTATTTAAATAATTAATATAAATTATTAGTTAAATAAAAATATAACTATTTAATATAAATAATTATTAAAATTTTTAATAAATTAAATATAATTTAATTATTTAATGTAATTATTTAATTTATTAATAATTATAATAATTAATTATATATGTAAAGTATAATATATATATATATATATATATATATTTAATACATGGCAAAGTATTATTGATTTTTATTCAAAGAGAACAAATTTTTCCGAGCAGGGCTTCTACTATTTTGAAAGACGTGAAAAAATTCTTTTCTTTTTTACTCTAATGCTAAAGTCTCTCCTTTTTCTGACACATAGTAAATGAGATTCTAATTTTAGTTACACTTAAAATTACTCTAAGTCTTTATATTTAGGTGATACTTTAGTCTACAACACTTCAATCATGCTTAGTATTAGAATTTTAATAAACATGAATTATTTCCGGGTAAACCAATTAATAATATATAGATAGAGTATGGTTTAAATTTTGTTAAACCCAAATTAAAAGAAAAATTTTATAAGAAAAAGAATGAAAAATAATATTCTATAGATATTAAAAATTTATTTAAACTTTTTAATAAATATAAGTCTATATTTTTTCAATATTAAATAAATAAATTAATTTTGATCCCTAACCTTTTAAAATCACTAATTAAAATTTTTATTTTCAGAAACACAAATTTCATTAATCTCTGATATAATAATTAATTAAATTTTTGCCTTATAACTACTAGAATTGTTGGAAATTTATTATAATTTAAATTTCTATTGTGACCTAATTGCAAATATTTATGAATTATTAATGATTTGTCAATGCTAATGTTTGATGAACGCATTAAATTCAAAGGTAATGACACATATAAAGATGGTTATCTCTCTGTCGTCTAATATACATGACGTTTTACAGTTTCTATTTTACTAAAAATACTAGAAAATTACCATCCTTAAATCGTCTGAAAAAAAAAGAAAAGGGAGTGAAACCAATTTTAAAGTCCAACTCTATCATAATTAAAATTTATTGTGGCAACCAATCCAAGTATGCAAATCACAATTTTTAAGATTTTAAATAATACTTCTGTTTAAATTAAGTTTACATGTGGTATCAGATCTATGTATTTTGAAAGTATGTGATTTTCACTTGTCTATTTATGATGTCTATATTGTTTTTTATTAATTATTTATAGTGTGATTTTAATTAAATGGGTTTTAAATTTTTATACCATCAAAATTGAATATTCGTGGTCATATATGTTCTACATGTTTTATTTTAAAAATTTTAATTTGGCCATAAATTATACTTATATATGAATTTAACCTTGAGTTCATGTTTAGTGTTGATGACGACTATGAATTTATTTTGGGTACTTAATGTACTCTAGTTATGTAAAAATCTATAAATATTTTATTTATAGTATTAAGTTTATTTTGATTATTTACTACACTAAAGTGACCAAATTATAATGTAAAATATCAATATAGTTAAAAATGTGTTAATTAATTTTAGAATTATATTTACTTAAAAGAAATTCTTTTTTATTATTAATACACTTGAAAAAAAATATTATTCTTGAGTCATATATATATATATATATATATATATATATATATATATATATATTTTGTTCAAAGATGGTATACGTATTGAGCAAAAAATTTCGATCTTTAAGTATAATAAACATGGCATTTATTTTTATATTAGTATATTGTAGAATTTTACGCAAAAGTAAACTATAATATGCTTTGTTATGTTCTGTAATTTGGGTAGATGATAAAATTAAAATTAATATAGCATTGTATGATTAAATTACAGGTATTTCAATTCATTCACAAGTTTCATTTGTTATCATGTTTAATGGCTTAAACTTCTTTGAATAGAGTGAGCTAGTGAAGTTCCATTTAGGTATTTTGGATTTTGATGGATCACTTTTGGAAGAAAAATCTATTGTCACTGATGATAATGATGAGGATAAGAAGTATGCAATCAAGACATGGAAATATTCTAACAGATTGAACCTTATGTTTATGTGAATGACTATTGCGTTTGGTGGAAAACCACTTCCATTCTGCTGATAAGTCACTCACTAGTACATTAATGTCACAGTTCACGACCATAAAGTTTGATGGGTCTAAGAGTATACAAGAGCATACTATTGAAATGACTAATATTGCTGTAAAATTAAAGTCACTAGATATGACAGTTGATGGCTCCTTTTTGATGCAATACATTCTGAACTCACTATCTTTTAAGATGGAGCTTTCCAAATTAATTATAATGTTATGAAAAAAATGGGACGTTAATGAATTGAATGGATACAAGAAGAAAATATACTTAAGAATTGTGATGGTCATTCTGTTAACTTGGTTCAAGAAACTGGCAAATCAGAAGAGAAATTAAAGACAAAGCCCAAAAATTTTGAGAAGAAAGGACATGTCAATGCAAAACAGTGTCATTTCTGTAAGAAGAAATGACATTTTCAAAAAGATTGTCCTAAACGTAAGGCATAATTTGAAAAGAAATATATATTTGAAACATATGTATGCACTTATGAATCAAATTTAATTGATATTTCTCATAATTCTTGGAGTCTTGATTCTGGTGCTACAACTCATGCATCTAATGTAATGCAAGATTCCTTACGATCCAAACCATAAGTCAAAATAAGAGGTTGCTCTACATGAAAAATCGTGTGAAAACACCAATTGAAGGAATAGAAACTTATCGCTTGGTGTTGGATACAAGCTTTCATTTAGATTTATCTAAAATTCTTTATGTACATTCAATGTCTAAGAATTTAATTTCTTTTTCAAAGTTGGACTATTGTGATTTTTCTTTTAATGGTGGAATAATTGTTTTAATTTATTTAAAAATTCTGATATTATTGGTTATGGTATTCTAATTGATAGCTTATACAGATTAAAACTTTTTGATCAATTTTTTAAATTTTTGCTTATTGAATACTAGAATAATGTAGTTAGGCCAAATATGCCTAAAGAAAATTCTGCATTCTTGTGACATAAACGCTTAGGTCACATATCCAAGAAAAGAATGGAAAGATTAGTAAAGAATGAGATTTTATAAAATCTAAATTTTACTGATCTTGGTTTATGTGTGGATTGTATTAAAGAAAAACAAACTAAACAAAAAAAGAAAGGTGCCACAAGAAGTAGTCAGCTTCTTGAAATTATACACACTAATGTATACGGACCTATTGATGCTCCATCTATTGGTGAAGAAAAATATTTCATCACTTTTATTGATGACTTTTCACGTTATGAATATATCTATTTGCTTAAAGAAAAGTCACAAGCAGTTGATGCTATTGAGATTTATATTAAAAAAGTTGAAAGACAACTAGACAAAAAGGTGAAAGTTGTTAGGTTGGACAGAGGTGGTGAATATTATGAAAAACATAATGAAACAGGACAATGTCCTGGTCCGTTTGCAAAACTTCTAGAAAGAGATGGCATATGTGTATAATACACAATGACATACACACTACAAAAAAATGGTGTGGCAGAAAGGCGTAATCGAACGTTAATGGATATGGTTAGAAGTATGATGAGCAATTATTTTTTATCCAAATTCTTGTGGATGTATGCATTAAAGACTTCTGTGTATTTGCTAAATAGAATTCCTAGTAAAATTGTTCCAAAGACTCCTTTTGAGTTATGGACTAACAGAAAACCTAGTTTACAACATTTGCATGTTTTAGAGTTGTCCAGCAAAAGCAAGAATATTTAATCCACAAAAAGAATTACATTTTTGAATAGTGAGTGGCTATTTTATTGGCTATTCAGAGAAGTCTAAAGGATATTTTTTTATTGTCCAAACCATAGTCTAAGAATTGTAGAAACTGGTTATGTCAAATTCTTTGAAAATGGTGAAGTTAGTAGGAGTAAAAATCATCAAAATGTGAAAATAAAGGAAATTAAAGTTAATGTTCATGTATATGTTAGTGTTATCCACACCTACTCAAAGAGTTGTTCAAACTATTGTTGAACACATTAGTAGTGATGAATAAAATTTGAATGATAATACTCTTTATGAAGAAACTAACTCCCAAAAATTAGAAATAAATGAGTCTTTAGAAGTACCATTGAGGAGATTTCAAAGGCAAAGAAAGTTAGCTATTTCAAGCTATTATGAGTCTTATTTACAAGAAGAAGACATTGAAATATCTAAAGATCCCGTTTCATTTACACAAGTCATAAATAGTGATAATTCAGAAAAATAGATTGATACAATGAAAGAAGAGTTAAAATTCATGGAAGATAATAGAGTTTGGGATATTGTTGAATTGCTAGAAGTTGCTAAATGTGTTGGTTATAAATGGGTCTTCAAAGTTAAGCGAGACTCAAAAGGCAATGTTAAACGATATAAAGCTAGATTTGTTGCAAAGAGATTTACTTAAAAGAATGGTGTTGATTATCATTATGGAACTTATGGCTCATTATGATTTAGAGCTACATCAAATGGATGCAAAAATTGCCTTTTTGAATGGCGATCTTGATGAATAAGTTTATATGGATCGACCTGAAAGTTTTTCAAATGAAGAAAAAAGTCGTATGGTGTGTACCCTTAAGAAATCAATACATGGATTGAAACAAGCCTCACGACAATGGTATATTAAGTTTAATAATACCATTCTTTCTTTCGGTTTTGAAGAAAATATTGTTGATGTATGCATATACCGAAAGGTCAGTGGGAGTAAGTTCATCTTTCTAGTCTTGTATGTTGATGATATTTTGCTTACAACAAATGATTTCAGAATGTTGCGTGAGACTAAAGAATATCTTTCTAGGAATTTTGAAATGAAAGATATAGGGGAGGCATCCTATGTGATAGGAATTGAAATTTTTCATGATAAATCACAAGGATTGTCTCAGAATGCCTATATAAATAAGGTTCTAGAGAGGTTCAATATGACAAAGTGTTTCGCAGGAATTGCACCAATTTAAAGAGGGACAAATTTAGTCTTATACAATGCCCAAAAAATGATATAGAACAGAAGCAAATGAAAGTGATTCTATATAATTCTGTAGTGGGTAGTCTTATGTATGTGTAGACCTGCACAAGATTGGACATTAGCTTTGTAATTGGAATGCTAGGAAGGTATCAAAGGTTTTAAGGTATCTTCAAGGTACAAAGAATTATATGCTCATGCATAAAAGGTCTAGCCAAATAGAAGTAATTGGTTATTTAGATTCAAATTTTGGTGGATGTGTTGACACAAGGAAGACTACATTTGGCTACTTATTCTTATTTGGAGAAGCTGTCATATAATGAAAAAGCTCTAAGAAAAGTGATGTGACAATATCTATTATAGAGGCAGAATTTGTAGCATGTTTTGAAGCTACAAATCAAGCTTTATGGCTGAAATTTTATTTCAGGACTTGGCATTGTTGACTCAATTACTAGACCATTGAAAATTTATTGTGATAATTCTGTAGCATTATTTTTCTCCAAAAATGATAAATACTCTAAAAGTGCCAAGAATATGAAAATAAAGTACTTTGGCATTAAGGAGGAAGTTCAGAAACAAAGAGTGTCTATAGAACATGTTAGAACAGAACTTATAATTGCTGATCCATTGACCAAAGGATTGCAACCAAAGACATTTAAGAAACATGTACATAGAATGGGTCTTAATTTTTTTGAATGATGCTAACACTCTGAACTCATTTATGTTTATTTATATGTTTTCTAAATATTGATAGTTTGTTGTTTCAGTTAAAGTAATATTATTTTATGAGTTATAACATAATGATCTAGAAACTTTATGGGACCAATTTAAAATTTTGTGTTATTTATATAGCTTATGTAGTAAGATATTAGTGGTTATAGTATATGAAAGAAAATGCGTTTCATATTTAATGCATGACTGTCATAACTCACACAAAGTATTTTACTATATTGAAGCAATTATGTAACGTGTGAAAATGTGATTGATTACACTTAGGCCAAGTGGGAGAATGTTGGAAGTTTATTGTAATTTAAACTTCTATTGTGGCCTAATTATAGTTATTCTTAAATTATTAATGACTTATTCTCATCCATTAATGCTAATGTATGATGGATGTATTAGATTTAAATGTAATGACACATATAAAGATGGTCTTCTCTCTGTCCAATATACACGGCGTTTTACATTTTCTATTTTACTAAAAACATTAGAAAACTGCCATCCTAATGAACGTCTGAAAGAAAAGGAATGGGAGAGGAATCAATCTTGAAGTCCAACTTTATCATAACTAAAATTAATTATGGCAACCAATCCAAATATGAAAATCACAACTTTTAAAATCCTGTTTAATGCTTTTGCTTAAATTAAGTTTACAGGAATAGTTTACAACCTTAATCTCCACTTGCCAATTCTTCCTCTCAATATTGGATAAGAAAACATATATTTAATAACATCAAATTTTGATACAACATAAACATTCTTTCCAATTAAATAACTTTTAAGTTTAGTACAAGAAAAATAAAGAGTTAAACAGAGTTTTTCGACTGCACTATATCTATTTTTTACGTCAGTCAATATTCGACTCAGATAGTAAACTACTTTTTCATTTCCATCCTCGTCTTCCTGAGCCATCATGCTCCCTAAAGTTGAATCTGACGTGGCAATATATAATTTAATTGGCCGACCTTGTTTGCCTGGTGTCAAGATTGGTGGTGAAATTAAATATTTCTTTACTTGGTTGAAAATCTTTTGGTGCTCTTCCTCCCATCTGAATTCTTCTCACTGCTTCAATTTTAATAGAGGAGTAAATAATTTTATTTTCTTAGATAAATTTGAAATAAAGCGTTGGAGAAAATTGACTTTACTTAAGAAGACTGGAATTCTTTCTTATTTCTAGGAAGGGATGAATCGAAAATTGCCTGGCATTTGTTAGTGTCTACAGCTACTCCCTTTTTTGCATAGTGAATCCCAAAAAATTTTCTACAGATATACCAAAAGCACATTTCAATGGATTCATCTTGTGTCGATAATGTTTCATTCATTTAAAACCATTTCTAAATTACACAAATGAGCCTGTTTCGATTCTGACTTAACTACCACATCATTAATATAAATCTCCATAAATTTACTAATAAAATCATGGAAGATTGAGTTCATGGATCTCTGGTAAGTTGATCTAGCATTTTTAAGTCCAAATGGCATAACTGGCCATTCATAAGTGTTGATGGCTCCAGGGCATCAAAAAATTGTTTTCGACGCATCTTTGTGGGATATGAATATCCATCCATGAAGCTCAGAAATTCGCTTTCCGTGGTAGAATTGATCAACATATGTGTAATTGGCATGTGATATTCATCTTTTAGGGTATCTTTATTCAAATCCCCGAAATCAATACACACTTTTAATTTCTCATTTTTTTTAATAATAGGAACAATATTAGCAATCCATTCGACATACCTGGTTGTGCTGATGAAACCAACCTTTAATAAACATTCAACCTCTTCTTTGATCTTCACCATAATTTCAAGAGCGAAATGTCTAGGAGCTTGTTTAATTGGTTGAGCATTCCGAACGAGAGGGATCTTATGTTCGACTAAAAATCTGACCAAACCAAGCATGTTCTCATACTGCCAAGCAAAGAAATCTTGGTATTTCTTCAAGACATCAATCAATACTTTCTTGAATTTAGGATCTAGGCATCGACTAAAGTATGTCACTCGCCCTTATCCTCCAATCTTGACTTCATTAAGAGGATCTTGTACTTCAACCTTTTTATTATGTAAATCTTCAAAAATTAAGTTAGACATTTAAAACCCTAAGGGATCGAGTTCATATATACAATCTAGTATACATTTCCCCATGCACTCCCTCTTCTCAGCCATGTAGGCTGAGAGTCGAGCCTAATGGCTCGATATATCCATTTATGTGGATATAATGGCCAAGTCTTCCTAGGCCTTAGGGACCAATTTCCTACCATGGGCCCCTACATAGCAACCTTTAATAAGAGTAGGGTCAAATGTGCTCTTATCAATATCTAGTGGTCGAACACTGGTATGATATTCTTTAAAACTGACATTCATTTGCTTGACATAGCAGGGCCTATCATCAGCTTTAATTTCTTCGATCATTCCATCCTCATCCCATAGCACCAATTTCTGATGCAGAGTCAATAGAATTGCTCCTACACCATGGATCCAATCTTCCCAAAAGCATATTAAAAGTTTCCTTACTAGGTACCACTATAAACATTATTGGTCATTCGACGCTTTTGACTTTAACCCTGAGTGAGATCATTCCCAGGGGAGTTGTCGACTTACCATTGAATCTAATGACAACCAAGTTTGTCTAAATTAAATCATCGACTATTTTCTGGAATGATGCGAGCATACTTTCAGGTAGCAAATTAATTACGGCTCCTCCATCGACAAAAATGCGATTAATCACCAATTCTTCGACTTTTGCCTTAATATGTAATGGTCGAATATGGACTTTGGTGATCCCATCAAGCCTTTCAAATAACCCTTTCTTAATCATGCCATTTTTGAAAAATTGGCATTCGTCACCTGGAATTATATCACCACAGTCTCCTTCCAGACAATTCCAAGGCCCTTCAGGATTGCTCTGAAAGTCAAAAAGGAGAATAGAAACTATGGCAAAATACTTAAAACCAGTTTTTCCAAACATCACATCTAGAAAATCCTCAAAACCAGAGTTGAAGGTTTCTGTCAGTACCTCTTCTTCTTCTTTTCCTTTGGGGATCGACTTGATAGTCGATATCTCCTCTGACACTTTGTCTCCTTTCTGTTCCTGCTCCTGAGGTGACTTACTTTCTTTGATCAATTTTGGATATGGCCTCTGTGTATTGTCATAAGCATTTTATGTTTGGGCCATAGCTCTTAAAATGAAGGGAGCTCTTTCTGAAAAATTGGGTCGATACCTTCCTCGACCACTGCGCCTTCTACTTGCTCCTCGTTTGGTCTTCCACATTTTTGGACTCTAGCCTAATTTTTAAAACCACCTCTAGAAATATTGAAATTATAATTCCTGGAGTAGTTTGGACCATTGTTCTGTACCCATTTGTTGTTGGATACATTGAATGGAGGAACTCTAGTTCAACTTGACACTCCCTAGGTTTCTGGTCGACTGTTAGCACCATGCATGTGCTGTTTGACATGATCAGCCACAACCTCTCAATCTTTAGTCCCCTATTTTAGTCGAACTTGTCTTAATTTGCCTTGATGAATACACTCTCTACCCTTTTATATGAGTCAAAAGCCTTTGCAGCTGAAGTGTCGAAAAAGGCACTACACCGAAGACATATAGCTATATTTTTTTCTCCTTCCTTTATCTTCAGAGAAAATCTAACAGATCTTCTCCTGCCTTTAGATAAATAGACCTTTCTGCTTTGAACATGTCCATCTCAAATTTATCATCTTTTTTTATAGGCTTGACAAAAGCCATGTTAGCTGTAAATGCCACTTTTTCTGTTTCAGCGAAATTCGATGTGACTTGAAAGGGATTGGAATCCCCCTTCATTTCAGGCTTATCAACAAACTTAAGTCGACCTTTGTCAATAGGTTTTTGTATCAAGTTTCAAAAACGATCCCAAATGTTAGTATAATGTCCAGAAGCTTGATGAAATTTGCAAAACTTTTTATTTCTAATTTCTGAAACAGACGGCATTCTTTTCCTTCAGGGAGTACAAGTTGTTTATCTGTTAACAGCATGTCAAAGATCTGTTCAGATTTTGTTAGGTTGAAAGAAAAATTCTTTCCTCCTAACAATGGAGTCTTATCTTTTGCCGAATTAAGATACTGACATACATAAGGAGGCCTATCTTTTAATTTTGTAGCAAAAGCGGATTCACTGCTCGACTCTTCCTCATTCATGCATTCAACGTAATTAACCTTTTTATTGAAAAAGGGTTTTCTTTTGTTTGATTCTTGTTCTTCTTTTTCTTTATTTAGTTTTTCAATTTGCCATACTTTATCAGCCAATTGGGCTAAGTCGAGAAATTATTGATTCACTAATTTCTTTTAAATGTTGAAACCAATCCCATTGATATCAATCTTGACTATTTCAGGTTCAGGAATAGGTGTGAACTATTTATTTCTAATATTTTTGAACCGCATAAGATAGTCATCGATTGACTCGATTTTTTCTCTCTTCACTCTGAATAAGTTTGACAAAGTTACTTTCATTTCTCTCCCGAGGAATTGATCATGAAAACTTCTTTCTAATTGAACCCATCTAAGGATCGAATTAGGTTGCAAATTTGAAAAACAAGTAAAAGCATTCTTTGTTAGTAATTATAAAGAGAAAAAATATCTCATTTTCAAATATTCATTATTGGCCAACTCGCCCATTTTGACTGAATAGCGAGGGATGTGCTCTACAGTTGATTCTCCACTTTTCCCTACAAACTTTGTGAGAGATTTAGGAGTTTTAACTCCTCTAGATAGTTCACTTTACAAGACATAATCTAAAAAGGTGGATATAAAATAAGGTTGATTTGTCACCTCTATATTTAATCCTGCTCTATTTAAAATTTGCTCGACGGCTTGGGTTATGTTTTGACCATAAGCATGAGCAACATTGTTTACTCTGACTTCATTTAATACTCTATTTGAGTCTTCCCCTCTATTCAGTATTAGAGGAGGATTATTAGGCTGAAAACATCCTATAGGAGGAATCACCGGTCAATTAATTGCTCCTACAATATCATCGACTCGTCGAGTAACTTGCTCTATTCTGGCGTTATTATTATTATCTAACATGGGGTTTAATACCATAGACATCTTTTGAGTAAGCATATTTACTAAATCATGATAGTTATTCTCAATTTGTTGTCTAAATACAACCAAAGATTTAACTGTGTTAGGTGAAAATGTCCCAACAGAAATCTACGTCGATATTTATGGGAATATAGAAATACGGGTCTCTCTTATCGATACTCTAGGTGTCCTATATCCTGTGTCGAAATGACATTTGACGCTGTAAGAATTGATTGTGAAAATGGAACAGATCCCAAATATGAAGGATTGTTTATTAAAGATTGATAAATATTATAATTTGTCATGGTAGTATTGATTATGTGCACCAATTCAAAAATAATCTAAAAGAATTATTAGATTATACAAATAATTATTTCTTATACCAAGGCTCTCTCAACTTCTCCATTCCTTCATTTTTTATCCAAGCTCAACGTCTTCACTTCTAAAACCTTGAACTTGAGGAAAGATGTTAAGAGAAGTACAAAATCAGAAATAACCAATTCTATTATAACAAAATTGAAAAATACTAGTTTACTTAACCAACAAGAAAACTAGTCATAATCTTGTATTTCAATCTTGATTTGAGTCTATATACTTGAGTAGTAAAACCTATATCCTCATTGCTAATGTGACAAGCATATACAAAATTCATCTAGATTACATTTTATAAAACTGATTCTGCTACTCTTCTTCTACTCAATCTGTTTTTCATCTCTTTCTATAATTTCACATATATGAACAATAAACATCAATCATCAATTATTTATTAGTATAGAAATATGTTAGAATATAAAATAACCACATATTCTATGTTTATAATTAAATTATATAAACAATGCAATCAAGCGTTATTCATAAGAAATATAATTAAATTAAATTTGCATTTATAATCAAAGTATGGTATAAAAATATGAAAAATTAATTACAATACTGACTGATTTTTTGTATTGAAAAAAAAAAGGTTGATTATACTTTTGTAGAAAAAGTTTGATCACTTTGTTTAAAAAAAAAAATTGTAAAGCAACACTTACAAATTTATAAAAATATGTGATGGTTAATTTGATAGTTAATTACTAGTATTTATGGAAAATTTTGCTAAATATTTAGTGTTATACAGTTAATTTAAGCCAATAGGTACTAGATAAAAGTTGTTAAAAAGGAAAAGAAAAGAAAATCTAAAAACGTGATCTAAATCTCAGAGTGCATGATTATAATTAGGTATTTTGTGCTCGTGTTTGCACGTTTCGTTGCCGGGGATGTTGTCCTTTTTGCTGATGGGTTTGTTCATGCCTTCATGGTGATTTTGGTTTCAATGATGGGTCAACTTTAATTTTCTGTGCCTTATTAGCTTAGAGATTTATACTACATGTAGTTTTGAGCTTCTTTTTCTGCGTTCATCACGTTCAACCGTTTCTTGTTATAGATAATAATAATAATAATAATAATAATAATAATAATAATAATAATAATAATAATAATAATAATAATAATAATAATAATAATAATCACTTGTATACAAATTTAAAGATGTAGTTATAAGTTTAATTGAAACCTGTTACATTTTTTTATAAACTGCACAAAGGGGTCATGAATGCGATATATATGGTAAACAAACAAAATGTTAGCTAACAACAGAAAATCAATAAAGTTTAGTCCAAAATTTTCTTATTTTATCTTTTTTAATTATTGCTAAAATAATTAGAATATATTAAATATAATAAATATATAATTATGAATATTACATGAGGTTAAACTCTAAAATAATTCTTGAGATTGGCGAGTTACATTGAAATAGTATTTCGAATTCCAATTGCACTATTTTAGTTTATAATATTTAAAAAAATCACTAAAAAAAAAAGGTTTATGGCCACGTTTTTTTTGTTACGCTTTAAAAGTGTGGCTGAAAGTGGTCTATGGCCACGCTTTTATGTGGGTGGCGATTGAATAGAGATTTGTCCATGTTTTTTTTTTACGCTTCAAAAGCATGGCAAAAAGGGTCAATGGTGACGCTTTTACGAGGGTGGCAATTATTGTGAGATTTAGCCAGTTTTTTTTGCCATGCTTAAAAAGTGTAGCCATAGAGAGAACCCGGCATGCTTTCATAGCGTGGCAACAGGGTTTTATTATTGTGGCGTTTGAAAAGCGTAGCCGTTTCCTACAAGCCTTTTTGGCACGCTTCAAAAACGTGGCCAAAAGGTCCCTAAAAAAAATAAATGCAGCTCGTATACCCTTCAAATTAAAATGTTTTTAGTTATAACTTAAACTTTGAAAGATTCTCGCTCCTTCGTCACTCAATGACCCGCACTGTAAGCCCTAACTCCTCCTTCTTCAAACACTCTTGCGACACTCCGACACTCCGCGACGACGAACCACTCCTGTGACGATGACACTCTGACGAAGAACCACTCCGACGACACTCTATGAAGAACGTAGCTGCGCTCGCAATGGCTCCGCCGGCAATCCCTCTTCCGGCACCCTAAACCTCCTTTTATGGTGACTTTCTTTGGTCTCTCATATGTGTATTTCAGTAAAAAATGCTACCAAGAAGAATCATTTGTGCTAGCATCCCAAGTAAACAAATGCTTTTATGTGCCAGACCCATATGTGAGTGACAAACACTATGTTATGAAAACAATTTCAAGAGATTTATTTAGGATAAGTGATGACCTTGAGTCTGATTCTCCCATAACGTATGCAAGGGAGCCATGTGAACCTGAAGTGATTCCCAGTCTTCCAAATGATAATGGCGAAGTTGATCTAGTGAGGAATGATCTACGAGCAACCATTATAGATATGGCTCCAAATATGTTTGCCAAACAATGTGGTGAGGAAGACGTGGAAAGCAAATACGAGTACATGGAGGACTCTGATTCTGAAACATCTTGGCATGTTTTCATGTAATGCTGTTTTGGTAGAATTCTAAACGTCTCTTTTTTTTAGTTATTTTGCTTATTTAATTACTCGCTTATGTTGATTATGTTCATTTAATTATTCATAAAATAACATTTTTTCATTGCAACTCTTTCGTGTATGCAGAATGGAGAAAAGAGAGATCACTAAAAGAAAACGGATAAGTACCTTAGCACAAAAAATGAAAGGAAAAAGTCCAAAAAAAAAAAAAGAATTTCTTTGAGGTTACACAAGTGAGGTCAAGTGCTGAATTGCTACAACAATACAATATCAAAAAAGAAAAGATCATGGCTGAAAATAAGAAGGTTAGCTTCCAAGCTCAAGACCCAAAAGATCAAACAAGAAACCAACCCATCACAATCGTGGAAGATGCAATTGAAGAGTAAGCTAGGATTCCAAAGAAGAAAAAGAAGGTCCAACCAACGTCACCTTTTCAAGAATGTGAACATAATGGGAACGGGACAATGTTTCAAGCTGAAAAGACCTCTAAAACTGGGAATCAAAGGACTATTGAAGCTGATACAATGGAACAAAATGATTTAAGTTCTGATGATGAGGGAGAAGAATACAAGCGAGCTAACTGCAAGTTCAACGAAAAAAGAAATGAGTCTTTACATGTATTTTAAGATACATGGGATAAATTTGGAAGATGAAGAAGAGAAGGAAGATGAGGAATATAAGCTTGATGATGCTGCAAATGATGAGGATAATGAAGGACAAGCTAGTAATGAAGGTGCTTTTCTTGTTTTAATTTATTGTCAAAATATAACTTGTATTACTTCTAAATTGGTTTGAGTTAAAATTCTATTATTTTAATCGAACTTAGGCACAATAAAGAAGAAAACTCGTGGAAAGACTATGTGCAAAAAGCTTCATGCTACTAATTTTAGTGATCGATGGGAGGTGGAATTTTTTGGAGGGCAGCCTATAGGTCCAACTATTGAGGTCGTATATAACCTCAACTAACTTTTGGACACAACAGTTAGAAATCCTCGTTTTGTGACTTTGCTATATACTAGTTGGCATGGTGTGCCTAAAAACCTCAAAGAAGACATGTGGGACTATGCCAATGTATGTAAATATAGCATTATAGATCATTTTTTTAAAATTTATTTGTTACTTTATTTATGCTAACCTTTGACATTCTAATGTGTTGTCTTGTTTAGCAAAAATTCATTCTTCCAATAACTTCAAAGCCGTGGGTAATGAAGAAATTTTGTCGTGCATGGAAAAAATACAAAGGCGAAATAAAAAAGGAACATTTCTTGAAGTACAACACAAAGAAAGAAATGATAAAGAACTAACCGTTAGAAATTCCTGAGGTTCAATTTCGCAAACTAATACAGTATTGGAGTCTTCCGACTATCAAGGTAATATTGTCTTTTAGTTCTTTATGTGATTAACCTTGGTGTTTTGGAAAAAAGGTAATGTAATTTTGAACAAACAAGAAAATGTGTTTGCTAAGAATAACATCTCTTTTTCATGTCTATATTAGGATGTGTCTACTAAGAATGCTGAAAATAGGTCAAAGCAAACATGTCCTCATCGGATGGGATCCACAAATTTTGGAATAGTGCGCAAGCATCGGGTAATATAACTTATTTTTCTGTGATTTCTCATTTATATTCATGTTGTAGTTTTCTAGTTAGTATGCTTAATGTAAATTTTTCTATATGTACTCTAGCGCGACTCTAAAGAGAACAATGAAGAACCATCAAACGCTGAAGTTTTCATAGCAACTCGCACAGGTAAAAAATGAAAAGAAATTGATGCTAAAACACAAAGCACAATTGTGAGTTCGTTGTTTGTATTTGTATTTGGATTTGTACAATATAAATTCTATAGTGATTTCTATTTATATTGAGTTAATGCGGCTTTGTATTTTATTGCTCCTTACTTTTTTTGATAGGCTGAACTTCAAACCCGTATAGAGGTAGGAGAAAATGATGAGGATGCATTTGTAGGAGTGCTAGGAAAGGACCAACCAGGTCGAATTCGTTGTTATGGGGCTTCGATTACAAGAAGCACTCTTAAAAAGGATGAGGAGATTCGACAAGTCAAAGTTGAATATAATGAGAAGGTCTCATCATTAGAGATGAAGATGGACGGTGTGTATGGTTTATTAAAGGTATTGGTGCACGAAATCAACCTAGGAATGAGTGACGAAGAGGTAGCAGCCTTAGTGCAAGCTGCCCAAAATTCTCCTTTGGATGCCTCAAGTAGCAAACCAAGAAATACTCCTCGCTCCTCCAAATCAACTCACATTCAACACAAAGATGATGTAAGTAACTATCTTTTCCATATTATTATCATAACGAGATACGGACAAAAAGGAAAAAAGTGGTCACTGCCTTGTTGCTACTGTTGCCAGTTAAATATGCTAGTGTTGGTTGTTGAATTTTCAGGTTGTGTACTGTTGGTTGTTCTTTGTTTTGGATATTTAATATATTCTCATTCGAAATTGTTGACTTATTGTTGTTGTTGATTTTGGATATTTGATAGTGAGATAAAATATTATAGATGGTGCTGATGGTGTTGAATTGGAATCTGAATTTATTAATTCAATGTTGATTTTTTTTGTTTCTTCAAGTAGGATGAATATACATGATGAAAAATTTTTAGTTGATGACAATCTATGCTTAAACCAATATTTCTAAATTATAGGTAGTGTTTTTTTTTTGTATCTAGTGGCATTGAATTCAATTTTGGAAAGTGGATAATTTAGATTTGATAAGCATGCAGGAATATGTTTTGAGTATTCTCATATAATGCAAGATCAATTACTGTTACTAATTAAATAATGAGAAGATAATTAATCGCCATAATTATATATGAATATAACTTATGAGTAGCCAATGACAGATTTACAGCTACTCGACCGAAAGATAGATTTTTCACATATAATCTGAATTTATTACTTTGTTTTATGTTGGTGGTTTTGTTCTTTTGAGCTTGTGGATGAATGAATTGTGTCATATATATTAGTGTTTTGATTCATAAAACTATGTGCTGCATGTGCCTACTATTGCACTTACCGTCATACTAGCTATTAACATTGCTAATGTGTAATATATGCCTTCTCATTTTTTGGTTTGATATAAGATGCACTAACACACAACAATATTTAAAATTATGCAGGGCAGTGGTGAAAATAATTTCGCTTAAAATGGATGATCAGTAATCATGAAATTTCATATTTTGTAATGAAGTGTACAAGAAGTAGATAATGTAACCCATGTTGGAATTGTAATTCATGTATTAGGGGATTGCTAATGGAATTATCATGATTTTGATTTTCGGTATTTTGTTAGAGTATATTATATGATCAAACACTTTTTTTGTGACAAGTTTATGAAGTAAGGATTTGTTGATTTAAAATTAGTAGTCATCCTTTATATTTTAAAATTATCTATGATTTTTGTAAGATTTATTTATTAAAAGAGTGCTAATAGGTACTGAACTAATTTATAGCCACGCTTTAAAAGAGTGGCTATATTGTATAATAGCAATCAACAGCCACACTTTACAAGCGTAACCTTATGTCTCCCTATTGGCACGCTTTAAAAGCGTAGCCGTATCTCCCTCTATTAGCACACTTTTAAAGTGTAGCTGTATCACCCCCTATTGGCACGCTTTTAAAGCGTGGCCATAATGTATAGTAGGCATCAACAGTCACACTTTGAAAGCATAAATGTATCTCATGCTATTGGCACGCTTTTAAAGCGTAGCCATATATCCCCCTATTGGCACGCTTTAAAAGCGTAGCCATATGTCTCGATATTGACACACTTTTAAAAGCGTAGCCATATCTTGATATTGGCATGCTTTAAAAGCGTAGCCATAGCTGGCACATATGGCCACGCTTTTAAAGCGTGGCGATTTTTTAAAGCGTGGCAAAAAAAAGTGTGGCGATAGGACACCAAAAGCGTGGCTATAGAGCAATTGGCACCCTTGCAAATGTGACCCTTTCAAAAGTATCCTAATAGCTCAAAAAGCGTAGCGAGAAGCTATCACTATGCTTTTTTCAGTTTTTCGCCACGCTTTAAAAATATAACAAAAACGTGTTTTCTTGTAGTGAATGCACCACGTTAATCCCACATACACCACCATGAATGACATGATATAGTACTAGACATGCTAATAACTAGTTAAGCTAGCAAAAAGGTGATATTTATACCAATTTGATCTTTATCCTCCTTTATAATCCTAAATTATATGATGTTCTTCTTTCTTGAGTATCTTAGCACCGTTTCAGATCCATAATCATGAGTGCATGTGGGAGCCAAACATCAAGTCATTTTATGCGATCAATCACAAGGACCCCAAGTCATACCAGAGCATCAAGAGTATCGGATAGTTAATTATTAAAATTTAAGAATATGTATTACAAATCACATCATGAAACAAATTATGAGGCAACATATATATTTAAAATTTATGTATATTATACATAATACTATTTATGTAAACATACTTGGGTTGGTCATCACTATAACTCAATTATTACTACCTACTATTTGGAGATTAAGTCAAAAGAATATTAAAATTTTTATGACTCATAAACAACCACCACTAACATTGTAGTTGCACATAACTTAACAGCTATAACTATACTAACTCGATAATTATAACATATAATTCAAAGAAGTAGTAAAACAGACATTAGACTCCAAACATAATCGCAATATAGTCTTCACACACGTGTTTGCTAATATCTCGAAGAATCATTCAAAGATCAGCAAGTACATTATTTAACTGGTCACTGAACTTATTATATAATTTTTTTTTTTGAACAACCGAGCTCAACACAATAAAGTGGAGCGACAGGAACAAAAGACACAGACATTAAAAATAAGAAAAATAACTTGAACAATATCCCTATTGTTATCTTGGGTACTGCCATCAACAACAAAAGGGATCCGCACTACTCCACTCTCTATAACTGCTCAAAGATTTGTGGAACACATCGTCTGCATTGGCTTCCTTGTTATTAAAGATCCGCCCATTCCTCTCAAACCAGATGTTCCAAATAACTGCAAAGAAGCATATGAGCCACTTGTTGCACTCTTCTTTCCTGTTAATGACACATGTCCAACTCTCAAAATGTTCTTTCAGTGAACTCGGGATAGACCACGACTTTCCAAATTCAGTTAGCCATTCACACCACACCTGTCAGGTAAACTCACATCCAAGAAACAAGTGGTGAATATGTTCAACGTCTTTTTTACACAAAATACATATGTTATCACTATGGCTCAAAATTCTCAGTCTAAGCAATCTTTCTTTAGTATTTACTCTTCCTATCAAAGCAAACCAGATAAATAACTCCGCTCGTGGCGGAACCAAACCTTTCCATATGGTTCTGGTGGAGCTATAGCTGGTGCCCACCGGGAGCGTTCTGATTGCAACACCTGCACAAAAGAGTTAGTTGAAAAAATGCCTTCCTTGTCGAATTTCCATATGACTCTGTCTTGCGTATCTCATGCTATCTTTACAAGCCTTAAAGTTTCAAGCAATTGATCCACTAATTCCAACTCCCATTGGTATAAATCTCGCCTCCACTGGAAGTTCCAAATTCACTCTAACCCATCCCAAAAACCCGCAATCCCCTATAACAGATCCTCTTTGGTTTGAAACAGAGAAGAGCGTCGAAAAAAGCATCTTTAGCGAACCACTTTGTAACCAAACATCTTTCCAAAATCGAGTCTTCCTCCCATCACCCACCTCCATAGATAACCCAGCAATCATTTTATCTCTGACATTTTGAACCTTGAACTGGAGTTGATAGATATCCTTCCATGGACCCCCTCTACTAGGCAATGTCTGAGCTGATAACATCACGTTGGAGTTCAAGTTATGACAAGAGCATACAACCTTCTTCCATAATGGACACTCCTCTTTTGAGAAACGCCACCACCACTTAAAAAGGAGTAGAGTTGTGTTCTTAATCATAGCATCACCCACCCCCA
Organism: Arachis stenosperma; assembly: GCF_014773155.1. Classification (NCBI taxonomy): domain Eukaryota; kingdom Viridiplantae; phylum Streptophyta; class Magnoliopsida; order Fabales; family Fabaceae; genus Arachis; species Arachis stenosperma. Next base: position 13,149,212 of record NC_080385.1, read on the forward strand.
GCCCACCAAGCTTTTTAGGAGCCTGAACCACTTCTCACTTAACCATTGCCAGCCCATTCCTTCCTTCCTCCTTACTCCATAGAAATTTTCTCTGTAAGAAAATCAACTTTTCTGCCACTGTCCTCAGCATCTTATACAAGTTCAAGTAGTACACCGGTAAGCTATTTAATACAGATTTAATAAGGACTAACTTATCCGCTTTATTGAGCACTTTTGCCTTTCACAAGCTAAGCTTCTCCTCAACTTTATCAATAATCGGCTTCTAAGTGTTAACCTGCCTTGGGTTCGCTCCTAGAAAAATACCCAGATATCTGACTGAAATGTTAACCTACCATCAAATGATAATTTATATAAGATAAATAAAATATAAAATAAAAAATATTTAAAAATCTAATATTTACTTAAGTCACTTTCACTTATTTTCTTAAATTATTGTTTACTTGAACTTCAGAGTAACTTTTACAAACAAATACCTACCTCCTCTAATGTTGTTTGGAGTTTGGCATATATCTTATTTATGAAAAAATAGGACAACGTATCTCTTTCTACTATGAGTTATATATACCTCAAACTACACAAAAATATCTTATTGTTAATTATTAAAATTTAAACGTAAATGCAGGAAATTCAAAAATTACTTAATAAATATATTCAAATTTAAAATATTACTAATTTATAGATATATAACTAATATCAGAATTATTATCTTAAATTGTAAATCTCAAATGATTGCAATACAAATATGTATTTGACCGTCAAAAAATTAAAAAAGATGTGGGTACTAATCTTTTGGTTAAGATGCGTAGAAATGTAAAATCAGTGCAAACGATTGAAGTTTTCTTCCAAGTTCACGTATGCATTGTGTAATTTTTTAGGGTTAGAAGGCAAAGACAGAGCTAGGGTTATACAAGACACAGAGAAGCTAATAAGTGACAAGGCCAGCGCTAAAGAGGAAGGAGGGAGCCTCACCACTCTCTCAGCTTTCGACCAAAAACACCCTGTCGTTTACTCCCATTTGTCCAAGGCTCTATGGGACCACCTCTCCCTCACTCCCCAATCACCACGCGCCTCCTCACCCGCGCGTGATTTCCAACCATAAATATCTCACTATCGGAGCGTGACGTGTACCAAAGCGAAACCCACGTAGACCCCACCCATGATCCTTACGCAAAAATCTCACAAGCCCCCTCGATGCTCGCCACGTGTCCCGTACACCCACTTTCACTACAGTGCATTCGTCCTCTTTATATATTAACCCTCCTCTTCCTAAAAAAGAAAGAAAGAAAAAAAGAAATGAAAAATTAAATCCCAACCCACCCATTTCTCTCTGTGTCTGACACTCACTCTCATACAAAGAAGAGAAAATAAAACACACTACAGAGACTCACGTTCACACATAACAGAACAGAAACCATCACTATAACAATAATAACCATAACCGCCCTTCTCTCTCCGCATCTTCTTCTCTTTGTGGTGGTTATTGATGGTGTCGATTAATGGGATGGAGCAGAACAACGTGATCGCACCGTTCGTTATAAAGACATATCACATGGTCAACGATCCGAGCACCGATTACCTTATAGCATGGGGCCCAGCGAACAACAGCTTCATCGTCGTCGACCCTCTCGACTTCTCTCAGTCTCTACTCCCTGCCTTCTTCAAGCACAACAACTTCTCCAGCTTCGTTCGCCAACTCAACACCTATGTTAGTGCCACCATCTATCTAATTCTTTCAATTCAATCCAATCTATACTCACTTCCCAAAACTCGGTTTATCTTATTTTCTCGACAACCGGGTATTGATATTTGATCATGTTTTTCTTTTTTCTTTATAGGGTTTCAGAAAGGTGGATCCAGATAAGTGGGAGTTTGCAAACGAGTGGTTTCTGAGAGGGCAGAAGCACTTGCTGAAGAATATAGTTAGGAGGAAGCACGGCACGAGGAGCTATAATTCTTTGCATTTCAACAACCACCACCACGGTGGCAAGCAGCAGATTTTAGCGGCGGAGGAGCTCGACGATGAAGCCATGATGGTGGAGATAGCGAGGCTGAAGGAGGAGCAGAAGGCTTTGGAACAAGAGCTTCAAGGGATGAACAAGAGGTTGGAGACAACCGAGAAGAGACCACAGCAAATGATGGCTTTTCTATGCAAGGTCGTCGAGGATCCCGAGGTTCTATCCAGGGTTCTTCTTGAGAGGGAGACCAGGCAAATCGCCGACAAGAAGCGCCGCCTTATCACGGCTGCGACCTCCTCGTCTTCGTCTTCTGGTGTTGCCGTCAAGACGGAACTCGAGGAGGAGGAACCAACTGTCGGGAATATAATATCTTCTTCGCCAGAAACCGGCTTCGAAATTGATAATTTTTGCCACGTGGCGTCGCCGTCTCCGCCGCAGGAGGCGGCGCTGGTGGCCATGGGGTGGTTGGGGCAGCCGCGGCCGAGGATTGGTCATCACTACCAACAGCAGGGGCATAATGGATATAGAAGTTATAATAACAATTATAATTATAGTTCCGCCGCCACACCGAAGCCGTTGACGGTGGTTCCTCCGACGGCGCCGCCGCAGGGTAATGGCACTGGTGGAGGAAAAGGTCACGTGAACTTTTTTAGTGAAATGGCGGCGGAGAATAGTCCACGGCCACCTTATCCGTTTTCACTATTAGAAGGTGGATTCTAAGATTGTATCTATTTTTGTTAGATTTTTACAATATCATGCATTTTATATTCTATCTATAGTAATTAGTAAATTCTAGGGATATATTTATATATATATATTTTAACATTTACCTTTTTTTTTCTCTTTCTTTTCTTTGTTCATACTTCATGTGGTTCTTATTTTCGGTTTTGTCTCCCTAATTATTATGCTAAAAGAAAAAGAAAAGGACATGAAGATCATATCTTCAACAAATTATCGTTAGATATTTGAGTTTGGGTTTTGTCATTAGTATATCTTTTGGTAAAATATGCTAAAAATAATAAGAAGAAGGAGAATGTGTTGGTGGACACGCATGCATATCTGAAAAACATGCAAAGATTATAATATATTAAGATGTAAAGTAAAAGTAAAAATTTAGACTTTCTTCACTAAGGAAAAAAAAAAAAAGAAAGAAAATTAAAATCATCATTAACTTGCTGAAAAGATTATCGCAATTGGATCTATTACATTGATAAGGGCACGCATTTCGAATTTTAAAAGGCCAGGATGCATATATATGGAAGCAGGCGTCCATAACATATAGGAGAAATTAAACACTAGCTAGCAAATTCAAGTAGCTATACCTTTAATTTCATTTCTTTTAATTGTTTAGTTCCCAGTTGTTGAATTTCGTTAGTTTAATTGAAATTTATTTAAATCCAGAAATAAATGGTATGTGTTTTTATTAATGATTAAGCCTTTTTGTCTATTTGTTTAAAATTAAACTAATTTTGGTTCATTTATGTGTTATTTGAGATTCACTTGATGCTGTTGATAAGTATTGACCAAATTTTTTATTCATTAAGTAATTTCAGTTTATTTCTTAGTTTATTTGAGATTCATTTGGATCCAGAAATGAATTCGATGTGTTTGTGTTAATTGAGGTTCATTTGATGCTACTAATAAGTATTGACCAATTTTTTTAGCAAAAAAAAAAATAAAATTATTCACTATTACTTTATTCAATTGCATTAAATTCTATTCTATTTAATTCAATATGTTCAAATTTGAACAAACAGTCCAAAAAAACTTAATCATTAACAAAAACATGTCATATTTCTGGATCCAAATAAATCTCAATTAAACTAAAAATTGAATCAAAATTATTTAAAGAATAAAAAATTTGGTCAATACTTATCAATTGCATCAATTGAACCTCAATTAGCATACAAATGAATCAAAATTAGTTCAAATTTAAACAAACAATAAAAAAGACTCAATCATTAACAAAAACACATCGAATTCATTTCTAGATCCAAATGAACCTTAATTAAATTATGAAATGAACCGAAATTATTTAAGGAATAAAAAATTTAATCAATATTTATCAGCAGTATCAAGTGAATCTCAATTAATATACAAATAAATCAAAATAAATTAAGAAATGAATTGAAATTATTTAATGATAGTATCAGAAAAAATCAGGACTAATAAAGATCGATGTTTGCAAAATATTGGTATTATTGGTGATGAAAATAATGAAAAAGGAAAAGAAAAAGAAGAAGATGCAACATTGAAAAAAAGAAGAAGGAAACAAAGAAGAAGAAGGAGAAGGAAGTGCGCACGATTTGAAAAGTTGTTATAATAATTTAGTTAAACTTAATTAAGTATTTTGCATGAAAAGAGAGTTTTATTTTTTTTAGTCAACAAAAAAAACTTTTTTTTTAATAATTTATGCAAATTATTATTTTAAATTATACCGTTTCTAAACTTTTAATAGAAATAGACAAATACGAACAAATTGTCTGTCCATTATATATATATATATATATATATATATATATAAACTCTAACATTATATTATAAAATTATTTTTTTTAAAATTTAAACAAATAAAAAGATTCACATAATATATATATATATATATATATATATATATATATATATATATATACTTTTTTGTATATATTTATTTTTAATAAATCTATTAGAGATTTAATATAAATGATAATGCCAATATCGATATATTTCTATTTAGAAATTATTTTATTCAAATAATAATAATGCAATTAGTCTGCATTGGCTTTGTATAACTAATATTGGTGCCTTTAGTTTAAAAATTAAAAGATAAATTATAAATAATTAAGAGCACTTTTAGAAATATAAACTGTGATCAGATGCTAACATTATTATCAAGTCTCACATGGCCTAAAATTCAAAATTTGAGAGCCTTTATAAATGTGAAGTAATTCTTATTTTTTAAGTTATTTGTAGGATAAATTAAGCTTATTTATTTTTTTATATGACATCAGAACTTGATTAAAAGTTGTTATTATTGAGTCACTTTCACACCACCTAAGGTCATCCTTAAATTTTCATATTTTAAGTCTTTGTCAAGTCCTAAAATGAGAAAATTTTCAAGGCTCACATTTTCCTAAATAAAAAAATGATAACCTTTATAAGGAATTAAGAATAATTAAGGTACCGGCAACGATTATTTCTTAAACTAATTTTTGGGATAAATTAGATGATCTACTTATTTTCTTATAATTATTTTAGTAGTAAAGATATTGTCGATAGTAATTAGAAAATGTCCACGTTAATCTTTTCTATTAAAAAAAAATTAAAAATACACCAACAAATAAATTTAAACACGCTTAGTTAAAGGAGAGCAAAAATATTATAAAAATGAATATTTTTATTTTTTTCAATTAATATTATCAAGTTTATTTTTTATTATAATCTTTTTACATATGTTTTTTTAAAGATTATATTATGAAAATTATATTTAATAATATCAATTGAGAAAAAAATTTAAAAGATCATTTTTCAAATACCATATAATTAAGGTACAATAATAATATTCAAATACATTTTTCCAATGGAAATGATATTAAAAAGCAAAAAAAAAAAATCTAATAACAAAAAGAAAAAGAAAACGAAAAACTTAAAAAGGTAGGAAAAAGGCAAATTAGAATTCAATCATTGCGTTGGAAAAACTTCATCTTCATTCTGATAATGCTGATATCTACATATGAATACTTGCATCATAATTATTTGGGTTGGATCTTGCACTGCACCATTATTATTATTATTATTAGTTAGAGGTGAATTTATTATCTTATTCATGAAAAAAAAAGGTTAAAAACTAAAAACTAATATAGTTTCAACTTTCAAGAATGTGCCATTGAAGAGCAGCTAACTAAAACCATTATTTTGCGACAGCAGAAGATTCCTTCTTTAGAAGAATATTCGGCTCTATTAATTTTCAGGCAAAAAGTAAAATTAATAAAAACTCACTTGCAAATATCTTTATATAAAATTATTAATTAATAATTATTAAATAATTTGATATATTTGACTAATTTATTATTTATTAGTTTTTGTCTATTTACTTCACATAAAAATAATTATATATAAGTATTTACCAATAAAATTATATATTTATGATTGAAAAATTAAATGTAATTATTATTATAAAATTATTTCTTTTAGAATTACATGGGATATAAATGATCTTTTATTTTAAGTATTTAACACATCTTTTTCATACAAGTAGAGAAAAAATAGGTTAAACAATGTGTAAGGAACTTACATTTGGTCTCTGTTTAGTTTGATTTATCTGACCTATTACAAAATAGGTTTAAATTTGAGACTTTTTAAAAAAAAATCTAAGTTTGTTAATATATAAATAGATCCATAGGAATTACATAGTTCAGATTACAGTTATATATGATGATTATTGGCTTTTCCAAATGAATTCTGATTCCTGAGGCTGTCTCCAATTCTTAATTAGCTAATAAACCCTAAACTCTTGTTGAATACCAAATGAATGGGAAGTGTTTAGGATTATCTCTCTTCATTTAGTTACTTGGGGCTTGTTACAACATCATTTCATCAGAATATGCATGATTTGTTTTTATCGGTTCAATTAGTTGAATGTGTGGATGACTGCTGAATTTCTTGATTAAGGGTTCAATTTCATCTTTGAAATTATAAGTATGAATCAAGTGACAATGATATATGGTATTGGCTTTCAAATATTAAATTTTGTTTTTGTGAATATTTTTTTATTAATAAGCTAAAGTCCTGGTCAAATTCGATCCAAATTAAGAGAGCAAGACCAGGAAGTAGAAAAGCCATAGTATATAGACGTGGTTGCTAACAGACAACCAAGTTTCATTAAATTAAGGATTAGTGTTTCATTGTTAGCATTGTACTCTATATCTTTTTTTTTTATTGTTATTATTTTATCTTTTTAAGTTATGTTAGTGTATGTCTGGTTGGGAGGAAAAACAGAGTGGAAACTTTTATGAACAATTTAATGTATAAAATAGAAAAATTATGAATAGAACTCGTTTTTTTTTAATTTATATTGTACATGCATGAATCCCTTAATAATTAAACATCCTCTAGAAATCAAATTAATTTTTTTGAGAAAGGGGCAAAGGTAATAAATAATAAAAAATACGAGTGTTATGAAATTATTTTTTCAAAAATTTAAATTAATAAAAAAAGACAACATAAATGATGATATCTTTAACACGTTTTCTAAAACAAAAGTCTCTTTTAAATTTATTTGATATTTTAAATTTTTTTATTATTTATCTTATATTTTTTTTAAATTTATCAAAAATCGAACTCTACATTTTTAAATATAAAATTTTGATATTATATCAATTTTTTTTTAAATTTAGACTAATAAAAAGAGATAACATAAATGATTATATCTAATAGAATTAGAGTCCATGTAACTTAACTTCAATTCATAAAAAATAGTATGATTAAACAGCCAAAGAAAAATGCAAATGAAAACATAAATATATTAGTATAGAAGCAATATTCAACACATAATTACGTAAACGTACTGAAAACATTAAATGATCATTTTAGCAGCGAAAACAAAGATGAGATTCATTTCAGGTTCCTGCATGAACCCACATGAGTCGCTAGCTATGACTTTTGTATAATTTGAAAGGGTACTTTGACTCAATTCTTCACCTTTATAAATGTCATCATATATAATAAAAAAATTAAGAAGCTAATAAATTTTGTAATTTGTAGTAATTAATTAATTATTATTAATATTTTAATAGTATAAAATTATATTTAATAATGTAAATTTTTTTTATTGATTAAATATAGACTAAATTTTAATAAAAGTATTCACCCTTTAACTTTTTTTTTATAATCAATTCTTCAATCATTTAATAGTATGATTTTTTTAATAAATTTATATATCTTGTATTCTAAAAGTATATGTTAAGTTTATAAATTAAATTTTTTTTATTAAAAGTATAAAAAATTTAAAATTTTAATATATTTATTTTGTAATTATTAAATGAAAACATTTAAAAATTTTTATTAGTGATAAGTTTATCAAGCGTAAATATTAGATAAAATCTTTTTTTTATCATTATTTATTAATATCCGATGAAACTTGTAGTTCAAACTATAGCTATGATGATATTCTTATTATTTTGGTAAATATTAATGTATATTATATTCTCAAATACTCAAAATTATACTGTTAAAAAATGAGTAGAAGTATGATTATTTAATTTTTTTAAAGAAAATCATATAAAAAATTAATAACAATATAATAATAAATAGTGTATAGGATGGACCTCTATGTTATGATTGTTATCCTTTTAATTTGTTGCTATGTGATATGGCTATGTCCTATGTCTAATATATAATACGTGCCCACCTTTCCTTGTCCCCTTCTCTGCCACCAGAAATTCATGACCTTGCTTCATCGCTAGGTTCCCGTTCTTCATGCGCTCCTTCCCAATCCTCATTATTTTCCCACACTTTGTATATACATACTTTTATTTTAAATGTTCCTAGATATTCTAATAATTTTAAGTAATCTCAATTATAAAAAATATATATGATATATATTAATTAAAATTATTAGAACATCGGTATTTTAAAAATATTTAAAAAATCCATAATTTTAGTTTTTTACATCTCCCGGGAAACAAGAAAGATTGAAAACGCAGGTCTATTATTATTCTTTGCTTCTAGCTAGCTAGGCTTTATAACCAATAAAAACTACCTACTACATAAATTATGAGAAAACAGCAAAGAAAACAACACTAACTCCAAAAAAACAAATATAATAATAAGGCACAATACTGCTATTGGCTCAAGAGAATATACTACTTTTTAATCACCCATTATGTTGGAGAAATTGTTAATTCTTTATGCATGTACGAATAACTCTATTTATTGTAATCTTGATGTATCTTTATATATAGTAGTCGGCAATTTTATATTCAAGATGGTTATATTTTTGTTTGGCGATGAATCGAAAAAGTATACTACAGTGTAGCTTGAGCGTGAAGCTTTACGTTAGCTTTTTGAACTTCATTTTGAAAATGTTAAACACTTATATATATTATTTCTTTTAAACTTATATCCAGACTTGTTATAGCTTATTTTTTATCTTTTCTTTATAAAATTATAAAATAAAAAAATACTCAAAATACAAGCCAAATTATATTTCCATAATAATTGCATTGGATTTGGATTTTATATGCTTTTGACGATGAATTATCAGATGAAGTAGAGTAATATTACTTCATGCCAAAATAGTATCGTTTCGCTAATAACATAATGACATATTGGTTGATGTTATAAGTTTCACTATTATAAAAAGTCAAAAACAATCTTATCAAAAAAAAAAAAATTACTTTCCTTTTTCTTTCAAAATTAAATTAAAAAAAAAAAGCTCAAATCCTCCTCTTTTCCTTTTCTCTCTTACAGTTTTTTTTCCAACGATAACATTTCTTCGCACAGTTGTCTCCGCCACCACGGTACAATCGGTCTTTAGCTATCACCGTTTGCTACATTTCTTCCATTCCTTGTTTGCATGAAACATCTCTCGCCATCGAATACGCTGTTCTCATTTTTATCCACAATTTCTCGCAAATTAAGATTTTTTTTCTAATGATTTTAGATTTTTTTTTGTTAGTTTTTTTTTTAATGTTTCTTTCTGTTATATTTTAAATATTTTTTAATGATTTTTAATGTTTCTTTTTATTATAAAGTTGATCAATTTATTAAAATGTTGATCGAAAAAAATATTCGTTATCTATACTTTTTTTGTGAAAAATAATATCCGATTTATTACTTTCTTTAGTAATTCATAACTATATCACAAAATGCAAAAATACTTGATCATGATTACACTGCTTATGACTTATGAGATGAGCTATTCTCCCATTGGTTTGGTATTGAATAAGAATGAAAATCATGATAATAAAGAGATTAGCGAATAACCAATAAAAGAGGCCCACGCCTTGAGGGAGAACCGGATCGGGTCAAAGATTATGAGGTGTGAACGCTCGGAATTGATCACGTGGGACCCGACCCATGACAAGCCAGCTGGGGAACTGGGACACGCGTCACGATGCAAGAGCATCTTGGTGGTGATAGTGGGACCCACTATGAGTTTCCAATAATAGAAGAAAAAGGGCAAGAAATATATTGGAAGAGGAATGGTGGGTCCCACGTGCATGAGATGGGACAAAACCCTTGGGTCTTTTCGCTTTTTTTAGAATAGGGGACCCCTCATCGGCTCGTGCAACGCACGTGGGGGCCACCACGATCGAGGGGACACGTGGCTGCGTATCAGTGAATGGTTTTTAATTTAGTTTTTAGTTTTTACCGCCTCACATGAGTGATGAGCGACGATATGGTGCTTCTCTGTCACACACTATTGTGGTGGGCGTTGCACCCATCACCTCCATTACTCTTTTGGCTCCACCACGTGTTTTATCCACAGTTGATCAACAGTATTTTATATGTATTTATTTAACTCTTGTAAAAAACATAAAATAAATCATTTTAATCTTTTAAATTTTAAATTTTTATTTTAAAGAATAAAATATAATTTTTTAATTTTTAATATTTTTTATTTTTTTATTCTATCTATAAAATAAATTAAAAGATCATATTTTATTTTTTAAAATAAAATTTAAAATTTAAAAGATCCAAATTCAACATAAAAACATAACAATATATATTTATTTATATTTTTACTGAGATTTATTTATTTTATTGTCCAATAAAAATATTGTACAATATATAATATATTAGAATAAACAATAAATAGATTTCTGATTTTTTATCCCAAAAATAAATAAATTTTTGACTAATTAAAAATATAAAAATATTTTTTATTTTTTAAAATGTGAGATATTTAAGTCTTTTTAAAAAATTGATTTGTCTTTTATATACTTTAGACGAAAAAACTTAAATGTCTTATATTTTAAAAAATCAGTAATATTTTTGTATTTTTAATTAATTAAAAATTTATGTGTCTTTGAATTAAAAAATTAGAAATTTATTTTTTTTTTATTTATAAAACACAACATAAATAGTTTTAACCTAAAAATATCAAATGTATGATCTATTTTGTTAGGCTTCGGTCAATTTTTGTTAATTCTTTTTCATTTTTAGAGTCCTAACCCTAAATAAAGTAGGAGATAGATTTTTAGAAGCTTTTAAAAATAAAGGATTAAACAGAATTAATTAACTCGTAAACTCTCTACATTCACTTCGGCTCAGAGTTTTGTTATTGATGGTAGGAACGATGACACAAAATTTTATTAGTCACTTATTTAGCTAACGTACATTTTTTTTATTATTAAAGATAAAGTGATTCGAATTTGTAATCTTTTAGTTGAATATAAAAAAATTATGCTATTTTATTTATAACTCATTGATAAGTTAAGTACATTAAAACAAAAATAATTAATAAATTATATATTTAATTAAATTAGTTGTAACTTTAAAACTTTAGAAATGTTACCTGAAATAGATTGGCATACTTAGCTTAGTTAGCATTTATGATTAATAATTAGTTACTAGTTATTGTATTCAATTAACTTAAGATATTTATCATATAAGTTGATATATATATATATATATATATATATATATATATATATTAGTAGGTAAATTCTACTCAACCTTTTTTAAAATAATATGTAAGTTATTTTTTATGATGTGTTACACTCTAATTGGTCATTATCTTAACCATAGTTTGATTATTTTGTAATTACTATTTGAGATGGGTAATGATATAATTTCTTAAAATATCAAAAACTCTGTTCTCATTGAAGCACCTTTCTAACTCCTCCATTCTTTCTTCGTCACGTAGCTTCTAATCCTTCCAAGCATGTCGTCGACGTCTGTGACAAGAAGGACAGTCGTCATCTACGGTCCTATCATGCAATTTCTCTTTTTTCAGTGCATCATTCTTAACGACGTCTTTGAATTTCCTTTGTCAGTAACTTTGCCGTCCTACATATATTCATATGTAAAATATAATATAATAAAATAAATTTATTCAGAGTACTTAGAAATATAATTAAAATAAAGAATATACAAATATAATAATAAAATTTGTACTCTAAACAAGTAAACATATCTTTTATCGTACATAAATTATTTAAAAAATAAATAAATTGTTAAAATTAATAACATAAATTTAAAATGATAAAATTCGACTTTCTTACAAATATTTTTTATAGTATTTTTATTCTTTTAATTTTTAATTTATTAGTACTTTATTATTTAATTAATGATTAAACAAATTATTTTTATGAGAAATTATTTTTTGTATTAACTTAAAAAAAACCAATATAACAGTTTAAAAAAATGTAAAAATGACATTTTAAATAAAAAATATTTAATATTAAAAATTTTTAAATACAAAAATAAATTGTATAGATATTTAAGAGATAAATATAAAATACATGTTTAAAATAAATAAAGCAGATAAAAATAATTCTTTATTTCTCGTGAATATGTCTAAAATAAATAAAACAGACAAAAATAATTCGTTATTTCTCATGTGTATTCCCTCTTTATTTATGGTGAAGATGTTTAAAATAAATAAAGTAGACAAAAATAATTTGTTATTTCTCATGAGTACTCCCATTTTATCTGTTTTATTTATTTTAGGCATGTATTTCATAGGGATAAGTATTGTTTTGGTCCCTCACGTTGAGAGTTGGAATCGAACTCGTCCCTGATCTAGTTTTCGATTTAGAATCGTCCTTAACATTTTTTTCGTATTAAAATCATTATTTTCTACTTTTATTTTTTGTTTTTACCAAATTACCCTTTATTATTAAAAAATTATAAAAAAAATAATTATAAAATAAATAAAAAAAGAAGAAAAGTGGGTGGGGGAAGGGGAAGTCCGCGAGAAAAAGGGAGGGGGAGAAGGAAATCGGAGGGAAAGGGGCCGCGCTCCACGCCGTCCGGTCGCACCGCCGTTGCGCCGTGCTCATCCCGCCGCGCCTCGCCGCCAGATCCGCGCCTCACGCCGTCACCCATGGAGCCACGAGCTGCGCCGGTCGCCGCCGCACCACACCGCACCAACCCACCACCGCTTCTTCTTCTTCTTTTTCTGTAAAATCTGTGAATTTTTTGGTGAAATCGGTGAATTTTCTATTGAAGATGATGATAACCATGAAGAGTGGGGTGAGGGGTGGGGTGAAGGAGTGGGGTGAGGTGAGGGGTGAGGGGGGATTACGATGAGGAGGTGAGGGAGTGGGTGAGGGGGAGGCGGTGAGGGCTGAGGGGTGGGGGGAGGCAGTGAGGGGTGACGGGTGAGGTGAGGGTGGGGGGGTGAGGTGTTGAGGGGTGGGGGGAAGGCAGTGAGGGATGGCGGGTGGGGGGTGGGAGGCGGGAAGGGGAGGAGGGAGGGGGGACCGGGGAAGGGGAGGAGGAGGGGGAGGCGGGAAGGGGAGACTGGGGGTGGGGGTGGGTTGGTGGTGGGGGGAGGGGGAGACCGGGGTGCGGTGGGGGAGGGGAGGGGGAGAAGAGGAGACCGGGGTGGGGGTGGGGGTGGGGGTGGGGGGGAGGGGAGGGAGAAGGGTATTTTTGTCCAAAAAAATAAAAAGGACGATTTTAATACGAAAAAAACGTTAAGTACGATTCTAAATCGAAAATTAGATCGGGTTCGATTCCGACCCTCAACGTGAGGGACCAAAACAATATTTATCCCTATTTTATATTTATCTCTTAAATATTTATACAATTTATTTTTGTATTTAAAAATTTTAATATTAAATACTTTTTATTTAAAATGTCATTTTTAGATTTTTTTTAAACTGTTATATTGGTCTCTTCTTTAAGATAATACAAAAAATAATTTCTCACAAAAATAATTTTTTAATCATTAATTAAATAATAAAGTACTAATAAATTAAAAATTAAAAGAATAAAAATACTATAAAAAGAATACGATAAGAAAATTGGATTTTATCATTTTAAATTTTTATTATTAATTTTAATAATATATTTATTTTTAAATAATTTATGTATGATAAAAAAAATATGTTTACTTGTTTAGAGTACAAATTTATTATTATATTTATATGTTCATGATTTTAATTATACTTTTAAGTATTCTAAATAGATTTATTTTATTATATTATATTTTACTTATGAATGTATATTTCATTATATAATTAAATAAAAATATATTTTTTTAATGAAAAAATTTAATAACTAAACTAACTATTAATTATATTGGTAAGAAGTGATTCACGGCAAAAAGAGGAATAGAATGAGACGATAGGAGATAGCGATGACCGGGAAGAACGGGCAATGGAAATTCAATAACCTCGCTAGAGAATGATGCATTGAAGAGAGATTGCGTGAGAGGGCGGTATATCGCAACGACGTCGGCGCTGCTTCTTATCATCACCGCGACAGCGATGTTTGCAAGGACCAAAGTTACACGATGAAAAAAAATGGAGAAGTGAAGATATGCTTCGGGAGTGAAGTTTTAATATTTTAAGAAATTATATCATTACCCATATCAAACCATAAATTACAAAATAACCCAATTATGATTAAGATAATAACCAATTCAAATGTGACACATCATGAAAAGTAACTTACATGTTATTTTAGAGGAGTTGATTAGAATTTACCAAATTAATAAGGTTCGCTAACTAATTCTGTTAGCTAACTAATTCTGTTAGCTTGGCATTTTATCCAAATTACTTTTTCTCTCTACTAAATAGATTTTAGAACTTTCTTTCTACTTACCTTTTTATTTTTTTTCTATCATTCAAATTTTACAACTTTTGTTCAGTTTCCACTTTCACAAAAAAAATGAATAATATTACAAATTATATATTTTTTAAGATGATCAAGAATATAATCTTCAGGATATTTATAAGTGGGAGACTCACATTTTTTATTTTTTGAGCTAGCTAATTTTTAAAGTTAAATTAGTTTTATTCAATTTTAGTGAAAATATTGCTATATAATATTTGTTTAACAATGTTTGATCCATTTATTTATATTTGCATTTTTTGGTGTATTTTAGTTTCTTTGTGAGTGAATTAATTGAACATATAAAAATTAAAAATTAGTCATAATACATTTATATATTTTGAGTAAAAATACTATTTGATTTAATAAAAATTTAATTTAAAATTAAATATAAGATTATTATACATAAAATGAATTTTTTTTAACAGAATAAAAATGTCACTTAATATTAACATCTTTTTCTTTCTTTTCACTTTTTCATTTAAATATACAGGTTTTTTTTTCAATTGATTAAAATTTAACTCATTTTCTTCCATTCTGATCTCCTCTCTTTCTAAGAAGAAAAATATTAGATAAGTATTGTAAAATTTCGAATTTTTGAAAAATAAATAAATAAATTTTAAAATTCAAGGAGTAAAGTCAGGTAATACCCAGACCTTTAGTACGATCATGAGGTGCTAAAAGTTAGGGTGTTACATTATGGTATTAGAGCAGTTTGTTTCTGTTAAAGCATTAAGAATGGAATAACTATGCTTCATTGCATACTCTGAGTATCTGTCATGCTTAGTGACTTGTTCTGATAACAAGAGTTTAGATTTTATATTCATGACTGTCTATAATTAACGCTGTTAACTTATCATTGCATATCTCATTGTGTTGGCAAACTTAATATTAATGCTTTATGTACATAGAAACATCTAATAGGTTATCATAAACTGAATGTGCCAAACCTTTCTGTTTCTTTCCTTTGATGTTTTGAAAGTGAAGTTGATGTAAATCTTTTCTATTTTATATCAACTAGCAGGAGGACCCGTGCAAACTGTATGGGATTACAATTGTACGAACACACATGAAAAATAAACTATTCAATAATTATCTTCCCAAATCAAAGTCATATGCAAGTTAAAACAGTATTAAAAGACTCAAAATTAAAAGAAAAACACAGTCATATTTAAAGAGAAAAAGTATTAATTAAATAACTTCCTCTATTGAATTAGATATCCAATCAATCAAATATAGCCATATTCAAACGTGATAATGTTCTAAAAAGAAATAGAATAAATGATCAAGCTAAATAAAATTAGTTTAAAAAAGTTAATGATCATACCAGAATTAAATAGTTAGAAAAGTTAATGATCAATCCTAATCAGGATCTAACACATTCGTAATAATGATATAAAAAAAGAAACATCTGATTGCAAGAAGTATAAAATTAACTGGGGGAGTGAGATAACCAAATATCATATTAAGTTGATTGTTTACATCTTATAACAAAAAGTACTTAAGTTAACCAAAAAATTCACATCCCATACATATTTTGAATTTTAGATAATGAAAAATCCAGGGTCCAAAATAGAATACATATCCCAAAATTAATAAGAGAAAGTCTCAAAGCAGCTGAATAATTACTTTCTAACCACAGAAACCTGAATCAAATGATCTTCGTTCGAAACACTACTAAATACACATAAATATCCAGACCTAAGTTTATGCATCCTGACAAAATCTTTTCATTTGGGTCCGATTTTGTACTCTCGATTCCTGCCCTTACTTTTCAAGACATGCATTGCAAAGGTTTTAGCAATCTTTGAGTCCTTAACAGTAAATTTTCAATCTTCCAATCCTCCACTCTTAAGTAGTAATTTAGCAAACTCACAGGGAATATACTGTTTAAAAAAAAAAGTTAGAAATACCTCATAAAAAATAAATTCACCAATAAGTATGAAACAATAATTACAGAAACTTACAAATCGATCAGCCTTCATATCATACTCAGTCAACCTCTTGCTGTGATGTTCAGCAACACATCTATATATTTCAATTTTAATTGATAGGAAAAATATAAGGAAACTAAAAATGGTAACAGTGAAAGATGTAAGAACAATCTAATATTAAACCAGAAAAAATTAACACACCCTCTTTTTTTGTTATTGACCTCTTCTTGGCAGTAGTTCCATTGGAAGTGTTCTTCAAAATTCTTTGCACACCAGAACTTCAAGTGTAATAAAAAAAATAAAATAAAGAACAATGAGAAAAGAAATAGATAATAGACGAAGAGAATAATAACATTATATTACACAATAAATTATATATATATATATATATATATATATATATATATATATATATATATATATATTGAAATAAATATGCTTATAAATACAGTAGTTAAAATATAAGATGTATAAAACTAAAAATAATTAAGAATTTTAAGAAAAAAGGAAAAACTGTAAACTCTAACCTTTTCATATGACCATGCATCTTATTATCTTTTATACCATATGAAACATCCTCCAGTCCATCAAAGTAATTCAATCCCAACTCATCTTGAATTACTTTTAGTAAAGATATATCAATAATATCTTTAACATAGTAAAAAGCATAAAAATCCATATAAATTGGTTTATTTCGCCTATCCACAGGAGCCACAAAAAATATGACACTTGTGACATGCATTAGACCAATCTTCACCACATTCTTGAACTTATAGAAAGCAAATAATTTGTCTATCTCACCGGAAGGTATCCAAATTTTGTTTCCTCGAATTTTTAATTTAAGCTTGATACAGTTGTCACAAATATCAATTAGGACAATTTCATGTTTCAGCTCGACCCCATATCTAGCAACTATTATCTCTGGAAGCAAAACATCATCCTAAAAACAAAAAGAGACTTATCATATACATTTAATTTTATTAATTCAGTTATATATGATTTATGTATTGATCACATGGCCCAAGATTTAAAAAAAAAAACAGAAATGATATATTAATCTAAATATATACCTGTCCTCTGTATGCACGAAACATAATTATTTCTTTCTTATCATTTTGCCAATGCTCTCTTGTGCCAAAGAAACGTCTAAATTAACCCAACTCAATATGTTTACAGCATACATAACAAGAAATCCTTAATAGAAAAGGAAAACAATATAATCTCAACCGTGTGCGATCACTTCTACGTGTAACAAGACTCATCGTAGGAAAATAATGCCCAAAAAACCTATTTCATCTATCTGAAAAAAGACAGACAAAAAAAAGAAAAAAAAGGAGTATTACATGAAAATATATAATCCTGCAGATTGGGAAAAATCAGTAGAACAGAAAAAAAAATAAAGATGCATAAGAACAAAAGGAGTAACCAGGGATAAATATTAAGATATTGCACAATTTTTAGTTAAAAAGTTTTTGACTAATAAGATGCCTAATAGCTACAAATTAGTAACTTACTAATATCTTTAGGATGATTTTTTTTATAGCATTAAAAATGTATTATTTGAATTTTTTGTTCAATATTTTTTTTATTGGATACAACATAGTAATACGAAATTAGTGAATTTGACATGGCCAATACAACGTGAATTAAACAGAATTAGTTAACCGAAAAAAAATTAAATAAAAAAAATATTTTTCTGTTATTATCATTTGAACTTCTATCATCTTATTATGTTATAATTTAGCATGTTACCTTAAATCTGGCTTAATAATAAGCAAAATCAGCTCTTATCCACACTTCAAAACCTGGTAACAAAAAGCATATAAAAAAAAGAAAAGAATAAGTTAATAAGAGTGAGATGTTGCACTCAACCAAGTATGAAACATGCCTTGTTGTGGAAATCAAATATTTCTTTCTTTCCTTTTGAATTGAGAACCAAGGTTTCCTTGAATGATACATGCATGTCCAAATATATGACAATATCTTATATTGGTTTATATTAATATCCAGCAACATGTCAGACAAACACAAATGTTACTTTTAGGAAGAAAATAATCATAAAGGATACTTGAACTCAGCACATTTACATAAACGTATTCAGTCGATATTTTTAAAATCTAAAACTGTAGTTGATAAAATTACCGAAATACAAACCACCAAAAAATGAGAAGAAAAGCAAAGGAAAAAAAGAGTGAACAGAAGAATGTGTTGAGAATGCAACGGTTAGGGCAAAAATTTAAAGTCTTCTTCTGGTGTCAGAAAATTTACCTTATCATCACGTCTCTTGCTCATTGGACGAACTATGTATTCTGGATCTCTCAAGAGCCCAAGCAAGAGTACTATCCGCCGAGAAACTGCCGGAGATATCTCGTTCGTAGGAATCGAAGGCGCCGGGAGACACCGCAGAGGACAAGAGTTCTGGAATTTGTAGGAGGATATAGGGTTTAACCCTGGTAATGTTGGGTGGTGGAGTTTCTGGATTGAGTGACGTGAGACACCAGAGAGAGATGACAGACGGTCACTCAGTTACTTCTTCTGAGTCAAAAACCACAAAAGACCCCTCCTATCATAATACACAAAATAAACATTGAGATATGAATGAAAAAAATAAACTTCATATAAATTTTTCATGAAAGGACATTTAAGTCAAAATTAACCAAAGACATGGAAAAAACCTAATAAACCTCGTTGTTATCATGAAGTTCGTCAATAGTGCATCTTCTAGTAAGCCGCATAAAATCATCTTCCAATGAAACACCCTTGCCCTCATTAGCAATAAACAATGGCTGTGTTCCATTGATATCTTGGTCAATCATACTAATCATCACAGAAGAAATACAGGAAAAAAGGAAAAATCAGTTAAAAAAAAAGAAAAAAAAAGAAACAGTATCAACAAAACTTAAAACACGAATAAAGAGAATAAACTGAAATTATATTAACCAAGCTAAAACTATAAACAAAAACATCAATCAACTAAACATGTCATCTAATAAGATACTATCCAATAACCTGTTTTTGAAATTAACTACTTCAGACAAGTCTGGATTAAAGAACAGTCGAGTAGCATGCATAACATTTTGGAGACCAACTTGTCTTACAAAATATCCAGCTAAATAAATAATAGATAAATAAGTAAATAAATAATTAAAAACATGGAACTAAACATAAAGCAAAGAAATTTCAGAAGAAATTGGGAAGAATAAACATTATAATATTGACTACCCCTAAAGAATTTAACTTTGGCAAGTTGGATCACAACAACTGGCTGCTCCATATAGCCAGAACCTAAGAAACGATGCACTTCATCCACATACTCCCCAAATAGAGCACAGCGTATTGTCAACCTGCAAAAAAAATATTTATTAACAAAATTAGATCCATTAACAATTCAACATAAAACACCAATAAAAACTAAAATACAAGTGCTTAACATAAATAATAGTTAATCAATACAAAACACAATCAACATCAGGCAGAAAAAAACAAACTCTTTTTTAAAATAACTCAAAAACGATCATCTTCATCACTTTCGCATCTTTCACATACTTTTTCTCTTCACCAACAGAAGTCAGCAAACCAATAACATCTATGCAAAAAAACAAACATCAATAAAATCATAGTTTAAAAGTGCACACTTCCATAAAAAATCAGCCAAGAAAAAAGGCAACAAACTGAAACAAAAAAGAAATAAAGGGCATAAGGAAGATTTAAAGTCACCTACCAACTAAGTAAACGTAATCTTCAGTCATTTTCAAGAGCTCATCAAAGGGACAGAAACTGAAACATGTCTTTGGGATATCATCGTCAGGGACAGGAATAACAGTTGTACGGTTAAGAAAAACCAACTTAAACTCATGTTCTGCTGCCCTATAATTGCCTTGGTTTGGAACAACACTAAAATATGACATCTGGTATGTTTGACCCTCAATAATACTCTCTTTAAACCTATTTATGAGCTGCTTCTTAACAGTTGCTAGTATTTTGTTAGACTGCACAAGAAAGCAACAACAAATTTAAAAAACAAAAAACAGTAACAACAAAGAAAAATAAAAGATGAAAGAAAACCGTAGATAAAATCAACCCAAGACCAACATTAAACATCCACTCACATCTCCATCAACAAGAACAATTTTCATTGAATTTGCAACTTCATGATTTCCAAAAGAAGGAACAATCCAAGTTCTTAGTACCCTAACTTTGAGTCTCCATGCCTCCCTTGGAGGGTGGATCTTAGAGATAGAATCAAATGGAGGAGGCATTGACTCAACCACCAAATACAATAGAAAAAACTAAAAAGATAAATACAAAACCAGAAACAAAGGATTTCAGAGAAGGAATGAGGTGCATTGAACCATACAACCAAGGAGTCCTTTTTATAGATAAGCTAACAAATCACCAAAATATTTAAATTTGAATTTGAATAATTCAAAGAAAGGGTGGGAAAACATGTATCACATAGCATACATCATCTATTACCTATCACGCACATATCCAACAACCACAATAAAAAATACCTATGCTATCCTCCCTGCGCAACAATTAAATAAGAAAGGACACATTCCAACAAATCTCATAGAATCATAATAATAATAATTATAAAGTAATAGAATAGTGTACCCTAAAACCCATTAACATCTAATCTACTTGAACATATGTGCATATGCATATGAGGCACACCCAAAAACACCTATAATGTAGTCATTGGGAACAAACTGAATAGAAAAAAACATCTATTAGCATATCTCACCTGACTAAATCCCAGAATTTCAGATGCATGGAAAGAAAAAATAAAAAAAAAATAAACAAAACATAAATATATCAATCAACAAATCAATTAGAATAATCATTCACAAACAGAATGGAAATAAAAAGAGTAGCAATATCAAAAGAATATTAAAATATTATCAAATAAATCAATTAAGCATTCAACCTAAATATATAACATTCAATAGAAAATAGTTAGAATATCTTCGTTAACTTATAATCAAATCAAATCCAATATAATTTCTCGGATAATGTAGTTCTAGTATAGATAGTAACAGTATATCTATACATATATTATATTAATTTAATATTAATATATCAAGTAAATTATAGTTGGTTGGCTTAGTGATTAGATAGATGCAATCTATACCTAGAATCTAAAAAAATTCAAAAGAAGAGAAAATCACAATCTGCTCCCCAACTCCATAGACCAAAAAAGTTGATTTGACATATATAGCACCTAGTAATAACACAAAAAAAGCAAATTTTATATGAAAATAACAACTACCCTCTCAATCACATCAGTAATCACATCAACCATCACAACAAACAACCAAGACCTATGAAAAGCAGTCAACACATTATCCATGATGTGGGGTGAGAAAAACCTAACATAAATAAGTTACCCTATTTTTTAGGAAATATTTTATTTAACAAAAAGTATTTCTTAAAATTAAATAACAAGAGAGAGGTATTTTAAAATTTCAAATAGAATAAACTTAAAAATTTTAACAGCTCTATCAAATAAAGCACAAAGTTCTCATTTTGATATTCTTGTGACATTCTCCACCAATTTTCAAGTCATGAATGAATGAAGAGAACAGAGTTACATGGACTCCAACTCAATTTTTTCTATTTTTTTATTTTCTTCACTAAATCAAACAGTAAGAAATTTTGTTTTTCACCCATTCTGTCTTATTACAATTTCTTCTACCTCATATTTCTCCAAAACAAACAATGTGCATAAACAATGAATATAATAAATTAAAAAAATAATAACTATATTAAATTAAATTCATATTGAGAGAGAAAACACATTGAATCACCTTTTAGTCCTACCTCAATTGAAAAAAGAGAGGATTCAACAAATCTAATACTAATATAGAGTGATAAATCTAAAAGAACACAAAAGAAGGGAAAGTTAGAAGCTGCCTCCAACTTCCTACACCAAAAAAATTGACTTGACATATATAGCACCTAGTAATAACACATAAAAAGAAAATTATACTTAGAAATAACAACTGCCCTCTCAATCACGTCAGTCATCACATCAATCATCACAACAAACAACCAAAACATATAAAAAGCAATCAACACACGTGAATTATGTAGGGTGAGAAAAACCTAAAATAAATAAGTTACTAACTTTTTTAACTAATATTTTATCTAACAAAAAGTATTTTTTAAAATTAAATAACAAGAGAGATGTATTTTAAAATTTCAAATAGAATAAACTTAAAAATTTTAACATCTCTATCAAACAAAGCACAAAGTTCTCATCTTGATATTGTTGTGACATTTTCCACCTATTTTCAAGTCATGAATGAAGGAAGAGAAAAGAGTTACATGGATTCCAACTCATTTTTTTCTTTTTTTTATTTTCTCCCCTAAACTAAACAGCAAGAAATTTTGTTTAAACCCATTCTATCTTGTTACATTTTCTTCTACCTCATATTCCTCCAAAGCAAACAATGTGCAAAAACAGTAAGTAGAATAAATTACATAAAAAAATATTAAATTAAATTCATCTTGAGAGAGAAAACACGTTGAGTTACCATTTAGTCCTACCTAAACTGAAAAAAGAGACATTTCAACAAATCTAATACTAATATATAGTGATAAATAACCCTACAACCCACCCATAGCAAACTGAATTCTTTTACCTCGTAATAGACCTCCCACACATAAACTATTAACTTCTACCAAATCCATATAACAAGAGTACACAATTCAATATAGATATATAGAATTATTGCATACCAAACAACACGCTCAACTGAACCTAAGAATTAGATTCTAGAATTATTTAAAATGTAATTTTACACCTATAAGAGTTAGAAAACAAAAAGAAGAGAGATCTTATTGGGAATACCAAATATCTTTCTCAATCACATCAATCATGATATCTAAGATGAGACACCTATAAAAATTAAACAAACCAAATCTCATAAAGTAGTAAACCATAATGACATGAGCATATCAAAAAGAAGAGAATAAAGAATTATACAAAATATACAAAGAGAGAAGAAAAATTATTTGATCTTGGGGTAACTGAATAAACTTTTCATTGATGTATTAGACCAAATAGTAATATTAGACCCACTAACCACAAGAAACCAAAAGAAAAAAAAAAAGAAAAAAAGAAAAAAATACAGTATTAGCAATACAAAGTAACACTTCAAATAATTAGAAAAAGAAACTAAAATCAACATATAATTAATCATAGTGATTGTGAAAAAAAAAAAGTAACATGAACATTCGAAATTGTATACCACTCAAATCAAGAACACATATAAATGGATAAGAAAATCAATTGAAATTAAAATACAAACAAAGTCTGAAAACTTCAACAATCATCAAGACACAATGTGTTTGAATAGTAAGAAAGAATAACACAAGATTCTTTCATTGTATCAAAGTTTAAACAATTTTTCTAAAAAAATATACAAAGAAAAATTATTTAACTTAAGGTGGTGCTAGAACATATTTTTTTCCGAACCCAACAGCTAATGGATGTCCACCCATTACTTACCACCAATAGAGATTTTGAGGACCCACTCAAAATGAAGTTCCTCAGTAACCCACGTAAGCAATACACAATTTCTGTAACCAACAACTATAAATATCAATTTTCTACTAAAAAATATCAGTAATCTACCCAAAATTATCAAAGAATATATGGAAAATACATCACCTTAGCCACTTGAGACAGCAATACAACAGCAACAATTTAGACCAAAGCAGATGACAGAGACACAAGAGAGAGTATAACAGCAAAAAAAGAGATTTTCTGAGAAGGTGAGCAAGGTTGTAGGCAGTGCAGTGAATCTGTTCATCCACAAAACAACTGAGTCACAACAAAAAAAAAAGACATCAAAATATATACCTTAGCATAAAAACACCATACATGATGAACAATGGAAGGCTAACACCATTAACCTTCAAATAATTTTTCTTATCATATCCTTCGTCAACCTCCCAATCCACCAATCAAAGTATTAAAAGATATAAAACACTTAACTGATATACAATAATAAATAATAAAAAAAACTGACAAAAATTCCGAAGAAGTAAAGTAAACAGAATGACACAGTAATAAATTCAAAATAAAATTCAAATAATTCCTTACAACACCCGTTCTTCCAGCTACCCAAAACTATCCAAGCGGAAAGAACCAAATACCCACTAAAAAAAAACCACAACACTAAAAAAAGCAAACCACATGAGTAACAATTAATGGTCATCTTCATAATCAACAATATAACCAATATAAAAACTGAAAAATCATCCAACTCAAAACAAGAACTTGTAAACCTTTAAAAAAGTGGATGCAACACAATACCTTCCCAACAACCATAACTAACATACACAAAAAGAAACACACAAACAAATAAAAAACAAGACAAAAATCGCAACTCTCAAATAAAATCAAAACATCGAAAAAGACATAAACCTGATACTCACAATAATACCAAAAATCACAGATAATAAACCCTCTCAAATTAGAATACATACAACAAATGGAAGATCAAACAATCACAAAAAAAAAAAGATAATATCTACAATTACAAATAAATGGACTTAATATTAAGCTAAAAAGAACAAACAGCCAAAAAATAAAACACCTGAAAACTCTAAAAACTGGAATTCTTTAAAATCATCTGCATCAAAGAGGCGTTCGTTTGGAAAAATAAAGTAATACTTCTTTGACTTTATGAAGAGTTCTGCACTTCGGCCTCAACCTCGTAAGAACGGAACAAAAAAAAAATACACACACACTATTAGCGATACAAAGCAACAGTTCAAACCATTAGAAAAAAAAATCAAAATCAACACACAATTAACCACAGTGAATATGAAAGTAAATAATAACATGCACCTTCAAACTTGTTTAACACTCAAATCAAGAACATATATAGAATTAGCACTAAAAGAAAACCCACTTCTTCACATATTCACTTAAATGAAGATCATATACAAAATTAGCACAATTACACAATAGCAGATTTAAAGTAAAGTTCAACCAATATGACACACAGACAATTTTTTTTTAACCACAGAAAATAGTCAAGAGAAAAAAAAAACACAAGAAAAGCAAGACAAAAACCACAATCAAACAGAAGTCGAAAATAAAAAAAAAAGAATGAACTTCATACTAATAGTAACACCAAAAAACACAACTAACACAGTGGATGCAACACAATTTTTCCATAACAACACTAACTAACACACACAAAAAGAAACAGATACCCAGATAAAAATCAAGATAAAACCCCCGACTCTAAAAAAATCCAAAGACCAAAAAAGACATGAGCTTGATGCTTACAATAACACCAAAAATCAAACACAATAAACCCGTTCAAATTAACATACATACAAAAAATAGAAGATCAAACAACCAAAACCATCTTTAAAAAAAAGATAAAGTCTAAAGTTAAACTGAGACGGATTTAATATTAATCTAAAAGGAACAAACAATCAATAAACCAACCACATTTACAACTAAAACATAAATTTTGTCACACACAAATTTAGCTAAAAAGAAAATCTAATAAAAAATACTTTAATAACACAACAAAAAACTTCCACAAGAGTTCTGCATTCTACACTCTGATCTCAACCTAACAACAATGAAACAAACTATTAAAAAACTATGCAAGAAATTATAAAACTGAAAATTAACCAAAATAAAAAACTCCAACAATTTTCAAACAGAAAAAATAAAATAGAATTTTTCTTAAAACACAGAGAATCAAAATAGTGGAATACAACAACTAATAAGTGTCCACCCAAAACTTAGCTAACAATAGAGATGTTGAAGACCCATTCAACATGAGATTCAACATGAAATTACTCAGTAAGCTAGGTAAGTAATAACCCAAATCAGTAGCAAATTAACAATCAGTAGTATTGACATGTACAATATCAAATCAGTAGCAAATAGTCCAAATCATTCAATTGCACAGTAATTCATAAATGATGGCACAATTGAGCTCAAAAGAAAATTTAGTCACAAATACCTCAATAACAGAACAAAATACTTCTCCAAGAGTCCTGCAATCTGCACTCTGGTCTCAACCTAATAACAATAAAACAAACTATTAAAAAATTACACAGGAAATTATAAAACTCAAAATGAACCAAAATAAAAAACTCTTAACGATTTCCAAACACAAAATAGTGGAACCCAGCAGCCAATAAATGTCCACCCAAAACTTAGTTACCAATAGAGATGTTGAAGACCCATTCAACATGAAATTCAACATGAAATTGTTCAGTAAGCTAGGTAAGCAATAACCAAATTCAGTAGCAAATTAACAAACAATAGTATTGACATGTACAATATCAAATCAGCAGCAAATAGTCCAAATCATTCAATTGCACAGTAACTCAAAAATAATGGCACAATTGAGCTCAAAAAAAAAATTTAGTCACAAATACCTCAATAACACAACAAAATACTTCCCCAAGAGCCCTGCAATCTGCACTCTGGTCTCAACCTAATAACAATGAAACAAACTATTAAAAAATTACAGAGGAAATTATAAAACTCAAAATTAACCAAATTAAAAAACTCTAACGTCCAAACACAAAAGAGTGCAACCTAGCAGCTAATAAGTGTCCACCCAAAACTTATCTACCAATAGAGATGTTGAAGACCCATTCAACATGAAATTCAACATGAAATTGCTCAGTAAGCTAGGTAAGCAATAACCAAAATCAGTGGCAAATTAACAAACAGTAGTATTGACATGTACAATATCAAATCAGTAGCAAATAGTCCAAATCATTCAATTGCACAGTTATTCAAAAATGATGGCACAATTGAGCACAAAAGAAAATTTAGTCACAAAAATCTCAATAACACAACAAAATACTTCCCCAAGAGTCCTACACTCTGTACTCTGCTGTCAACCTAATAACAATGAAACAAACTATTAAAAAATTACACAGAAAATTATAAAACCCAAAATTAACCAAAATAAAAAACTCCAATGATTTCCAAAAACAAAAAATAAAATAGAATTTATCATAACACACAAAGAATCAAAATAATGATTTAAAATAACAACCCTCTTCCAAATAAACTTTTAATTGAATAAACTCAACACTATCACACTGATCATAGCCAATCTCAAATATCAAACCAAACTACACCAAGAAGAAATGATAATCAGATGAAGGGCAAAAATATCACAACAAAAACCCCTTCACAAACTTAAAAATCATAAAACAAACCAAAATCACAGAAAGTCACAAACATTGTGAAAAAAGGGAAACGAACTCTTGTGCGACCAGTAGTTCCTGCGCAACCTGAAAAAAGATCAGAATCAGATGAAGGGCAAAAATAAGACAACAAAAACCCCTCCACAAACTTAAAAAACAAATAAACTATAGAACAAATCAAAATCACAGAAAGTCACAAACATCGGGAAAAAAGGGAAATGACCTCTTGTGCAACCTGTAGTTCCCGTGCAACCCGAAAAAATACCAGAACCACCTCACCGATCAGCTCCCACTAACACCAGCTGAATAAGCTAGGTAAGCAATAACCCAAATCAGTAGCAAATTAACAAACAGCAGTATTTACATGTACAACATCAATTCAGTAACAAATAGTCCAAATCAATCAGTTGCACAGTAATTCAAAAATGATGGCACAATTGAGCTAAAAAGAAAATTTAGTCACAAATACCTCAATAACATAACAAAAAACTCCCCCAAGAGTTCTGCATTCTGCACTCTGGTCTCAACCTAATAACAATGAAACAAACTATTAAAAAACTACGCATGAAATTATAAAACTCAAAATTAACCAAAATAAAAACCCAAATCAGTAGCAAACTAACAAACAGCATTATTGACATGTACACCATCAAATCAGTAACAAATAGTCCAAATAAATCAGTTGCACAGTAATTCAAAAATGATGGCACAATTGAGCTAAAAAGAAAATTTAGTCACAAATACCTCAATAACACAACAAAAAATTCTCCCAAGAGTTCTGCACTCTGCACTCTGGTCTCAACCTAATAACAATGAAACAAACTATTAAAAAACTACGCAGGAAATTATAAAACTCAAAATTAACCAAAATAAAAACTCCAACGATTTCCAAACAAAAAAAATAAAATAGAATTTATCATAAAACACAAAGAATGAAAATAGTGATTTAAAATAAAAACCCTCTTCCAAACGGAGAGGAGGAAGAATAAGGAAAAAACGAAAGAAGGGATACCACCTCTTCTGCGACCTGTAGTTCTTCTGCGAGCTGAAAAAAAGGACTAGAACCACCTCGCCGATCGACTACCGTTGACAGCCGTTGAATCTCTGGCGCCATCGAGATCCAAATCGACCCCAACGAACTTCCATCTTCAGTGAAAAAACGGAATCGCCAAGGAGTCCGAGCGGCCGAGCGAGAGACTAACACTCTATGAGGTTGTGGATACCACCGACAGAAGAGGCGTCGCCCGTGACGGAGAAACCATGGGAGAACGAAGAGGAGGAAGAATAAGAAACAACAGAGATAAAGCGAAAGAGAAAAAAAGCACGAGAAAGATCCTAGAGTTGGATACACCGATCCAAACAAACAGAGAAAGAAGAGGCAAACAAAAGTTAATCTGGGAAATACAGAGGAGCTGAATGGGGTTTCAATGAGAGAGAAGAAGAAGATAGCGAAAAGGCAAGAGATAACATATAATAGCAGACAAATAGAACAAGCCATTATGAGCTGTCTGTGGGCCCATAAAACGAAAATTTCCTATTTTAAAAAAATTCAAAATTCCCAGAAAATGCCATGTCGGATATGATTCGTCCACAATACTATTGGTATATAGATTTTCGAGGACGAAAATTTTTATAAGTAGGATAAGATGTAAGACCCCAAATTTTCGAAAATTAAATAAATAAAGTATGAAATTCAAGGAGTAAAGTCAGGTAATACCCGGACCTTTAGTGCGATCATGAAGTGCTAAAAGTTAAGGTGTTACAGTTATCATAGTTTATTATTTTTTATTATTATTTTTAAATATTAATTTAATTTCTTAATTTAATAATTCAATAACAAAACTTAGTTTATATTTTTAAATATTAATAACTAATTAATAATAAAAAATAATAAATTTTAATGATTTTTTAACAATTTTTTTCTAAAAAAATAAAATAACAATTAATTTAAAAAAATTGATATTAAATATCAAACCCAGCCACTAAGTAGTCACTAAAAAAAAAAAAAAACCAGCCACCAAGTACTCGACAACCAACTAGTATAAACAGAATTGGCTAATAGAAAATATTAAAAAGCAGGAATATTATTATTATTATTATTATTATTATTATTATTATTATTATTATTATTATTATTATTATTATATAACGTGGCTCATTTACGGCCGCAACTTTTTTATTAGCACCTAGACTATAGTAATACCACAAAACAACAATTTTTAGCATAATATCTGTATCAATTTTTTATCGTTAATCCAATAGCAACAATTACTTTCTTGTATGAACAAGTGCCAAATTGTCGAGTGTTATTTTTAAGTGGATAAAATATATTTTTTATTTTTAAAAATATCTCTATAATTTGATTTAATTTCAATTTTATTTTGTCTTACAAAATGACATATAAATATTTGTGAAATTATACATTATAAATAGTAATTTAAAATTAAAAATAAAAATTATCTCTTTAATATTTAGTCTTGATTTAGGTAAAATTTTATATTATTTTTAATTATTTCATCAATATAATTATGAGCGTCAATTTTTATTAATTTTTTATTAAAATAATATTATATCTCTAAAATAATATTAATTTTATTTTATTAATTAATTTTAATGCATATTTTAATTTTAAATAATTTATTAAATAAAAATATTAAAAATAATACGTATTCTAAAAATATTTTATTGAATATGCTCTACGTTTACAATTTTTTTTTAAAAATACTTCAATATTTAATTTCATTTAATTTTGTTGATATTTTTTATTTATATCAAATTATTTTTGGAAATTTTTAATTTTATTCTTAATGTTTTATATAGAATTAACATCTATAAATAATTTTAATACAAATAAAAATATTAAAAATATTTTTTAAAAAAACACAAATATTTAAAAAAAAATTTAGATGCGCTCTCACAAGTCAGGCAGTCACCATCATCATCACTTATTCACTTACCTCAATTTTGTTTTATTTTTAATTTTAGTTTATGGGCAAATACGCTAGGGGTGCACAGACCCGGCCTGGCCCGAAGGCCCGGCCCGGTCCCGAACACTTTAGGGACTAATTTGGGGTGATTTCATCGGGTTTAGGGCCGGGTAAGGGTCTCAAAAATAGACCCGGTCATTATTTCGGGTCGGGTCCGGGCCATAGCTCGGGTCACCCGAAGTCGGCCCGGTGACCCGGTCATCATACACAATTAATATTTTGTGTTATTAGTGATAGATCATGACTATTCTTATGTGGAATTTAAGTATTGTAAACCTTAATATTTTGTGTTATTAGTCATTATAAGACTATAAGTTAATGTTTTATGTTTAGAATGCACAAGACTTTAGACTAATGC
Organism: Arachis stenosperma; assembly: GCF_014773155.1. NCBI lineage: Eukaryota > Viridiplantae > Streptophyta > Magnoliopsida > Fabales > Fabaceae > Arachis > Arachis stenosperma. The sequence continues at coordinate 13,180,425 of NC_080385.1, forward strand.
ATAATATTTTGTTATTTATATTGATTTAAATATTTGGTATTATTAGACAATATTAGTATTGATTGTGGTTATACTTTAATTTTAAAGAATGGTTGGTTCTTGTTATATTTTTCTAAGTGAATTTTACCATGTTAAATAATGGTTGGAGTCTTGGAAATTTGGATATTTTTATATACTAGCTTACAAGAAGGTATCAATGTAATGTAATGTTAACGGCCCGGTTTTCACCCGGTATAATTGTGGCCCGAAAGTGTATTGGTTTCATCGGGTCTAGGGCCGGGTTTGGGTCTAATAAATAGACCCGGTGTATATTTCGGGTCGGGTCTGGATCACATCAAACCCGGCTTCACCCGGCCCATGTGCACCCCTAAGATACGCTATGAAAAACGAAAAAAAGAAAATTTTAAAACCCTCCACAGTTATCTTAGAAAGTGTTTATATTATTAAAAAAATCTCGTAAAAATTTTGAATTAATTAATTGAGTCCATTAAAAGAACAATGGTACTATGTTAGCGACAGTGGCTTCTGTGTGTCCGGCTTTTTATATTTTTTAAAAAATATATATAGAGGAATAACGGTTTTTTTAATAACTTAAATAATAGGTTAAAAAAAATTAATTTTAATTTTAAAAATTAAATTTTGAAGTAATTAGATTTAATTATAATTATAATTTTTTTAATCATTACCACTCTCTCGTAATATTCTTGTGCCACTGCCACCATTTTATCGTGATTTTAGTACTTTCACAGTTGCTGTCTCGTTACTTGTTTTTTATCAACTAAGTTAGATATTTATTTTACTATATATGTGGATGTTTCTTTTTATTCTAAAATGGATGTTTATTTGGGTATACCATTAATATTTTACTTGATTTGTTTGATTACGAATGCACATACTCCACAGAATATTCATTTTACTATGTATGTAGATGTTTCTTTTCACTAAGATATAGATATTTATTTGGATCATACCACTTGATTGAACGAAGTAAAGCGGCATGCGATCTAAGTGGCAAAGACACGACGCATAGCGGCATGGAAGCAAGGGCAAAAGTGCAGCATTGGAGCAGCGACGGAACAAGGTCTTTGGCTCGGCGATGGTGCGACGTCACGGAGGGGAGAAGAAGGCACGCAGCGGCAACGCCGCTTGCAGGGAGAACATGAGCGCTGTGATGCATAAGAGAAGAAGGTGTAGCGGCGGCGTTGAGAGCAGACACTACAAGAAACACCGTTAAGATTGACAGCCAAATCGATGGCTAGGCCGTTGATAATATTAAAAATCGGCGGCAAAATCGAACGGCGAAAGTGGTCGCTATTAAGCTTGTCAATTTTTCAAAATTCTAATAAAATTGATGGCTTCGATAATAATTCAATAAAATCGACAATCTTCCTGACTATAATATGAGTTTAAGAATTTTACCTGCTTAATAAAATCAACAGGTTTGCCGTCAATATTATTATATAAAATCGACAACTTTTCTGTCGATATTTGATTCATTAAAATTGACAGTACAGCCGTCGATTTAATTATTAAGATATTGACAAGTTCGTTGTCTATATTTTGTTTTCTTTTGTCTATTTTAAATTTAAAAAGCGACAACGCTACCGTCGATTTTAATAGTCATATTTTTTAATTATTTTCCTATTTAAAAAATAGTAGACAATTAATGCAAATAAACTTTTAAATATAGAATAAAATTTATACAAAATATTACATAACAAGACAAATAAATTTTTAAATATAAAAATAAAATTTATACTAAATATTAGATAATAAGTTTACAAACTTATCAAAATAATAAATAATCCTCTAACATAAAGACTCAAGACAAGATAAATAACTAAACTCAAACTTATATTCGTATAAATTGCAATCCACTAATAATACAAAATATTCAACGCAAAGTGAATAACCCTATTCATACTCGTCTAAAGGAGACAACAAAGAATATGGATTGTGCGTGTGTAGATGGCATCCCAGGGTCAGATTTCATGGTTGAAGGACATTCCTGGTTCAGTATATTTTTTAGCAAAACAAAGAGAAAAAACTTTAGAATAGACCTACAAAAATCCACTAGGCTTCTTCAATATCATGGCTCCAAAGAATGAAACCACAAAAAGAAACAGCTACTATTCACTTGCTCTGCAAACAAGAAACAACATTACAACATCTATTAGCTTATAGAACTATAACTTATAATGTTAATTTCATCCTCAATAACCAAACCTCGAGATATGATAACACAAATTTCTTGTCCTTTACAATTGGTTAAATCAACACCATTTCAATTCGAAAGGTACACCATGATATCCTTGAGATTTAAGTAATATTATTACATTGGATACCTCTGTATACTATAAGAAATGAGACTAAGCACCATGTAAACATTGAAGGAAGCGAGTCCAATTTGCCCAAATGTAACACAATAAGTATCTATACAAGCACACCAATATAGATTTGCACATTCATCTACCAAAACAAAATAGACTAATCTAAATTCAACTAATCTTCGATCACAACTATGTTAAAACCCAACCAAAAGTAAATTATTGCTCTGCAAATGAAGAACAGCAACTTCTCCCTTTTTCGCGGTCAATACCTTAATCTAATTCATGCTAAGACTGATCTATCACTTTTAGTTAGAAAAACAAAACAAAATAAATTGTGTAGTGCCACCTAAAGCATGAAAGTCTCTTTATACCTCAGTAAGTCTCATTTAAACAAAATAACAAGTACAACACAATCAGAGTATTATAGTAACATAATACCAAAAGCAATAACACAATCAGACAACAATTTCAGAAAAAAATTTATGTAAATTGCAGGAAAAAAAATCAAAGAATTGAGGACGAACAAAACATCAGAAAAAAAATAGAAAAAAAGATTTGTAGGGGTGTCATGAATCAGTTTAACATGAACCAACCTTTAGAAATTAAGTAATTAACATAAGAAAATGGCATGTAAAAGGTAGAAAACCATGCCTTTACAGAACTGAAGCAGAGAAGCGACAGGTAGCACGCTGTGATGGCAAGCGCATACCAGAAGCAGAACAAGGCCAGAAGGGCTGAAGGGAAACTATAAGTGCTTTATATGCTTTAGAATGGGTCTGTCTAAAATCAACTCAAGTCTTTTGAGCTTATCGGATGCACCATATAATTTGAAGCGTTAGATTAGATTGATAATAGATCTAATGATTTATATTTAATTTATAAATAAATTATTAAAAATTACAATAAAAAATAACAAGTCTTTGGTATTTTAAAATGGGCCCCATATAAAATTTGAGTAACAAACCCTCGTTTCAGATGCTTGCTGCCGCTTCTTCCCCTTCGTGAGGACCTCTTCCTCACCAGGTACCTTATGCTTGCTGTCGCTTCTTCCTTTTCGTGAGGACCTGCCGCTTCTTCCTTTACCGTCTTCCTCACTAGGTACCTTCCTGTTTCAACGTAATTTCTCGATTTCATTAAAATTCCCTTGAATTCGTGTCGGACGCGGTACCTCTTCAGTTCTACCGGGATCCTCCTCGAGGCCGTTATCAAGAGAATTCTCATTGGCACAAGTTAGTTTTCAAGGTTTAATACTTTGGCATTTTCAATTTTGTGCATTTTACAATTAACGGATGTTGATGATGATGATTGTTTTGTTTCGATGTGTGATTTGTTGAATTTTATTTAAGCTACCACCAACTTCGTGGTGCTCGTGTTTCTCAATTTGTTCTGTTGCACCACACTCCTCTTCGCGTAAGGATAGAGGTTTAAGGTTTGGCTTGTGCACCCATCTTTTACTATGCCCCTTTTCAACTCAATTGAAGTTGTAAACTTATTTCTTTTAATTTTCTCTTTTCATTATTCAGAGTTTCATCATATGCTTCTGTTATTTAGAATAATCATAATACTGTGTTTTCTGTTATTTAGATTTTAAAGGGTTGGATGGGTACTTTTTATTGTGAGATATTTATATCTTGATTTAGAAATACTGAAGATGAGCGGACAGATATTTATTTTTGTATATTATAACCTGTTGTCCAATATTAGCTATATTTTGTTAATTTGTATTATATTTTTAAACTGAAGCAATCCATGAAAATATATGATAAGCTGTTTTCTTGTCTTCTTTCTTTTCTTTTGTTTTTTACTTTTTTCTCTCTTTTTTAATATCCTGTATATGAATATTTGCTAAAACTTTAGTTATATCTTAGCTCCCTTATTGATGAATCCATGTGCCAATTAATGATGTTTGTGTAAGGTTTTTATTGCTGCTGAGCATTTTGAATCATCTTTGTTCTTGTCAACACATGTCTTGAAGTATGCTTTAGCTAGATGTTGGATTAATGGTGTTTACAGAGTTACTTTTCAAGTTGGAAGTCTTCATTTTTCTCACTTTCAACATTTCATTATTTTTGGTATACTGATCTCTTGTTCAGCGCTATTCACATTGTCCTAAAGCCTGTAAACTTCATACTGTTCTTGATGTGCAGTATGTAATGATTGTACTAAAAGGGTAAGTGCTCATAGCCTTTGGCAGGAATGAGCAGCCTGCAACTTATGGTGAATTGGTGTCTATTGGTGGTCTTAACCTCGACATAAACAAGAAGCTTAGCGCTGGAATCGCTTCAATTCTTGAAAACAAGCTGTCTGTGCCGAAGTCAATATTCTTTCTTTTTAGCATTTTAATTGCCTGGATTAATTTTTAGTTGATTTAGTTCTTTATTCTGATTTTGATTTCTCTGCTGTTTTTTACACCACTACTGTTTAGTTGGTTGGTTCATAATTCCAAACCTTCACTGATAAATTAATTAAAGAAGTACAAGTAACTAAAGAAATACAAGTTATTAAAGATTGGACAATTTGCTTGCACAACTATTGATATATAGACATGTTTAATGTGCAGGATGCATTCGATGAACTATTGTTAAGATTTATGCATGTTTCTTACTACGAGTTGTCATTGGTTATTCCGTGATTTACAAAAACTTGTATTATTTTTAATACCTTGGCTTTCTTAAAATGCAGAGGCATATTTTTGTCATTGAGAAAGAAGAGAGGTGAACTCAAGCTATTATGGACAAGAGGGGAACCGGAAATGCCTTGCCCTCATAACCAAGAGTCTCAACATTGAACGAAGTGATAATAGGGATAGTAGTATAGTATACCATAGGGGTTAGTTTAATAGGAGTCTGATAGAAACTCTAGAAGACTATGTAAAATTTTGGCACTGTCATAACCAAATTTCAACCAAATAAACATTTTTCACTTGTGAATCCCGAACACAATGAAATGAATTTGGATATTGTCATGTTGCCCTCCCTTTCATATATATACGAATGTGACCACGCCATGCCACAAGCAACCAGCAATACATGATTCAAGAAATACAATTTGTTGAAAGAAAGTGGTTATCAATCAGTCTAATGCTATGTCTTCTCCATAAGCTAGAATAAAGTTAATAATGCTAGTGATCTGCCACTGCAACTATTCTAAAGATAATGATTGTCATCCATAAAAATAAAAATACTACTTCAAATTTTAACATGAAGTGTAAACACTTTAAGATGCTTTAAGGCGTAGAGAGGCTAGATTTTTCACATGTGCACTCGAAGCTTAATCAGGTTAGAATATTTCATGAATAAAGACTAAATGCTCAAACAAGAGATCAATAAAGACCAACCTGAAGTATTACAGTTAATGCCACTATCTCCATAAGGTGGCTTTGTTTATTAATATGTGACACAACGTCACAAAATATTTCATAATCATCTGTAGTTCTAGTTTTTTACTTCATCTTCCATGATCAACGCTGAAAATAAAAATAGTTCATTTACTAGTTAAATATTACTATCCACTTATATATTATTTATTTAACTCTGAATGGTACCTAAACAGCTGCTTCTATTATTGATTTATTTGACCAAGTTGCATTATAGGAAGAAGTCAAGAATATGAAATCAAGTTCTGCCAATGATATTGCTTTTTAGTTTTTTTATTGATTAAATCATATGAAATCAAGTACATTGGGGAGGTAAAGTGCTTATATCAGATTGGAAAAGGAGGTAGATCAGTTATACTCAATTTAATTAACATTCATAATTATTTAGGTGCAAAAAAAGACAAAATGGATATGTTCATAGCACTAACAGTAGCTTAACAACAAAACCTTTTCAGAGGGAATCACATAGTACCTCCATGACTTCTTGCTACTGGTTATTTTCAGAGAGAATCTCAATGAATCATATATATTCAGATAGCAATAACAAATAAAAAATAGAACATCATAAACAGAAACATAAATCCAGAATTGAAATCAGAATCATAAAAATAAATACCAAAATTTTTAAACCCTAACTCAAATTTTAAACAACCATATAAATGGTACAAAACTACTAATTTAATGAAATGAATGAAATAAGTAGAACAAAGAAAATAATTGAATGCCTTCAACGAAACAGATTCATACATCAGAACATAAAGGGATAAAAAAATGAGCTAAATGAAACAAGTTCATACCTGAGGTTGAGGCTCCATTGGAACTCTAGAAGTATAGCGATGAAAGGGGAGACGGAGCACCACGGCGCTGACGACGATGCTGGCTCTCTGAGACCCACGCCACCACTGCCTGCTAAGGACGATGGCGCTGAGCAGTGAGATCGACGATGCTTAACGGCGACGAAATGACGCGGTGCACGATGATGACAGAGAGAACAACGACACTCTAATACTAAGAATAAACTTGAGAACAGCGCCGGGAGAAGCTGAGAACGGAGCGATGAAAAAGAGAAGAGTAGACGTGGGTTCTACGAAAAGGGAAGAGAAAGAGAGAAGAGTGTGTTAGTTACTAAGTGAAGGTAGAAAATCTAGGGTTGTCCAAATGAATTTTAAAAATATTTGTGATAAAAGTAAAAATTTAATAATTATTATTAAACTTCTATATGGGTTATATTTATAAATTATTTATTGTGCTTATCACAAAAGCTCAAAAAACTTGAGCTTATTAAAGACAAACCCCTAAAAATGCACGGAATCAACCCTTAATGAATAAATTTTGACTCCAGCCTCAAGAGTACAACTTGCTTGCACAAACAAACTCAAAATGAATATGCACAGACTACACATGCATAACTAAGATTTTAGAACCATGGCTGCCAAATTATTGTACAATCATTGCCATAATTCATAAGTGCAATTCATAATCAAGGACAAGTTCTGCAGAATCTAGAAGCAGAGTGAACCAATCCTCATTGCATATAGATTTGGAATTACTTTTAGTGGCATAATTGCAATATAACAAACTTTATAAATGATTAAACTATGATATGATATATAAACATTGACAAACTCTACATACCTAAGGGATTATTGTAGCCATTGTTACATACTAATTGTCGCGCTAATTAGCCCCATTTGCGCACACATAACCGCACTCATACATATTCTTCGCAGTAATAACAATTTTTTTAATCGAATAGCTAGCTACAACAACATCGGAAAACTGAGTATGCACGAATTGAGCACAAATGCACCTTCTGAAAATTAGTCTGCATATATCCGTCTTCTTCCCCAGCCTTGATAATATCAGTTATGTGGTCAATCAAATTCAACTCCCATGTGTTTTTTTTATTAATGTTCTGCACTAAAGAAACATTTTTTGGAAAAAGAAAAATCAAAACACAATTTAGTTCAACTAGTAGAACTTTTTCTTATTCTTTTTCTGTCTGTCTTACATTTTCGCGGAAAAGGACCAAAGTAGGAGGAGCGACGGTGGCACGACATCAGTGGAGCGGCAACAGCATGAGCAAGAGGAGCGATAGTAGCGTGAACATGAAGAGCGACAGTGGCATGGCAGCAACAGAGCCCAGCGGGGGCGCGAGTAAGAGCAACGACGGTGGCGCAACCATGACTGAGCGATGATGACAACGGAGAATAATGGTTGAAAATGGGGTGAATTTAGGATAGAACGAGGGTTTGGTGATGGAATTTGGGGGAATTGTGGTTCTGAACTTTTGATGTGGGGAGTGGACGCGGTATATGTGTTTTTAGTGATAAAAATCGACTGCATATTGGTCGATTTCAATTTAAATAAAAAGCAATACCTTAAGCGTCTATTTTATACATTAAATCTATACTGTTTACTTAATTTTAGAAAGCGATCTAGACCGCTTAAATTTATCGATGGCAATATGATGTTGATATTTTAAATAATAAAATAGACGACATGTTCGTTGATTTGAAAATAAAAGTGTTTTCAACTCCTGATTCGTCGATAATGTGACGATAGTAGGGGAAGATTAATGCATCATAAAAATATGGACGACCTGGCTGTTGATTTTAATATTTTATTTTTAATTATCTTTTTTAACAATATCGACAGTAAGCTGTCGAAAAATATCGACGGCAGAAATAACCGTTGATTTTTGGTGTCGAAAAAACGCTTTTTCTTGTAGTGAGAGGGCGCGATATAGGGAAGAAGAAGATGCAACAGCGGTGGCGTTGGTTGCAAGGAGTACAGGGACGACGCGATGCATGGGAGAATAAGGTGCAGTGGCGGTGTGGCGCGTTGCTTGACGGCGATGAAGTTCGTTGGCGACGGTGCGACAGAAAACGGGGAGTAAAGCGGCTGCGGTAAAAGAAGAGAAAGGTGAAAAGTGAGAGGCTATAATTGTGGTGGATAAATGTGTTGGAATATTTTTTATTTTATTGAATTTGGAGTACAACCTATTATTCACGCTGTTCGCATCTTTTATTGTCTATGTAACAGAACTAAGTGATGGTTAGACTTAGATGTAAAAACAGAATAAGCAATTATTTTTTTTAAGAATATAGGTGTTTGAAAAAAAAAAGAAACATGATATGAAATATGAATTAAACAACTAATGATAATTATCCCACAATAAGTGCACAAATATAAGAAAGTAGAGTCAAATATTTTACCTTTTCAACCATAACTATTAGAAAAAAATTAACATTTGACATCATACAAGAAAAAGAATTTAATTGAAAAAAAAAATAGGTGGTTACAAAAGTATATTTACATTATAATAAATATGAAGTGTGTAGTATGCTATCTCATCAAAATGTAATTGTTTTTATAATGATCATTAATTAACAATATTATTCTGTCAAACGTTATTTTTTTTGTGATTAAATGTTGTTATTATTTTAAAAAAAATTCATATATTTTTTTATTAGGAAAACAAACTACTTATTTATGTCATTTAATTTTGATAGACTATTACACACTTGTAATAGATATTCAACTCAATTGTTTCAAATAATTTTTATTTTTTTTACCATTTAGTATGGACTATGGATTAAAAAAATAACTTAATTTTTAGAACATATTTTTGTCACTTTTAGTTAAACTTACCATCCTTTATTGATGGCGACCAAAACATTTTAATAATTATGTTTGAAACGTAATAATAATTAATTGATAAGTAGTGACTAATAAGATTTGCCTCTTTCGTTAAAAAAAGGAACATGGCGATGAGATAATATTTTCAAAGGTATTCTCTGTGAAAGAACTTTTCCTTAACAAGCATCACTTAAATAAATTATTGTTTTTTATTTTGTCATAAAATTGTAAAAATTAAATAAAATATTAAAATAAAAACATAAGCAAAAAAACTCATAATTTTTATAATTTTTTTTCAAATACATAATATATTTGTATTAATGTAATATTTTTTCATATTAATTTACTTTGAAATTTACTCATAAGAACAAGATATCGTGAAGTGTGATCATGAATAATAATAAGAGTAATACTTCAAATAAGTTTCTAAGGATTTGACTATTCGGTCAATTTGTCTCCCAAAAAAATTAACTAGGTCTCCGGTCCTCAAAATTATTAGATATATGCCATATACGTTTTCAGCCCAGGTTTAGCCGATTTACAGAACACTCTCTCTCCTAGGTGGAGGTAATTAGTGTGACGTGTCAAGTTTAATGATATGCATCGCTTTCAGGACACATTAGTCCCTGTACACGTGGCCAAAACGACATATTTTTATGACTTCTCCAAATGACGTCGTTTTGAATGGGACAGATTAGTCCCCAACCTTTGGCCTGAAAATTTTTAATACGACAGCGTTTTGAATGGGGGACCTTTTATAAAAAAAACTCATCCTTTCCCTTTCTCTCTGTAAAATTACTTGATATCCCAAACCCTCACTCATGTTTTACAAGCTAACCCTTTATCTTCCTCACCCCTATTAACGTTGATTGAAGTCTGTAACGGTGCTTTGACGGAGTTGATGGCGACTGGTTGGTGTTGGTGTGTTGTGAATATTGCCATTGTTCGAAGTAAGTTAATCAACTTTTTTCTGGATTAAATTGGAAGTGAAGAGTGAAGTATGATGAACGTGCATATCATGTATAGAATAGATAAAAGATAATGTGTTCCTTATGTAGCTTCAGTCAGAGTTGAATGTAGTTTAGAGATTGCCATTTGATAATAACATTAATAATGCATGTGTTAAAAATTTGAATCCATTTTGATGTTATTGTATTGTGTTTGTTGTTTGATTAAATTGTGATATATTTTTGTTTTTTTTATATTTAGATGAGTGAAGACGTGGTATCTGTATTTCCCTAATGCGTGAGCATATTTCTTGTATTTTTTTTAGTAATTTACATGTAGATTTGCTATATCATCCTAAGATTTAGGTGTTTTAAGTCACTATGAATACTACTTTGAATTGTTTTGCAAATTGATTTATTACAGGTAACATTCGAGCGAGTTTACCAGAGCTCAGAGGGGCGAAAAAATGAAGAAGCGCAGTAGGATGTGGCGTTTGACGCCATGTTGAACGCCATACACCACAAGCCCTCAAGCCAAATGCCTAGAATATCAAGTATGGCGCCATCAAACACAAGCTCTGGATTTTATTCAAGAGAGAAGATTTTGTTTACTGTATAAGGTAACTCTGGATTTCGAGTCAACACTACTTTTAATCCTGGTGAAAAATCTTCAGTGGGAATTTTTTTGTTTCTCTATTTCCTTGGCACTTTCTTCTTGGGCACTTTCTCCTTAGTGGATGATGCATACCCAAAACCAAACTTAATTTTGATGTCATGGGGAATTGCATTGATTCCCACACAAAGAAGGCTTGAGCTGCAAACTTTATTTTACATCATTCACCACAGTGGAAGTTTTGTTAGAGACAATGAGGGGATACTTGTGTACATCAACGGAGAAGCCAAAATTTTTCCCTATGGACATTGACTTGATATGTTTCTTTGACCTGAAAAAATTTTTTTTGAACTTGGGTTACCGTGACTACAAGGCAATGACTTGGGTTACCGTGACTACAAGGCAATGTATTGGTATGATCCTGCTTTTGCTGATATGGAATCTGATCTTCACCCAATTCACGGAGATAAAGAGATCAGAGCTATGCAAAAGAATAAGATACTAAATGAAGATACTAACGAATTCTTTATCTATTTTGACTATCCAATCATGGAAGATATGAAGTTCATTGATGATGATGATGCTAGTGTTGAGGAGGTAGATTATTGAGGAGGTAGATGTGTAAAAGGTTAGTGCTGAGAATGATGGTATTGACAATGATGCAGATATTGAGAGTTCTGATAGTGATGATGGGTATGAGTCTGCAGAAAATGAATTGTACAAGCCCCCACCTTTCGGATTCAAGTGAAGATGAAGAGTCAGTTAGAGGTGGTAAGAAAGGGAAGAGTAATGAGAGCAGGAAATCTCCAATGAAGACCTTACATAAGAAATCAAAAGTTGGTAAGTTTGTTAATGGGCCAGTTGGCAAGGACAAAGACAATGGCAAATAAAAAAGGACAAGCATTGGAAGACAAGAGAAAGCTGGACCATCTGTTTAGAAATAGAGAAATGGTGGGTCTACTAGGCCCAATAAGAGTGATACATGGCCTGTTGGAAAGAGGAGATTCTTAATGGGCCTTTTAGTGACAACAAAAATAATATTATACCTATTGGTGCCAATGAAACTGCATCAAAATCCAATAAGCTTGCTACACATGATGAAGAACTAGGTGTGGAGTTGTTACCAGTTGAATCATACAATGAGTTTGAGTATGAGTCTAACCAATTTTTTACTCCTGAAGACTAAACTGATGATGGAGGAAATGGGTTTGATTGGCCTCAGTTTAATCCAAGTGTAGAATTTGGGGAGGTACCATTTCAGCTGAACATGGAGTTTGAGTCACTTGAACCGTTTAAGCAGGTTCTGAAGGACTTCACCATAGGAGAAGATAAGAGGATATTTTACATCAAGAATGATAAAAGAAGGGTTTGGGCTGCTTGTATACATGGAGAATTCATGCCAGGAAAGGAAGTACAGAAAGCCAAAGCAAAGGCAAGAAAAGAGGCTAAGGAAAAGGCAAAGTTAGAAGCTGTTAAGGAAGCTAGTGGCAATGACAAAGCTAATATAGTGGTGGCAACAAACGAGGGTGAGGGTGAAGATAAGCAAGGCAGTAACAGGGTAGTGGACAAAAAGTATAGAGCTAATGCCAATGAGGAGCTACTGCCAGTGGGGTACAATGACAACCTAATGCGACAGGCAAGGAAAACATTGCAAATCAAGGTTAGAAAAATGGTGAATCATCTAAGAATGAGTGTCCTTAGCTTATATACTGTGCAAAGAACACACGGTCAGGTAGGTATCAAATAAAGATTTACAACACCACTCACACATATAGAAGAGAGTTTGACAGTAATATGACAGATCAAAATTGGGTAGTAGGTAAACTAGAAAAGAGACTGTTGAGTCAGCCATGTTTGACACATGCAGAGACATGGGATCATATGAAGGTTGATTACAATGTCATACTGAGTGACAAAATATTGTACAAAGGACTACGGATGGCTAGGGAGAAGTATGTTGGTAACGAGAAAGCGCAATATGGCAAGCTGCGAGACTACTTAAATGAGATATACAGAAGCAACCCTGGATCATATGCACTATTGGCAATGGAGCCTATAGCTCAATCTCCTCCGTTGTTTGACAAATTGTACATTTGCTTATATGCCTGCAAAAGGGGGTTTAAAGCTAGATGCTACCCGTTGATAGGTTTAGATGAATGCTTTCTGAAAGATTTTTATGGAGGACAGCTATTGTTAGCTATAGGAAAATACGTGAACAATCACTTTTATGGGATTGTGTATGCAGTAGTTGATAGTAAGACAAAGGCTTGTTGAAAATAGTTTCTGAATTTGTTATAATATGATCTTGGGAAGTGCACTGTCGATGGTTGAAACTTCATCAGTGATCAACAAAAGGTATCCCCAAATATCACATAGGTTTAATGTTTTAACTTTGAATGTTTGTTATGTTTACTATTACTATTTTAATCACTTTTATGGAATACCTATTATAATGTTTGTTATTTAATTAGTAGTTATATGTATGTTATTATCTACTGCCATAGGTTTAGTGTCCTATCTTTTAGCTGCACATACTTTTCATAATTAGTAGTTTTATGTATGTTATTTTCTGGTCTGTTTGAACTGTGATATAGGGTCTTTTATCAGCACTAAAAGAGGTTATGCCTAATGTACATCACAGAAACTGCGTTTGGCATGTTTGAAAGAATTTACAAATAAATACAAGGACAAGTAGCTTAAAAACATGGTCTGGGCATGTGCCAAAACTTAGAGTTTAATGAGAACATGTAAAGGTTGAAGAGGATGAACAAGGACACATGGGCTTATCTTGCAAAATTCGATCCAGAAGGCTGGACTAAGTCACAGTTCAGCTACTGGCTTAAGTTGGACAACATCACTAATAACATGACAGAGGTGTGGAATGCCAAGATAATGCATCATAGGTTAACCCATCCTTACAATGCTAAAGGAGCTCAAATGTTACATTATGCGAAAAATGGCACAACACAAAAAGACTCTAGACACGTACACTGGTGTAGCTGCTCCTGTGCAACAAAAAAAGATGGAGAACATCATGAAAGACACCAAGCACTGGACTGCTCAATGGATTGGAGATGATGCCAGACATGTATTTGAGGTGTAAATGCACATGAAGAAGTTGGGAGTGCACTTGGGTAATAGCACATGTACATGTAACATGTGGCAAATTATAGGTATAACACTTAGCTTTATACATTTTACCTGCTATTGTAAAAAAATATATATCTAATTGTAGTTGATTATCACTTATAGGTATTTCATATGTAAATGTCATGGCTGCTATTGCTAAAAGGGAGACAAAGCAGGCACATATATGCACAAGTGGCTGAAGATGGATGCTTTCAAAGAAATATATGGTCATTCCATTAGCTCTGTCAACAGTCAAAATTATTGGGAGAAGTCTGAAAAAATAAGCTCAAGCCCTTCCAAAATTAAGAAGTCAATAGGTCGTCTAGTAAAGAGAAGGAGACTAGATCTAGTGGAAGATGGACCAGAGGGTACTAAGGCAAAAAAGACCTTCAGAGTCACCTGTGAAAAATGTGGAGAGTCTAACCACACTGCCAAGACCTGCAAGGGAGCTCCTAAGGCAGGAACTAATGCTAAAGGTAAAGTAAAGGGAAAATCTAATGAAAAGTCATCCGTAATACAAGAAGAGATTCAAGTTTCTCAATTAGCACTAATAACTTAGGTACTCATGATTATCACTTACTTTCTGATACTAAATATGATATACTGTGCACTTGAGATCTGTGATAACATGTTTAGGATTGCATTCTTTGATAGCAATTAGTTGCTTTATTCAAGGGACCAATTTGACATATAATATAATTGTTTAAGGACCTATTTGACTTATAACAGAAACTTTAAGAGATCTATTTGACTTATAAGATACATCATAAAAGATTGAATCGTCCTAATAAATTTGTTCATGTATAAGATAACTCAGCCTGAGGCACCAACAAATGTTGTTGTACCAAATATTGGAATGAATGTAAATGCTACAAGTGTAAGTGTATATGCGCAACGTATTTAACTATTTATCCCTAACACTAAATCCTAATATCTTTTTGTCTTGGATTCTCAAAAGGTACCTACTAAGGAAGCAAATATGCATGCTAGACCTCCACAGCAACCTTTTAAGTGCCCGAAGCAAACTATAGTGAGGCCGAATTGACTAACTGGTATCTCTGGAGAGATAATGGCAGCAACAACTAGTGGCACAACTTTTAGGCTCTTTGAATTCATTCCTACCCCAGGCCTAAATGTCTCTAAGAAGATATAACTACTTGTAAGCGAAATTTTTCTTTTTTGAAAGTAACACTTGTGTGGCTTGTTCAAAAAAATAGACCTTATTTTTTGGCCTTGTATGGTGTAAAATTCGAGAAATTAGTAAATAATTAGCCAATAAAATAATTATTAATCAAGAAATTAGAAAATAAAATTTTATAGTTTAATAGAGTAGAAAAAAATAAAATAGGAATTTTGACACTAATTTCAAAGAATTTGGCCCAAGATTGGGCCGAACCGGACCCGCGGGCCCAACCAACTCACTTACTTAAGTGAGCTTCAACTCACTTCTCTCTCTTCTGCATGCAAGAACACAGAAGCATAGCCAAGGGAAGGGAGGAGAACGAAGGTGAGACTCCAACCCTCACTTCCATATTTAATCCAGAGCTCTGATTGACGAGCCGTCAGTGGTCACGCGTTCGTCTCGGAATTATCTACAAATCCCACTAACCAATTTGGTAAGAAATTCAATTTTCTTGCCCAGAATCTCCCTCTTTATTTTCAAAATTCATGAGTTTTGGAATTGAGAGTTATGATATTTTGATGTTTTAGGATCGAATTAGCTTGCAGAAATTTTTGGGTGTTGTTCTATTAGTCCATGGGTAAGGTAAAAAGCTCTTAAACCTTAGTAAGTTTCCAATTTAGTAAACCCTATGTTGAATTTTGATGAAATTGTATATTATTAGATTATATGTATGAAGTTTAAAGTAATTGGTGGTATTGGTAATCTGAATTTGGGCTGCGGTAACTGAATTCTATCTGACGCACTAATTGGAGCTTTGGGTATTGCAGAACGGTGATCATTTGTGGTGTTCCAAGCCTTAGGGAGAAATCGGCCAAGGTATGGTTTAGGTTTCTTGTATATAATATGTAATGTGTCGTGAAAACTTAGGCTAGATGACCATAGGATAATTTGGATTGAAGTTGGTTGTTGATTGGATTAATGAACATATGAGTACTTGTTAGTGTTGTTGAGTTGCGTGGTTGAATTGTGTATTGTATGAATGATGTGTTTAATATTGTATGTGAAGATTGGTAAATAATAATATTGATGTGATTGATGAGTTGGGAATGGTGGGTATTTATGAGGCTTGGTAAGTTAAGGTTGTTAGTGAAATAATGTAAATTTTGTGAAAATTGATGATGTGTATATGCATGTTGTGAATTGATGTTGTAATAAGGAAGTTGATTGATGAGGTGATGATATTAATGAGGAATGAATTAGTATTATTCGTAAGTTGAGGAATAAGTTATAATGAGTGAAGTTGTTGGTGTTGGTGTTAGTGATTGTGCATAATGTTGTTTGGATATGAATTATTGTGTGTAAATATAATTGTGGCCTCGGGTAGTAGGTAGTGGTGATATCCACTTGCTCCGGGTATGGGCTAGAAAAGAAGAATTATGAGAAACAAATTTAATTATGAAGTTTTGAATGAATGTATGTTTAAGATCCTGGGAAGTAGCAAGGATGGTGGTTTGTCCCGCTTGCTCCAGGTTAGTGATTGTGACGCTTGGGTAGTAGCAGTAGTAGTGGATTATTCTGCTTACTCCAAGTTGAGCTTTTAGACACCGGCCTGGGTAGTATCCGCAGTAATGGTTATTCCACTGGCTCTGGGTTAAGCGGGTAGTAGCAAGGGGGTTGTAGCTCAAACTCACTTGCTCTGCATGGGTGTTTCCGTCCATGGTTAGCTTCCAGGACATATCGGGTTAGCTATATAACCAACAGATGATATCATCAGGCATAGGACAGGCATTCATCATATGCATTTGTATGTTTTGTTTGATTGTACATTGTCTTGACTTGCTTAATTGTTTATTCATATTAATTGCTAACTGCCTACTTGTTATATATATTTCTGTATGTGCTTGAGTTGTCTGTTTTGCTTTTCTGTGCACCGGAGTTAGAGGATTAGAGGGTAGGCAGAGGATTGAGGGTTTTGATTAGATTTTCATAAACTCTAGAACCTTAGATATCCACCCCTGCTTATGGTTTCTGTTTTAAATCCTTAAGTTTTATAATCTAGGTGTCGGTGTTATAGGATTACCTCTGGTTTTCTCGGGACCTTATTTATTATATATGTTGGCACCTTTACCATATTGAGAACCCCTAGTTCTCACCCCATACGATATTGTTGTTGTTTTTCAGATGTAGGTCGAGATGCACCCTAGTGGTCGATATTTTGTTTTATGCTTTGTATATATATGTATATAGATTCTCCACCCTTGTATTTTGTATTTTGTCCCTCCTAGAGGTTGACTTGGAGAAACAGGTGTTTTATCATATTGTTGGGTTACTCTTTTGGGTTATATATATGTATATGTATATATTTGCTTTGGCCAGTTCTAGCTTCGTGAGCTAAGTCAAAAGCCTTGATATATGTATCTTTGGAATTCTTCTCTCCTAGTTATCGTTTACACGAGTAATGCAATTTTCTGTTTAACGCTTTGCTTAACTCTTCTTCACAGGCTTCTAGTGAAAATTCCTTTCAACTATTATTATATATATTTTTACTTTTAGAGGTTGTAATACCTTGCCACTTCAGCTTTATGACTTAAGCATAAGACTCTGTGTGATAGGGTATTATATTTGGCTAATAGTTTATGGTCATATTTTTTTGTTTAAGATTCTCTTGCTTAAGGTTTAAGTTATTTGTTTAACATACTCTATTTTAAGATATTTTATTATCTATGGTTTTATGAGATACACTTCTATGATTTCTATGTCTTTATGAGCTACTCTATTTTAAGATACTTTATTATCTATAGTTTAGATACTTTATATCTTTTTGAGTTTACATAGAGAATAGTATATCCTTAATTCATATATTGCTTATCTTATAATTTGGGATTACATGTACAATGTCACATTCACCAAAATATCATTATAGTCATTTCATATGTTATAAGTTATTAGATCATTTGAAAGAACAACTAAATTTACAACTCTAAACTCCGCTAAAGCTACAACAAAAAACAACTACAAATGCCCATAATATCAAACCACTAACAAAGGCAAAAATTTCATATTCTTTAACAACATTATCATTTTTTCCCTCAAATATCAGTTCTTCCAATACCTTAACTCTTTCATCTAAACCACTATGTAAACCTGCACCATCCAAATAATTATTCAAATAAGCCAATTCACTTTGATCTGCTATGCCGTCATTCACATAACCAAAATTGTCGTCAAACCAGCGAAAAAAACACAATGTGATTGATTTTTCGGCATATATAATAACACATCCAACAATCACCATCTTATTCTTAATATATTTCTTCAAAATTAAGATCTTCACATTAAATAAAACCTACAAATACCTTAAAGTAAGGACACCCGAAGAAAACTCTATTTGAATTCTTCACTATCTGAGACTAGGTGACTATAGCATACATCTCACACTTGCACTTAAGGTGTTCTTCTTTTTTAAAATGTCTCTTACCGCCAAAAGTGGTGCTTTCAATGCTCAATCTAGCGCTGTCAAATCTCTCACCACGACACCTACTTGTTATCGACGTGCTGCCTCCCATCACCATCACCAATTAACTTTCCTCAATCTATAATGGTCTTGGTCAAAAATACAGAAGAGAGATCAGTTATAGATTACGTTAGGAGAGAGTTGAAAGACAAACCCCTAATTTTATAAAGCTTTCAGGCAAAAAATTGGGGATTAGTCTGTCCCATTCAAAATGACGTCCTTTGGAGTAGCCATAAAACGATGTCGTTTTGGCCATGTGTACAGAGACTAGTGTGTCTTGGAAGCGACGCGTATCATTGAACCTGAAACATCACACTAATCACCTCCACGTAAAATAGAGAGAATGTTCTGTAAATCGATTAAACCTGAGTTGAAAACTTATATGGCATATATCTAATAATCTTGGAGATTGGAACCTAATTAATTTTTTGGGGGACAAATCAATGAGATGGCCAAATTTTTGGAGACCTATTTGAAGTATTAATCTAAATAAAAATATTATTTGAAAAAATAAAAAATATAATAAACAAACCCATTTATTTAATCCGATAAGTTTTCTTTAAACGAACCAAATCTGTATTTTGCAAGTTTGTAAATATACTTAATATATAATTAGTCTAATTCATTTACTCAAAAGCTTAAACTGCTAGATCGACTCGTTTGACAATCTTACACAAAATATGTGATACTTTTAAAAGAGGATTTTGCATTAAGGTCGCCGGAAAAACTACCACTAAAGTTGTGAGCGTGGAGGAATCAGTGTTGATCACACTTACCTTTAAAAACAATGACGCAATATTTATTTCTTTATAATAATTAATAATCAGAGAGACAGGGACGAATGTATGTATATAAGTGTGGGGCAATCGTCCCCACTACGATTTGAAATTTTTTTGAGTAGTATATGAAAATAATATTTATTTGTCCCTACTAAATTATTAAATTTGACCACACATTAATTTTTTACTCAATTTTTGGTATTTTATAGTCAATTTAAAAATTTTATATTAGATATCATTAGAATAATCAATTCTCAATTTAAATTAAATTTGTATTTTTTCTTAAAAATTAACTCGAAAGAGTGTTATTTATCTTTTTTTATATTAGTTTTAATTTTTTCTGTAACAACTACATTAATTGAAAGAATTTTTTCAACTATGAATCTCAATAAGAATTGACTTCTAATTGTATAAGAAGTAAATTTTTAAATAAGTATTTACTTATATATATATGTAAAAGAATCAATATTACACATCCAAGTCTTTTTATGAACTAAGTCTAACCAAGTTAAGCAATAAAATTTAAAATAATATTAGTCATAAATGATTTTTGTTGTCTTAGACAAATTTGATTGGACTTGGTTAACAAAAAAATATGAATACGTAACATTATCCTATATAAAAAGACAGATATTTATAAGGGTAAAGTATATTTTTTGTCCCCGAAGTTTGGCAAAAATTTTAAAAATATCTCTAAGTTTTATTTTGTTTCAATTTTGTCCCAAAAGTTTTCGATTTGTATCAAATATACCTTCGAAGGCTAAATTTTCAAAAAATTTAAAACTAATATAACAATAATGCATGAAAATCATGCTTGATTTGCTTGTGTTGAAGGATTGTTCTTATGAAATTATTATTGAATCGATCTTAAATTTTTTGAAAAATTAGTCATAAGGGATATATTTGATACAAATCGAAAATTTTTGGGACAAAATTGAAATAAAATAAAACTTAGGGATATTTTTAAAACTTTTGTCAAACTTTAAAGACAAAAAATATACTTTACCCTATTTATAAATAATTATTTTAATGTTTTAATTTATAAAATTAGATGTTATAAAAACTAATCAAGTTATATTTACATCAAAAAATAATTACTTATGTATATATATTGAAATAAAAAATATACATTAAAAATAAATTAAACAATACATATATTTATATATAAATGCATAATAATTAATAAATAATTTAATAACTAATTTTTATGTACATATAATATTTTTATTATAAAAATTATTATTATATTTTATATATATATATATATATATTTTTTTTCCTTGCTATCAAAATTTCCTAGATTATTACTGCAGAGAGATAATCATACTCCAAAATTAAGACATGTCTTCAATTCATTTAGGAATGGAAAAATAGTTTCTCGCACTCAATTTTTTTTTTTATGGTATCTCATAAAAATTAATTCGTTGTGGTATTGAGTTCTATTTAATAGTTTATTATTGGCTAATAAATTACTACATATATAAAATAAAATTTAAATTTTTAATACTTAATTAAATAAATTAGTGAACTAATCATTAAACCAATCCAACTTCATTATTTTCGCACTCCATTAATTAATAGATTGTGGTAATAGAATCTAGATATTGACGCGTATCGACAAACGAAAATAGAAAATCCATTAAATAAACACAATATAATGCATGTGAAAGACTGAAAGTTGGTTTTGTGCGGGTGGCATTGCGGCAATGTTGGTAATTCCTACATATATACACGTGTTTATTAATTTAATATTAACCAAAATATGTATGCATATATAATTTCCGTGGCCAATAGTGATCCTACAATAATACTACATGATGAGAACCTTGATCGATGTTAAGAATATATATGGCAATAGATTATTATTGACGTACATATATGCTGAGGCATGGATTGGTTGAAATGGAACAAGTCAATGAGGATTGAGGACACTTATATGCAGTTGGTGGAATAAGATGGACCACAATCAAAGTATATTAAATTAAATTAACTTTTATATATGGCTTTGTGGCTGAATGGTGCTGTGGCATTGTCATACATTTGACTTAATATGAGAGGGGAAGATAAGCAACAATAAAATGATGAATAATGCTATCTTTACTTCACCTCTCTATGTGGCATGCATTACTTGGTTCTCCCAAATAAAGGTTACAAGATCATCACAATAACTAAAGCATACGATAAATCAACTTGAGTTGATCGAGTGATCAGTTCACTCGTTTGCTTAAATAAGTGTTGAAAGTTCGAATTTTGTTTTATGTATGTAACAATTTATTAGTCAACAATAAACTCTTAAATCAAGCTTAGACTTGTGACAGATTAATCTTTAACATCTCGAATTAAAGAATACCATTGAAAAAAAAAAAAGACTAAAGCATATGATATGTTTTAATACGAAACCAGTTGACGAAGTAACAGGAATATACTTCAAGGATAGTTATGAGCTATATGTATAATCTTCCCGACATATATATCAACACATAAAGGTTGAGAACTTTTTCTTTTTTTTTTAAAATCTTTATTATATTTTGTATTTTTTGAGTTGTTTTATTTTTGCTTCCTTTTAACAACACTTGGAAGCCCTATGTTCTCCTTCATAGCCTATATTATGCCTTATGATCTTTGGCATTGTGCTTCTAGCAAAGTTACATAGATGTCACTCTCTTTAAAGGTCAATGAAAATTTTATAATTGTTTTCATGATATTTCATTTTCATCATTAAATAATATATTTTAGGATTTGATTTTTATATAGTATAAAAATGTTATTTTGATTTAAAATATAACAAAATAAATAAGTCACATTTTTTAAATTAAGATCATTATAAAAAGATATTTTTAATATTTTCATTAGAATAATTACCTTCTTTAAATCTCAATTCATAATGATTCACGTCTTCAAATAAAGCATAACCCGGGGAGTTGAGTTATTATTATTCAAGTTAAAATTTTAATATTAACACTAATTTAAATGAATTCAAATTAATAATAAAGGATGATTTGGTGCAAAATAATAAAATAAAATAATGAGTCAAATTTGCAAATTTACTATGAATAATATATTAATATTTAAATTCAATAAGTAAAAATATTTAATTTTTATTCGGTTTAATGAATTCACAATTTCCTATAGATTTATCATTTGTAAATAGGTTCCTATTAAAAAAATTGTAATTGGATTTTTATAATTAAAAAAGTTTTATAATAGTTCTCTCCTATCAAAATAATGTCAAAAGATACATAATATTATTTTTAGCTATATTTTTATAGAAAATAAATTAAAAAATTATAAATATTAAGGATTTAATTACAAACATAAAATTACAACGGGATGTTAGTTACAAATTAATAACATAGTATAAGATAATATATTTCATTGCATAATTTTACTTAATTGGATACAATATATTCAAATTAGTGTAGTAATTTTTTTGAAAAATTACTATAGTAATTTTTATATATGTGGGATTTAATAAGATGAAAAATGATTGGAAAAATTATGACATAGGCAAAGTTGCTGAATGACAAAATAACGTCAAATATGAAATTTTTGTTTTTGGTTATATGAGTCAAATATGAAATTTATTACTTTGGGCCCATCAAGAAAGAAATGAAAAAAAATTGGCAAAACAATAGTGTTTCTTTCCGGGTACTCCTTTTCTTTCATTCCCAAAAAATTAAAATGGGTTTTGTTTTGCAACCTAACTAAACAAAAACATATTTGGGGGAATCACTGTCAGCTTTTCATTAGCATACGTTTAGTAATTGTGGTTTTGGGTTGATGCTTTTGAGCCCTATAGTCACAAACCCATGTCCAACGTAACAATAGAGTAGCAGCTGAAGCCTTAACTCAGAGAAAAAAGATCTTTTAAAGTGATAATATTAGTGCCAATGAGCCTTGGCTCTAGTGGCATTTCTCCCCCCTTCCCACCTCAAGGTGTAGGTTCAAATCCTAGAGGATGCAATTGAGGAAAAATGTGATAAATATGTGAGGAGTGTGTAGGTGTGTTGTGTACTTAGGATTGGGAGTTGTCCAATCCACCGACCAAAAAATAAAAAAAGTGATAATATTAGTAAATTATCTGTGAATCCAATACCTTAATCTAATAGTAATTAATAACGTATTTTTTTTCTTTCTAAAGTGACAGAACAATTTAGGAGTCGAATCCTAACTCACATGGTAATAGAAATGGATCCTCTTAATTGTGAAAAAAAATAAGGGAATAAAATGTAATTTCTATTCCTTCATTATTTTCTCTCTCATATTTTTTTTATTCTACTTATAAATTTAATAGATAAAAATCACACTTTACTTTTTTAATTATTAAAAAAAATTAAAAAGATTCATCTCCCAAAATAACTTTCATCCATGATCCATGTGTGTCAACTTATTTTGGTACTCTATTGTTACGTTTTTTTTTTCTCAGATGAATTAGCCATATATATTTCAATTCTAGGAATCACAATACATTCATACTACACACTCACCCACACAATACTAAAAGGTTCCTTTTTAATACTTTTGAACTCAAGTACACATAAATTACTATCGAAAATAAATTCTTTCAATTTTTTTTTAACAATTAAAGGAATAAAATATGATCTTTTAGGTAGACATAAAATAGACAATTTTCTGAATTACTTTGGCAGAAACACAAATTTGTACCCCTGTAGTACTTAGGAGGATTGTCTATTTTGTGTTTACAAAAAATAAGACAAAAAAAAATATGAAAAAAAAATTAAAAAATTAAAAATTATATTTTACTCCTTCAACTGAAAAAAAAATGAAAGCATCTATTCACTCATTTGTACTACTAACTTTAGAGTAGATATTGACCCAAAAAATAAAAAAACACTTACTATAAATATTTCACTAAGTAATTATACTGTATTCATATTCAATTTGGGTTGATCAAATAATTAACTTACTTATCCGTTTAATAAATGTCAAAATTTAAATATTATCTTTTATCAAATTAAAAAATATTGTAAAAAAAATCAATTAGAGATACTCAATCATAACATTAGTTCTAATAGAGTAAAAAGATATTACTCTAATGTATTCTCACAAATGATAAAAATTGGGCCCTTATTTAAAAAAAGTTAGTTTCATAAAGGGATTAAATTGTCAAAAAAATTTAAAATAACAGACTAATTTAGCTTTTGATTTTATTAAAGACTAATATGTTTGCTATTTTAAAGGCCAAGGACTATTTTAAAAATTTACTCCTATAATTATATAGTTTTTGTTTTCCGAAGTAAAATATTTTAATAGAAAGTATAAATAATGTTTTAAGCGTTTATACATTGAATATTTTTTGTTAATAATGCATTAGCAAAACAAAAATCTCACTAAACTTCTTCAATTTGCCCCATTACTTTTCCCTGAATTCCCTCAATGACGAGCATTATTTTATTTTCTAAACTAATTAATTATGGAGAAAGGTGCGTCATTATAATTATTAGATTCATTTATTTCTTAATGAACATTAATATTCAATTATTACCATGGCGACCCTTTAAAAAAAAAAGAAAATGGCTTGTTATTGCACATATTTTTTTTAATCACTACTTTTTAGTGTGTTCTTTTAAATTTAAATTAGTCCTAATTGGAGAATCGAGTGAAGAAAAAGGATTAATTTGGAGAGCTAGTGAAATGATTAAAGTTGGGCCATTAAAATCTATACTGCTTATAAAAACTACTAGTTGTTTACTTCTATCAAGTTTAGAAAATTTATTTATTCTGAAAAAAAAAAGCATAACACCAGAAATTTATGCAAAGAGGCTTGCTACACATACAAGTCTTTTTGACTTACAAGTTTTACAAGTTGCTACACATTAGAGTCTTTTAATGCGTTATTTAATTTCCAAAGCGCTACACTCACCGTGAATTATGAACGACTCCTCTTCCTCTTCCTCTTCCTCTTCCTCTTCCTCTTGTTCTTCTTCACTCACCGTGAATTATGAACAACTCATCTTCATCTTCCTTTTCCTCTTCCTCTTCCTCCTCTTCTTCTTCTTCTTCTTCTTCACTCACCGTGGATTATGAACAACTCATCTTCCTCTTCCTCTTCCTCTTCCTCTTCTTCCCCTTCTTCTTCTCTTCCTCTTCCTCTTCTTCCCCTTCTTCTTCTTCTTCCTCCTCCTCCATGTATTTCTTCGTTATTCTCTTTGCCTTTTCATTAGTTGTTTTATTTGCGTTTATTACTGGTATTCTTGCTTCGTTTTTTTCGATTTTCATGGTTTCTGAAATCAAGCTTTGAATCGTTTTGAATATAATGAAACTTCAGAAATACACCCAAACGATTATAGAAAATACACCCAAACGATTATGGAAAATACACCCAAACGATATTTCTTTTATTCTCTTTGCCTTTTCATTAGTTGTTTTACTTGCATTTATTAATTCTTGCTTTTTTTTTTCGATTTTCATGGTTTCTGAAATCAAACTTTGAAATCGTTTTGAATAATAGAACTTCAGAAATACACCCAAACGATTATAGAAAATACACCCAAGCGATTATAGAATACACCCAAACGATATTTCTTCGTTATTCTCTTTGCCTTTCATTAGTTGTTTTACTCGTTTATTACTGGTATTCTTACTTCTTTTTTCGATTTTCATGGTTTCTGAAATCAAGCTTTGAAATCTTTTTGAAAATAATGAAACTTCAGAAATACACCCAAACGATTACAGAAAATACACCCAAACGATTATAGAAAATACACCCAAAGGACACTTTATGCATAATTCAGACTCTTTCTCTTTCTCCTCCTCATATTGCTGCTTCTTCTTCTTCAAAAATGATTTCAGAGCTTGATATAAAAAATAATGGAAATCAAGAATAACGAAAAAAGAAAACAAAGAGAAAAGCACGTAAATGAAGAAGGAGAAAGAGAAGGCAAAAAACGAAAGAAGAAGAAGAAGAGGAGGAAGAGGAAGAAGAATGTGCAGCAAGAAGAAGAAGACGATGCAGTGAAATTGTGCAGTAATGGTTGAAGAAGGAGAAAGAGAAAGTAAGAAACGAAAGAAAAAAAGAAGAAGAGGAAGAGGAAGAAGAACGTGCAGTAACGTTCAAGCGCGTTAATATAATAACTTGTAAAGACTTGTATAAAAAAATGCTTGTATATGGAGAATTTCTCTTATGCAAAATATTCACACAAATCTTAAAAAAAATTGCATAATGATGTATCAAAGATATAAATATTCATATATCTTTTTTTATTAGTTTAATTTTTTTTTAAAAAAATAATTTTATGACAACTATAAGATTAAACAACTTATGCTCCAACCTTAAAATTGGATCTGACTCAATTTCTCTTTCATGTTCAATCAAATAGATTACATGCATATCGGGTGAATTAATTAAATTATTTCATTTGTCAATTTATGAATTGCTAATAATTATATATCACAATATTAGTGCTAAAATAGTACATATATTTGCCACATATTATTAAAAGATTTTATAAGATTGATATAGATCAATCCATGATATAGATAAAATTCCACTTATTATATATTTGGCATGCTAGCTAAGTAATCAAGATTTTATTTTTAAATGTGGTTCGATAAAATATATAATTATGATAAACAATTTCCATGCATACATGGCAAGTATGTCACCATTGACGTAGATAACACTTCCAATATTTAGCATTAATAATTCATGGTTTAAATATGTACTTTGGAATATATTCATAATCCAACTAGAGAGAGGAAAATAAAGAGACATTCCCACAAATGTCTAATCAAACTTTTAATGTACAAGTGCTTAAAGGTTACACATATTATTCTCAGTGGTTCCTATAAAGGGTAGAACATGGTGGAATATATGTGCCCACAGAGATTCCTTTGTCTAATAGTTGACATATAACTCATGAACCCCTTTGAATGCTAAGAAACAACTATCATTTCTTAATTCAAAGCCCATATGTTTATCTGCATTCTAGGCTTAGAAAGGGAGACAACAAAACAAATAACCTCAACCTAACTCATTCTCTTCTTTTTTTTTCCCTTCCTCTAACCAATTATGCTACTTTACTTATTAACTAAGTGTATGGATGAATCATATATATATATATAGATATATATATATATATATATATATATATATAAATCATATTAATATAGAATATATTAATATATTAATTAATTTTAGTGATTAATTTAATGTGTAAATATATTATATCTATATATAATATATATATATATATATATATATATATTTGGATACACAGTAATTAAGATTTAGAGGGCTTCTTGATATATATAGGTTTCATTAATCTCGAGCACTGAGAAAAAGTATTTAGTGATTAATTTTAATGTGTAAATAATATTATATATATATATATATATATATATATATATATATATATATTTGGATACACAGTAATTAAGATTTAGAGGGCTTCTTGATATATAGGTTTCATTAATCTCGAGCACTGTATTTATTTACTTGGGAACTAACCCAATTAATCTCTTACTCTAATAAGGCAAAACAGTGTTATTATTATCTGTTTTAATATCGAGTTTTTTCTACTTTTTAACTGTGATCTTGAGTTTGAGAAAGCTTTAAGAGTAATAAGTTTCATAAAATGATTATTTTTTAAAATTTAAGTTAATAAGAAAAAACATATAAATAATTATATTTTTAATATTATTCTTTAAATCAAAACTTTTTTTTGGATTTACTTAAATTTTTATATAGATTTTTTTTGTTATTTTTTTCTTTTAGAGAATAACAAAAATCAAACTCTAAACTTTTCGGTTATAAAAATTCTAATATTATGTCATAAATTTTTTTTAAATTTAAACTGATAAAAAATATATAAAAATTATATCTCTAATAATAAATAAATTAAGCAGGTTTAATTAGTTAGCTATAAATAGAGTTAGTAATAAATTTGTTGTGTTAGATTTTGATTACATGTGAAAAGTACCAGGTTTCAAGGAAAAAATTCAGAGAGAAAGGGAAAGAGAGAAAGAAGCACGAAAGGTGTGAAGCTGCATTCAACTCAGTAACTGAATTGCAGCATGTGTGGAATTGCTATTTATATGTATACTGTTGGCTAACCAATTTGTAACAAACTATAGAACTTGCTAGAAGCTGCTGCTGAGTCAGCTAGGCTCCTAACTGACTAACTCTAACAAAAAAACAGAATTAACAGTAATAGCACTAATAACTAGCTAGCTTATAACTCCTAACATCATCTCTAGTTTTTCTTTTCTTGAGGAATTTCAATTGCTTGTTGATCAGAGACATTCAGCTTGGTTCGAAAGTGGAGAAAAGTTTCAGAGGGAACTACCTTTGTGAAGATGTCTGCCACTTGCACTGTCCCAGGGATGTGACTCACTTGAACTTTCTTGTTGTTGACATGATCTCTAACGAAGTGGAGATCTATTTCGAAATGCTTGGACTTGGAATGTAGGATTGGATTGGCTGCGAGCAATATAGCACTCAAGTTGTCACAGTACACCACTGGTGCTTCAGAGATGGATAGCTTTAATTCAGCCATTAGATTCCTTATCCATACTAACTCTGTCACTGTCTCTGCCATGCTCCTGTACTCTGCCTCAGTGCTGGATCTGGCTACAGCAGTTTATTTTCTTGATGCCCAGGACACCAAATTCGAGCCAAGGAACACGCAATACCCTGAGGTTGATTTCCTATCATCCTGGTCACCAGCCCAGTCAGAGTCACTGTAGGCAGTGATCTTCATTGCAGTATTGAGTGCAGGGTCCTTCTTGAGATGCAAGCCATGGTGAGTTGTACCATTTAGGTATCTCAACACACGTTTTATCATTTTTCAGTGTGAGTCCAGAGGAGATTGAACAAACTGGGCCTGTTTGTTTACAGAGAAGCTGATCTCAGGCCTGGTAATAGTTAAATATTGCAAGTTCCCAATGACAGATCGATACAGGCTTGGATCATGGAAGTTTGAACCTCCAAGGGTAGAGATTTTTGTTGTAGAAGGAAGAGGAGTGTGGCAGGCTGTGCATCCCATCATACCAGCCTTCTTCATTACCTCTTCAATGTACTTTTGTTGAGTAAACACTAAACCTCCACTCCTAGTCTTTGTGGCTTGGATTCTAAGAAAGTAGTGCAGATCACCTAGCTCTTTTAGAGAAAACATGCTGTTTAATTGGCTGATCACCTCCCTAATTGAGTCATCACATTCACCTCTTACAATGATGTCATTTACATAGACGAGGACATATGTTTTTAATTGATTCATCTCACGGTAAACACTGCAATGTCAGCTTTTGTGGTTGCAAATTCTAGCTTCTTTAGTCCATTTGCCAGCTTAAAATACCATTTCCTGGGTGCCTGTTTTAGGCCATACAAAGCCTTGTTGAGCTTGCAAACGAGTGAGGAATCTTCTTGTTCATAACCTTGGGGCTGCCTCATATAGACTTCCTCAACTAAATCACCATGGAGAAACGCATTGTTTACATCCAATTGCCTTATGGTCCAAGACCTTGACAGTGCAACAGAGAGCAATAATTTGATAGAGGTTGGCTTGACAATTGGACTGTAGGTTTCTGTAAAGTCAAAACCTGACTTTTGAGCAAAGCCTTGAGTAACTAGTCTGGCTTTATGCTTCTGAAGCGAATCATCTGCATTATACTTAAGCCGAAACACCCATTTGCTGCCAATTGCATCTCTATCAGGTGGGAGTTTAGTAAGCGTCCAGGTATTGTTTCTTAAGAGAGCCTCATACTCCAGATCCATGGCTGCCTTCCTCAGGGGACCTGAGTGCTTGTTTGACATTCCTTAGCTCAACACTTGCCATGAACAGCTTTGGTTTGACAATTCATGCTTTGCCTCTAGTCAGCATTGAGTGAGTGTTTTGGGTGAGGTCAGTGTTTCTAGGGTCAGGGTAAGAATGAGGAAGGACAATTTCGATGTCACTGATGGGAATAAGTGTTGGCACTGAGGAGGATGCTACTGGCATTGTGGACTCTTGCAGGCTGCTAGAGGGAAGCAGTGACTGAGTTAAAGACTGATAGTGGTTACCTAACTGATGCAAGGGAACTTGTGCTGAGGTGTTCAGGAGACTATTTTGTGGTGAAGTAGGCTGAGAGAGGTTGGTTGAGGTAGTATGCTGGGATAAGGTGGGCTGGAGCTGGTGGTTAGCAGGAGGAGGTTGAGTAGAGGCTGAGATTCTTGGGATTGTTAGAATTGAGTGTTGTGGGTTGGGATTGTTGCTGGCTTGAGACCTTGATCAGCTTGCTTGAAGGGAAACTGATATTCAAAAAACACCACATTTTGTGTGATGATGACCTTTCCCTGTTGAGTAAGGCACTTATAGCCTTTCTGATTAGTTCCATACCCTATGAATGTACAAAGGGAGGATTTAAAGTCCAGTTTATACTTGTTATATGGCCTTTGATGTAGAAAGCAGAAGCAGCCAAAGACTCTAAGTTGCTCATATGAGGGTTGCTTGCCAAGCAATCTCTCAGTTGGAGATGCACCATTAAGGACTGGTGTAGGGAGAATGTTGATCAGTTTAGCTACTGTACCAAATGCTTCTCCCCAAAATCTTGTAGGCATTGCTGCTGCTGCCAATAATGTGAGTCTCATTTCCACTATGTGCCTATGTTTCCTTTCAGCGGCCCCGTTTTGTTGGTGAATGTGAGGGCAAGCAAATCTGTGCTGAACTCCTTTGACCTACAAAATCTGTGACAAACTTCTATACTTGGCTTCATTATCACTTTGCAATATTTTTAGCTTAGTGTTCAATTGCAATTCAACATTTTGTTGAAAATTTTCAAAAACTGTTTTCAACTGAGCTCTAGATTTGATTAGATAAACCCAGGTATACTTTGAGAAAGCATCAACAAAATTAACATAATACCAATTTTCATTACTATCCAGCACTGGGGCAGGACCCCAAATGTCTATGTATACAAGGTCTAAGGGATGTGTGTATTCAGTCTGTGATGAAGAGAAAGGGAGCTGATGGGACTTGCCAATACAGCAAGCTGAGCAATTTATTTTAACTGGTAAGGTTGAGGGTTTACAGACTTTTAGTACTTTTGACAAAACAGCATGATTAGGGTGTCCTAGCCTAGCATGCCATACAAGAGAGTCAAATTTATTCCTATTAGTTACTGTAGTAGCATATGCAGCAGCATAACCAGCTGGTGCTTGCAGCTTGTTAATGCTAGAAAATCTATAGAGGCCTTTTTCCACAGTGCCTTGAAGCACAATCTTCTCAGTATCTTTACTCTTTACATAGCACCTATCATCATGGAATTCAAAGAAAATTTGATTATCACAACACAGTTGATGCATACTAATCAGATTCTTTGTAATTTCAGGGACACACAACAAGTTTCTCATGTGAAGTGGCTTAGAGCTCAAGTCAGTTTTGAAATAAGAATTACCAACAAAATAGATATGCAAACCTGATCCATTGCCAATTATTACTTGCTCATTTTCACAGTATTCTTTCTTTTCCATCAGATTCTTCTCATCATGTGTCATGTGATGTGTAGCTTCTGAGTCAGGATACCAACTAGAGTCCTGGACTGTTGCTGGTGTTGCTATCAGATTGCACAGGTTTGCTTGTGGCTGAGTCTCTTGATTGCGTCCAGCATTGTTATACCCGTCTCCAGCATAACTTTCTTCCTCAAATTGATCCTCATTGTATCTATGCCCAGTGTGGCCTAACTTATTACACAGCTGACACTGTGGCCTGTTGTACTCATAGCTTCTTGAATTATATGTTCTGCCTCCTCTATTAGCCTGTCTGTTATCAGCTTCTTGCATCATATTTCCTGCACTAGAGAGATTTCTACCACCTCTGTGCATTCTTCCTCCTCTTTCTCTGAATCCTCTTCTGAAGCCTCCTCTTCTTCCTTACAACTGTTGATGATATCCTCCAAATTGAGCTACGTTTGCTTGCACAAACGCCTCTGGTTTTCTGAACTTAGCTAGCATGCTCTCATGAGCTAGCAGCAAGGCTTCTAGTTCAGCAACAGTTATGCTCTCAGATCTTGCAAGCACAGATGTATATACTGAAGAATACTCTTCAGATAAGCCGTGTAAAATCGGATTGACATGATCGCTTTTCTTTACTGACTCTCCTACTGATGCCAAAGCATCAATTGTGCCTTTAATCAGCAACACATACTCAGTCACAGATCCTCCAATTTGAAGTGTGCTGAGTTTGTTTTTCAATTGCATTACCTTAGCCTTGATTTGCGAAGAGAAGTGATCCTCTAGTCTCTTCCATACTTGATGTGTAAGGACACAACCTACCATCCTTGTTGTGAATGGCTTGGTCATGGAAGCCAGTAGCCAGGATTTGAGAAGAGCATCCTGCCTCTTCCATTTTTGATAATCTAGATTCGCTGTAGCTTTTGTTCCTTCACTCAATTGCACGAACTGTGGAGGAATTCCCTTTCCTGTGATGTGGCTCAGCATATCATTCCCTTCTACTGTTGAAATTGCTTGATCCTTCCATTGTAGAAAATTTTCCTTATCCAGTTTCATCAATATAGGAGTGACTATGAATCCTTGCGCCATTGTTGAGTGAGTAGCAAAGCTTG
This sequence comes from Arachis stenosperma, assembly GCF_014773155.1. Taxonomy (NCBI): domain Eukaryota; kingdom Viridiplantae; phylum Streptophyta; class Magnoliopsida; order Fabales; family Fabaceae; genus Arachis; species Arachis stenosperma. Next base: position 13,213,438 of record NC_080385.1, read on the forward strand.
GAAGCTCTGATACCATGAAAGGTATCAGGCTTCAAGGGAGAAATTCAGAGAGAAAGGGAAAGAGAGAAAGAAGCACGAAAGATGTGAAGTTGCATTCAATTCAGTAACTGAATTGCAGCATGTGTGGAATTGCTATTTATATGTATACTGCTGGCTAAGCAATCTGTAACAAACTATAAAACTTGCTAGAAGCTATTGCTGAGTCAACTGGACTCCTAACTGACTAACTTTAACAGAAAAATAGAATTAACAGTAATAGCACTAATAACTAACTAGCTTATAACTTCTAACAACATGCATTTTTTTCTATTATCAGTTATTATTAACTTTTTGTTGAGCCTTATTGGAGGTTTTCTTAATAAAATAAATAAATAATAACATTGAAGTATATTTAATGAATTTCTTTATTTTCTAATAACATAATTATAACTTTTGCTTTGTTTCTTAGCAAGAAACCTTCTTTAATTAATTTCTTCCACTACTAGTATATATGAACTTTTAGATACTTTCAATAGGTACGTAATTATGCCGAAATTAACAATTATTAGATGCTTTTATTCGGAACTCGTAAATGTATAGTAAGATGCTTTAATTTTGTGTATATATTATAAACTTAATTGTCAGAAAGAGAAGTTAAATTGTACATTAAGATACGTATTGTTATCGTGATCTGTCACAATCATGATATTATACCTATTGTTTTATTAATTTATTAGTATTTTTTCTCCTCTGCTTTCCTAGAAGAGTATTTTCTTATTTTCTTATTTGAAGAGTTATAATTAAGAATACCATTCCGGATATTCTAAAAGATTAAAAAAAAAAACATCAAATTGTTTAATTTATATTTTATATATAATGCACTGAATGACATTAGAGTGATTGATCACATATTAATTTTTAAGTACCATATATGGTTGAATTTAGGGATAATACGCAGCACATATTCAATTTGATCTGTAGTAGATAGGTGATGAGCGGATAATTTGTATGCTTTTTGGCATTGTTTTTAGTATGTTTTTAGTATCTTTTAGTTAGTTTTTAGTATATTTTTATTAGTTTTTAATTAAAATTCACTTTTCTGGACTTTACTATGGGTTTGTGTGTTTTTCTGTGATTTCAGGTATTTTCTGACTGAAATTGAGGGTCCTGAGCAAAAATCTGATCCAGAGACTGAAAAGGACTGCAGATGCTGTTGGATTCTGACCTCCCTGCACTCAAAGTGGATTTTCTGGAGCTACAGAAGCCCAATTGGCGCGCTCTCAACGGCATTGGAAAGTAGACATCCTGGGCTTTCCAGCAATATATATAGTCCATACTTTGTCCAAGATTTGATGGCCCAACCGCGTAGCAATCCGGCCTCAGAAATTCCAGCGTTAAACGCCGGAACTGGAATAAAAGTTGGAGTTAAACGCCCAAACTGGCATGAGAACTGGCGTTTAACTCCAGAAAAGGTCTCTACACGAATTTCCTTCATTGCTCAGCCCAAGCACACACCAAGTGGGCCAGGAAGTGGATTTTTCTGTCATTTACTCATTTCTGTAAACCTTAGGATACTAGTTTACTACTTATAGGACCTTTTTACATTGTAATCAGAACCTTATGACCCCATAACATTTTGTACACGTTCTTTCCACAGTATGAGCCTCTAAACCCCATGGTTGGGGTGAGGAGCTCTGCTGTGCTTGATGGATTAATGCAATTACTACTGTTTCTTATTCAATCATGCTTGCTTCCATTCTAAGATAACACTTGTTCTTAATCCGGATGAATGTGATGATCCGTGACAATCATCATCATTCTCAACCATGAACACGTGCCTGACAACCACCCTCTGTTCTATCTTAGATTGAGTAGTTATCTCTTGGGTTCTTAATTGGAATCTTCGTGGTATAGGCAGGACCTGATGGCAGCATTCAAGAGAATCCGGAAGGTCTAAACCTTGTCTGTGGTATTCTGAGTAGGATTCAATGATTGAATGACTGTGACGTGCTTCAAACCTGTAACCTACTGGGCGTTAGTGACAGACGCAAAAGAGTGATTCTATTCCGGTAGGGGAGGGAACCAAACCGGTGATTGGCAGCACTGTGACAGAGTGTGTGCATTAGCTTTCACTGCGCGGATGGGAGGTAGCTGCTGACAACAGTGAGACCCTACACGAGCTTGCCATGGAAGAGACATGCGTGTTTGATGAAGAAGATAGTAGGAAAGCAGAGATTCGGAAGATGGAGCATCTCCAAACCTCAACCCATTCTCCATTACTGCAGTACAAGTAACCATTACATGTTCTTTTGCTTCTTACAATCAATCCTGATAATTTCTGCTGTCCTGACTAAGATTTACAAGATAACCATAGCTTGCTTCAAGCCGACAATCTCCGTGGGATCGACCCTTGCTCACGCAAGGTATTACTTGGACGACCCAGTGCACTTGCTGGTTAGTTGTGCGGGATTGCAAAAGTGTTATTGCAATTTCGTGCACCAAGTTTTTGGCGCCGTTGCCGGGGATTGTTCGAGTTTGGACAACTGACGGTTTATTTTGTTGCTTAGATTAGGACTGTTTTATTTTTGTTGGTTTAGAGTCTTTTAGTTGAGTCTAGTTTCATATTCTAAGTTTGGTGTCAATTGCATGCTTTTGTTTTTCTTCTTTTAATTTTCGAATTTTTCTTGTTCTTAGCCCCTTTTGATTCATAAAAGTTCTAAGTTTGGTCCTCTTTGTGTTTTTCCTTTAAAATTTTCGAAAAAAATTAGTGTTTGATTTTCAAAAATTTTAAGTTTGGTGTCTTTTGGGTGTTTTTCTCTTTCCTCTTTTTAAGAATCAAATCTTTTCATAAAAATTTCTCAATCATATCTTTTTAATTGCTGTTTTCAAAATCTTTTTTTCACTAATTGATTCAGTTCTCAATTTGCTTTGATCTTATTTTATTTTAATTTTCGAATTTTATTTTATTTTCCTTTAATCTTATTTTATTTTATTTTAATTTTCTTTTTTTCGGTTATTTCAAAATAAAAATAAAAACAAACAAAATTTATCTCTTTGCAATTATTATCATTTCCCTTTTGTCCATTATGGACTTAAGTGGAATTAACCAGTCCAGAAGGACTCTGGGGTCCTATGCCAACCCCAGTACAGCTGCATATGGGAGTAGCATCTGTGTACCTCCCATCAAAGCAAGCAGCTTTGAGCTAAACCCTCAACTCATTATCATAGTGCAGCAAAATTGCCAGTATTTCGGTCTTCCAGAGGAAGAACCTACTGAGTTTCTGGCACAGTTCTTACAAATTGCTGACACAATACATGATAAAGAGGTAGATCAGGATGTCTACAGACTGTTACTGTTTCCATTTGCTGTAAAAGATCAAGCAAAAAGGTGGTTGAATAACCAACCTACAGCAAGCATAAAGACATGGAAACAGTTATCAGAAAAATTCCTGAATCATTTTTACCCTCCAAAAAGGATGACACAGCTAAGGCTGGACATCCAAGGCTTTAAACAAAAGGATAGTGAATCCCTTTATGATGCCTGGGAGAGGTATAGAGGTATGCTCAGAAAATGCCCTCTGAAATGTTTTCAGAGTGGGTACAGTTAGACATCTTCTACTATGGGCTTACAGAAAAAGCTCAGATGTCTTTAGACCACTCAGCTGGTGGATCTATACACATGAGAAAGACAATTGAAGAAGCTCAAGAGCTTATAGACATTGTTGCTAGAAACCAATACTTATATTCTAGCAAGGAATTCGTTCCACAAGAAGAGGTCATGGCAGTAGTCAATGATCCTGATCCTCAAGAACAGATGAATGAACTTAATCAACAATTGCTCCTGATGACAGAACAGTTAGCAGAATTTAAAGAAATGCTCCATGATACTAAGGTTGCTAACAAGAGCATAGAACTGCAGTTGAATCAAGCAAAACAGCAAATATCTAAACAAATAACAGAAGAATGTCAAGCAGTTCAACTGAGGAGTGGGAAAACACTGAATGCCACTGCTCAAAAGAGCAAGAAGTCAATTAAGGAACAGTTGACAGAGGATGACCAAGCCACTGTTCAAAATCCCTCTGAGGACAGTAAGAGCCCAGAGAGGAATATTATTGGCGTTCAAACGCCAGAAAGGGAAGGAAAGTTGGCGTTAAACGCCCATTCCTTGCCCAATACTGGCGTTCAAACGCCAGAACAGGGAGGAAAGCTGGCGTTAAACGCCCATTCCCTGCCCAGTTCTGGCGTTCAAACGCCAGAAAAGGGGAGAAGTTGGCGTTTAACGCCCAAACTTCATCCACTCCTGGCGTTCAAACGCCCAAGGAGAATCAGGCTGAGAGTTCTGATGATTATCCCCCTAACAAGGCCTCTTCAACCATTTCTGTAAGGAATAAACCTGCAGCATCTAAGGTTGAAGAATATCAAGCCAAGATGCCTTATCCTCAGAAACTCCGCAAAGCGGAACAGAATAAACAATTTGCCCGCTTTGCAGACTATTTAAGGACTCTTGAAATAAAGATTCCTTTTGCAGAGGCACTTGAGCAAATACCTTCTTATGCTAAGTTCATGAAAGAGATCTTAAGTCATAAGAAGGATTGGAGAGAAACTGAAAAAGTGTTTCTCACTGAAGAATGCAGTGCAGTCATTCTAAAAAGCTTACCAGAAAAGCTTCAAGATCCTGGAAGCTTTCTGATACCATGCACATTAGAAGGCACTTACACCAAGGTAGCCTTATGTGATCTTGGAGCAAGTATTAATTTAATACCTGCATCCACTATCAGAAAGCTTGGGTTGATTGGAGAGGTCAAACCAACCAGGATATGCCTCCAACTTGCTGATGGTTCCATTAAACACCCATCAGGCATAATAGAGGACATGATTGTCAAGGTTGGGCCATTTGCCTTTCCAACTGACTTTGTGGTGCTGGAAATGGAGGAGCACAAAAGTGCAACTCTCATTCTAGGAAGACCTTTCCTAGCAACTGGACGAACTCTCATTGATGTACATAAAGGGGAAGTAACCCTGAGAGTCAATGAGGATGAGTTCAAGTTGAATGCTGTGAAAGCTATGCAGCATCCAGACACACCAGAAGACTGCATGGACGTTGACATTATTGATTCTCTGGTAGAAGAGATCAATATGGCTGAAAGCCTAGAATCAGAGCTTGAGGACATCTTCAAAGATGCTCAACCTGATCAAGAAGAGCTAAAGGAAGTAAAGGAATTTTCGAAAATTCCTCAGGAGGAGGATAAGCCTCCCAAGCCTGAACTCAAACCATTACCATCATCCTTGAAATATGCATTTCTGGGAGAGGGTGACACTTTTCCAGTGATTATAAGCTCTGCTTTAAATTCACAGGAAGAGGAAGCACTGATTCAAGTGCTAAGGACACACAAGACAGCTCTTGGGTGGTCCATAAGTGATCTTAAGGGCATTAGCCCAGCTAGATGCATGCACAAGATCCTGTTGGAGGATAATGCCAAACCAGGTTCAACCACAGAGGAGGCTAAATCCTGCCCATGAAGGAGGTGGTGCAGAAAGAGGTCACTAAATTACTAGAGGCTGGGATCATTTATCCTATTTCTGATAGCCCCTGGGTGAGCCCTGTCCAAGTTGTTCCCAAAAAGGGAGGCATGACAGTGGTTCATAATGAAAAAAAATGAACTGGTTCCCACAAGGACAGTCACAGGGTGGCGCATGTGTATTGACTACAGAAGGCTCAATACAGCCACCAGAAAGGATCATTTTCCTTTACCATTCATAGACCAAATGCTAGAAAGACTAGCTGGCCATGATTATTACTGCTTTTTGGATGGCTATTCAGGCTACAACCAAATTGCAGTAGACCCTCAGGACCAAGAAAAAACAGCATTCACCTGCCCTTCAGGCGTGTTTGCCTATAGGAGAATGCCTTTTGGTCTGTGCAATGCACCTGCAACCTTCCAAAGGTGCATGCTCTCTATCTTCTCAGATATGGTAGAGAAATTTCTGGAAGTCTTCATGGATGACTTCTCAGTATATGGAGACTCATTTAGCTCCTGTCTTAACCACCTATCACTTGTCCTGAAAAGATGCCAAGAGACTAACCTGGTTTTAAACTGGGAGAAATGTCACTTTATGGTGACTGAAGGAATTGTCCTTGGGCACAAAATTTCAAGCAGGGGGATAGAGGTGGATAAGGCAAAGGTGGAGGTAATTGAAAAATTACCACCACCTGCCAATGTTAAGGCAATCAGAAGCTTTCTGGGACATGCAGGATTTTACAGAAGGTTATCAAGGATTTTTCGAAAATTGCCAAACCTCTGAGTAATCTGCTAGCTGCTGACACTCCATTTATCTTTGATAATGAGTGTCTGCAGGCGTTTGAGACCCTGAAAGCTAAGTTGGTCACAGCACCAGTTATCTCTGCACCAGATTGGGCATTACCATTTGAATTAATGTGTGATGCCAGTGATCATGCCATTGGTGCAGTGTTGGGACAGAGGCATAATAAAACTTCTGCATGTCATTTATTATGCTAGTCGTGCTCTAAATGATGCACAGAAAATTACAACCACAGAAAAAGAATTACTTGCAGTGGTTATGCCATTGACAAGTTTAGATCCTACCTAGTAGGATCCAAAGTGATTGTGTACACTGACCATGCTGCTCTTAAATACTTACTCACAAAGCAGGATTCAAAACCCAGGCTTATCAGATGGGGGTTGCTTCTGCAAGAGTTTGATATAGAAATAAGAGACAGAAAAGGGACAGAGAATCAGGTAGCTGACCATCTGTCCAGAATAGAGCCAGTAGTTGGGGCGTCCTTCCCTTCTACTGAGATTTCTGAGACTTTCCCAGATGAGCAATTATTTGCCATTCAGGAAGCTCCATGGTTTGCAGACATTGCAAACTATAAAGCTGTGAGGTTCATACCCAAAGAGTACAGTTACATGCAGAAAAAGAAATTAATTTCAGATGCCAAGTACTACCTTTGGGATGAACCATATCTCTTTAAGAGATGTGCTGACGGAGTGATCCGCAGATGTGTACCCAGAGAAGAAGCACAGAGGATCCTATGGCACTGCCATGGATCACAGTATGGAGGACATTTTGGAAGTGAGCGGAACAGCCACTAAAGTCCTCCAATGTGGCTTCTACTGGCCTACTCTCTATAAAGATTCCCGAGAGTTTGTGCGTAACTGTGACAGTTGCCAAAGAGTGGTAACCTGCCTCATGGATATGCCATGCCTCAACAAGGGATATTAGAGATAGAGCTGTTGATGTATGGGGAATTGATTTCATGGGACCATTCCCACCATCATACTCAACACTTACATTCTGGTGGCATGGACTATGTATCTAAGTGGGTAGAAGCAATTGCTACACCCACTAATGATACCAAGACCGTGCTGAAATTCCTCCAGAAAAACATTTTCAGCAGGTTTGGCGTCCCCAGAGTGCTAATCAGTGATGGGGGCACTCATTTCTGCAATAAACAGCTATACTCTGCTATGGTTAGATATGGAATCAGCCATAAAGTGGCAACTCCGTATCATCCACAGACAAATGGGCAAGCAGAAGTCTCTAACAGAGAGCTAAAAAGAATCCTAGAACGGACTGTAATGTCCCGAAGAAAGGATTGGGCAAAGAGCTTGGATGATGCTCTGTGGGCATACAGAACAGCATTCAAGACTCCTATAGGAACCTCTCCATACCAATTGGTGTATGGGAAGGCCTGTCATTTGCCTGTGGAACTGGAACATAAAGCCTACTGGGCAACCAGATTCCTAAACATGGATGCACAGTTAGCTGGTGAGAAAAGACTGCTCCAGCTAAATGAGCTAGAGGAGTTCAGACTCAATGCCTTTGAAAGTGCAAAAATTTATAAGGAAAAGGCAAAAAAGTGGCATGACAAGAGATTGTCAACCAGAGTCTTTGAGCCAGGACAAAAAGTTCTGCTCTTCAACTCTAGGCTCAAACTGTTTCCAGGAAAACTCAAATCCCGTTGGGGGGGTCCATATGTGATTACAGGAGTGTCACCATGGATATGTTGAGCTTCAGGATATTGATTCTGATAAGAAGTTCATTGTTAATGGACAGAGAAATCAAACATTATCTTGAAGGAAACTTTGAGCAGGAGTGCTCAAAACTGAGACTTGAGTGATTCTCAGTGGAAGTCCAGCTAAAGACAGTAAAGAAGCGCTTACTGGGAGGCAACCCAGTCATTAGTAGGTTATATGATTTGTTCTTACAGAGGCAAATATCAAAAATGAAGGAATTCACAGAGTTACAGAAGGATTCAGCTCAAAAGCAGAGAAAATGAGCTTACTAGCGAAAAAACGCCAGTAAGGTGCATTTTGGGCGTTAAACGCCAGAATGGGTACCATTCTGGGCGTTTAACGCCAGTAATGGTACCATTTTGGGCGTTAAACGCCAGAATGGGTACCATTCTGGGCGTTTAACGCCAGGTGTGCAGCATCACTGGGCGTTCAGAAAAACGCCCAGTGAGGAGGTTTTCTGGCGTTTAACGCCAGCCAGGGTACCTGGCTGGGCGTTAAACGCCCAAAAAGGGTGCCAAGTGGGCGTTAAACGCCAGAATGGGTACCATTCTGGGCGTTTAACGCCAGAAAGGTGGGGGGACCACATTTTTGTTTTCAACTCAGATTTCTTCAAACTTTCCTCTTTTTACCCACAATCTTCTACAAAATGCACTTCAACCTTCATCATTCACTTTCAAATCTTCACAAATCAAAACCATTCTTCAAATCTATTTCAAAATAATCTCAAATCTTCTTCAAAAACTCACCCTTTTCTCAAATTTTTTAAAATCTTTTCAAATTTCCTTTCAAATCTCTCTTTTGTTTTCGAAATTCTCCTCCCCCCACTCTATAAATGAACGTTCCTCACCCCTCCTTCCTCACACCATTCGAATTTCCTCTCTCTCTCTCTCTTCTCTTCTTTCTTTTCTTTTGCTTGAGGACAAGCAAAACCTCTAAGTTTGGTGTGCTTTTCCGTGATCACTAAGCTAAGATCTATCAAGATCATGGCTCCCAAGGGAAAACAAACCAACTCAAGAGGAAAGAAAGAGACTAATCCAAAGAATCTTTGGAATGAAGAGAAGTTCTTAACCAAAGAACATGAAGACCATTATCACAAAATAATGGGTCTGAGGTCAGTGATCCCGGAAGTTAAATTTGATCTGAAAGAAGATGAATATCCGGAGATCCAAGAGCAAATTCGAAATAGAGGTTGGGAAGTTCTGACCAATCCTGAGACAAAGGTTGGAAGGAACATGGTTCAGGAATTCTACTCAAATCTGTGGCTAACAGATAAGCAAAGAATGACTGGAACCGCTTACCATACCCACAGAACCATGGTCAGAGGGAAAGTTATGTACTTCCATCTGGACAAAATAAGAGAAATCTTCAAACTACCTCAACTACAAGATGATCCTGATTCCTTCAATAGGAGGATGGTGAGAGTAGATAAAGGTTTGGATCAAGTTCTAGAGGACATCTGCCTCCCTGGGACTAAGTGGATAACCAATTCAAAGGGTGTCCCAAACCAACTCAAGAGGGGAGACCTCAAACCAATTGCAAGAGGTTGGCTAGACTTCATTGGGCGTTCCATATTGCCCACTAGCAACCGTTCTGAGGTCACCATCAAGAGCAGTGATGATTCATTGCATTATGCTTGGAAAAGAAGTGGAGGTTCATCATATGATTGCCTGTGAGATCTACACAATTGCAAATAGGAATTCCACTGTAACCAAATTGGCTTACCCAAGCTTGATCTCCTTGCTCTGTAAAGAGGCTGGGGTGAAGATAGAAGAAGATGAATTCATACCCATTGAACATCCAATCACCAAGAAGACAATGGAAGGATCAAGAGAAGCAGGGGCGTGAAATTCAAGAGATGAAACGCCAAAAGCTCTCCTCTCAAGCTGAGGGAGCATCCACTTCTCAAAATCAAGGTTGTTGAGTTCTAACTCTGTGAAAACCTCTATCATTAGGAGCCTCTGTTTTTCGTTTTTTTTATTTTCCTTTATTTTGTTTTTATTTTTCGTTTTTCTAGTCTCATTCTATATCTATTTTTGAGTCTTGTTTTTTAATTCATAATTAATAAAATTAAAGTTATGCCTTAAAGTTATGAATATCCTATGAATCCATCACCTCTCTTAAAAGAAAAAATGCTTTAATCACAAAAGAACAAGAAGTACAGGATTTCGAAATTTATCTCTGAAACTAGTTGAATTGGTTTGATGTGGTGACAATACTTTTTGTTTTCTGAATGAATGCTTGAACAGTGCATATGTCTCTTGAATTTGTTGTTTTTAAGAATGTTAAATTTGTTGGCTCTTGAAAGAATGAGGAGAAAGAGAACTGTTATTGAGGATCTGAAAAATCATCAAATTGATTCTTGAAGCAAGAAAAAGCAGTGAATACAAAAAAAAAAAAAAGAGAAGGGAATAAAGTTGTGATCCAAGGCAACAAGAGTGTGCTTAAGAACCCTGGACACCTCTAATTGGGGACTTTAGCAAAGCTGAGTCACAATCTAACAAGGTTCACCCAATTATGTGTCTGTGGCATGTATGTATCCGGTGGTAATACTGGAAGACAGAGTGCTTTGGGCCACAGCCAAGACTCATACATAAGCTATGTTCAAGAATCATCATTCTTAACTAGGAGAATCAATAACACTATCTGAGTTCTAAGTTCTTATAGATGCCAATCATTCTGAACTTCAAAGGATAGAGTGAGATGCCAAAACTGTTCGGAGGCAAAAAGCTACTAGTCCCGCTCATCTAATAGGAACTATGTTTCTTTGATATTTTGGGATCTATAGTATATTCTCTTCTTTTTATCCTATTTTGATTTTCAGTTGCTTGGGGACAAGCAACAATTTAAGTTTGGTGTTGTGATGAGCGGATAATTTGTATGCTTTTTGGCATTGTTTTTAGTATGTTTTTAGTATCTTTTAGTTAGTTTTTAGTATATTTTTATTAGTTTTTAATTAAAATTCACTTTTCTGGACTTTACTATGGGTTTGTGTGTTTTTCTGTGATTTCAGGTATTTTCTGACTGAAATTGAGGGTCCTGAGCAAAATCTGATCCAGAGACTGAAAAGGACTGCAGATGCTGTTGGATTCTGACCTCCCTGCACTCAAAGTGGATTTTCTGGAGCTACAGAAGCCCAATTGGCGCGCTCTCAACGGCATTGGAAAGTAGATCCTGGGCTTTCCAGCAATATATAATAGTCCATACTTTGTCCAAGATTTGATGGCCCAAACCCGCGTAGCAATCCGGCCTCAGAAATTCCAGCGTTAAACGCCGGAACTGGAATAAAAGTTGGAGTTAAACGCCCAAACTGGCATGAGAACTGGCGTTTAACTCCAGAAAAGGTCTCTACACGAATTTCCTTCATTGCTCAGCCCAAGCACACACCAAGTGGGCCAGGAAGTGGATTTTTCTGTCATTTACTCATTTCTGTAAACCTTAGGATACTAGTTTACTACTTATAGGACCTTTTTACATTGTAATCAGAACCTTATGACCCCATAACATTTTGTACACGTTCTTTCCACAGTATGAGCCTCTAAACCCCATGGTTGGGGTGAGGAGCTCTGCTGTGTCTTGATGGATTAATGCAATTACTACTGTTTCTTATTCAATCATGCTTGCTTCCATTCTAAGATAACACTTGTTCTTAATCCGGATGAATGTGATGATCCGTGACAATCATCATCATTCTCAACCATGAACACGTGCCTGACAACCACCTCTGTTCTATCTTAGATTGAGTAGTTATCTCTTGGGTTCTTTAATTGGAATCTTCGTGGTATAGGCAGGACCTGATGGCAGCATTCAAGAGAATCCGGAAGGTCTAAACCTTGTCTGTGGTATTCTGAGTAGGATTCAATGATTGAATGACTGTGACGTGCTTCAAACCTGTAACCTACTGGGCGTTAGTGACAGACGCAAAAGAGTGATTCTATTCCGGTAGGGGAGGGAACCAAACCGGTGATTGGCAGCACTGTGACAGAGTGTGTGCATTAGCTTTCACTGCGCGGATGGGAGGTAGCTGCTGACAACAGTGAGACCCTACACGAGCTTGCCATGGAAGGAGACATGCGTGTTTGATGAAGAAGATAGTAGGAAAGCAGAGATTCGGAAGATGGAGCATCTCCAAACCTCAACCCATTCTCCATTACTGCAGTACAAGTAACCATTACATGTTCTTTTGCTTCTTACAATCAATCCTGATAATTTCTGCTGTCCTGACTAAGATTTACAAGATAACCATAGCTTGCTTCAAGCCGACAATCTCCGTGGGATCGACCCTTGCTCACGCAAGGTATTACTTGGACGACCCAGTGCACTTGCTGGTTAGTTGTGCGGGATTGCAAAAGTGTTATTGCAATTTCGTGCACCAATAGGTAGGATACAGATTGAATCTCAATTTTATTTGATGAATTTATATTTTATATATGTATATGTTATATATTTATATAAAAATATATTTTAAGTGAATGTTAAACAAAATATTTTTTATTAAATATAAAAAATCTTTAACCATTAAAAAAATTATTAATTAATAATTTAATACTTTACATAAAATTCAGTTCTATTTTAAATTATCATTAAATTATATAATAATATTACATTTTTTTATAACTCGCAGATAAAATTGGATATTTGCGAATTAAAAATAAGTAGTATTAGAATTGAAATATTTTTATAAAATAAAATCTCAACCCATAAAATAAAATTAAAATTAGACAAAAACTCTACCCTACTTTACTCTATCCATCATCACCCTTACTTGGACTATTCTTCAGAACTTGACATTCCTTCATTTCTTGATCACTGAATTTAGGTCTATATTCTATAATCTCTACAATGGGATGATTTAATCTCCACATTTATATTATTGAAACTGTGCAATATTGGGGCGGATGGGGCCGGTATCATAATTATAATATAATTAAGAAATAATGACGAATTTGATTTGTTTGGCAAAGTGATGCCAAGTGGGGGGACGTACGTTCCTAAAGATAATTAACAAAATTAATTAGTTAATTAATAGTTATTTTATATATAAATTAAAGGAGAGAGCCGACTTCTCATTAGGGTTTATATATTGCCATTATTTAAATAAATTAATGCAAAGTACATCTTATTCATTGTTTTCTACCGTATGGAAATTTAATTATCTAATAGCCATATAATCTGATAGATTCCGATGTCCATATTAATCAACAACTTTTTCTAAAATCACACATTATATTAAATATATAATTATTTATGTTTTTTATATCAATTTAATATTTAAAAAAATAATGAAAATTTTTTTTAATAAAAATATATAAAATTCAATTCTTATTACTTTTAAAAAAAATTATATAAGAGAAATAAAAAAATCTATAAAAAAATTATATAAACTCAAAAGAAATTATTACATAAAAAAACATATATAATTATTTATAAATCTCATTTTATTAATTTAACTTTTAAAAAAGATAATTTCATAATATATCAAAATTAAATTTGACAATTTATACTTCTAAAAAATAACATTATATATAAAAATAATATTATAAATTATTAGATAATTTAATTTAATATATTTAATTAAATATATTAAATTATCTAATTATTTATAATATCATTTTCATATAAAAATATGATCCTAAGGGTATTCATCTAATTTTAAAAGGCACCAAAAGCAAACAAAAAAGGTCTTCAATAATTATTTAAAGGAAAGAATGAAGACTACGCTATATATAATTATATATAGCTACTGGCTAGTAGGTATAGCACAGTAATAAGTACGCGTAAAGGCTAGGGATGCTAGTCTCATTTCCACTGTTCTATGTTCCACCTCAACGGTATCATGCTAGGCTTAGCAATTAGAAAGCAAAATTAGAATAAATATTAAAAACTAACTTTTAATTAATTAATATTAATTAATTCTTTATTACAAAATTACCTTTTTCAATTTTCAATTTTTAAAAGATTTAGAATCCTTTTGTTTGCGTTTTTATTTTTAAAATATTTTTTATTTTCAGAATTTTATAAAAAACAGAAAATAAAAAATAAAATTTTATTAATTTTATTATTTTTATTATTCTTTTACAAAATTTAAAAAACAAAATATACTAAAAATAAAAATGAAAAATAAAAATACAGATTAAATACACCCTTAAAATTTAGAATTAAAATATAAAATTTATGATTTAAGATTTATACTTAAAATTTAGGATAGTCAGCACTTAGTAACGAATAGCTAGTGACCGTATATAGTGGATGACCGATGGCGAAAAATGAACTTTGGGAGAAAGAAGTGAAAAAAATAAAAAAATAAATATAAAAGTAAAATGATAATTTTTCAAAAATAATTGACTATAATTGATAATATATTGGCCGATGAAATGGTATTTCCTCGCCCAGTGAGATTGATAATATTATTATATAAATGCAATTAAGAAAAACTCCAAACAACTTATTAATAATTATATTTTCATGACCTACTTATCCAAATGCAAGTGTCTTTATCAAGGGATTCACAGAGCAAGTATATGTGCATATATTTTTTTTTTTGTTTTTAATTTATCTTATGTTTAATTTCTTTTTTTCTAATTAATAAATATCAAACTCTAAATTATTGAATCATAAAAAATTTTAATATTAAGTCATTAATTATTTTTTTAATTTAAATAAATGAAAAATATATATATGTAAAGATATTGAGAATATCAAATTATATGTGACACATAATACACTTAAGTATTTACCTTGTAATTGTTTGTGTGGCACGCATTATAATATGAAGTTGCCTCACGAGTTTAGATACCTAGGCGCGCGTGCCTTCCAGTTCAAAATTGATTCTGTTGTCATGTTTAGATCACATACATTGATTATTTATTAGTGTACGTTTACATGGCCTGATAAAGTATAATCTTCACCTTTAACCTAAAGCCATACATAGCTTTTTGCTGTTTTATAGTTGACTGAAGCAAATGCTCTAATTATTTTAGCTCATAGCTACAAGAGTCAGCATGCTTCACATAACTTTTGTTGTTTCTGTTAATTTTGCATCATAGGGAAGAAAAAAGGGAGTATATATTATTGCTGTAACATCTTGCAATGCAATTGCAATAATCAATTACACCAAATTGTAAAGCATATATAAATTTATGAATATTGTAGGTTTTATTTAGCTAGCATTGCCCACAGATTATTGCATGGTCTTGATGATATTCTTGTTAAGGAAATGTTAGGAGTCAATGTTTCTTTACTAATATTAGCTAATTTGTTTAGTTAATATTTTATTTCATACTATTAAGAATTAGAATTTAATATTTAGCTAGAGTGTTAGTTAAATATTGATTAAAAATGATAAATTTTGTACATTATTCAAATTGCCTTATGGTATAGTATTTGGCGTATATATTAACTTAAATAAGATCATATGGTAACTAAAATCAACTGGTTATTAATATTGTTAGATATAATCATTTGTATTTTTATCTATCAATTTAAGTTTTTTAGGATAAATAATTTTATCGCACAATACCAAAATAATTTTAGAAATAATAGTAGTAGTGTTGTTAAAAAGAGTAAAAAGAGTTACTGATTCTATTAATCAGTTATAATAGATTCTTTAAAAGATTGTTAGCTTGCATGTTTTTCATTCAATAATACAAGTTAATAGCCTTTTCAAAAAATCTGTTATAACTAATTAAAAGAATTACTAACTTTTGTTTTCACTCTTTTTAACAACACGATTATTAGTCATTCATATGCCTTTACTTATTTGTTTAATTCTTTTAAATAAATGATTTTATAATAAAACAAAAGTTTAAATTATACCATCAATGCAAGTTTAGTTTTAACAAATTTACATTTTTATTTGGGTAAATTAAATTAAACATAGAAAATAAAATTCCTAATTTGTGAAATAAGTAACAATGGGATAAATTAGTTGCTAAGAAGATGCCAAAGGAATATGCATAGCATATATATGTATATATGGTAAAAATGAAAAACAAGAATTGAAGATGGGGGCATGATGATGTCGCACAATGGGAGTATTCTTATTAATGGGGTGAGTACGGTAAGGGATGAAAGGACTATTCTCTATAAATATGCAATGTTGATCAAAAGATCATAAAGAGTTAAAGACCTATGCTTGCTCATACTTAGAAGGCTGGAATAACACTACTACTTTCTCTTTGTCAGAACAAAACGTGATCTATGTATCATGCCCACCAACAATGGCCAAAAATTAATCTCTCTCCTCTCATTATAGCATTTGCAGAAGTAGTAGTAATTACTTATTGGACTATATACATATTAGAAATACTAGAAAGCCATTAAAATTTATTATTTTCGCTCATTATTTATCTATCAATTCAAATTTTTTAATATAGTAATTTAACGATATATTTTAAATATTGATGACTGACTAATGCTAAAAATAAAAGACTCTAATAGCCTTTTAGCATTTTTCTTATAATTCGCCATGCATATTTTTTAAGCTAGCTTTTAACATGCTCACTACAAGTTGACCATGAAACATGCATAGTCTTGTGTTGTGTTGTGTTGTCTGAAACATCCAATCAAAGTGCAAGACAAAAACATGAATCTAATCTTTGAGGGGCCGGGTTTAGGATACTAATAATGCCATGTTTTTACTTTATTTCAAGAATGGTTTATAAATATATGCTCATCCTCCCATCATGCAGAAGCCCACAATATAGATGTAGATTCATTCAAATGTTATGTATGAAATTTTTATTTAAAAGAAAAGACTGAAACTGATATAGGCTTTTTTAATAAATAAAAAAATTATAGGAAATTAATTTTTAATTAATTATATTAGCTACTTTTAATTCTAAATTTTTTTGTTTTTTTTTTGGAGTATTTAGAGTTTAGGATTTATCATTTAAAATTTAAGATTAAAGATTTATGATTTAGAATTTAAAATTTAAAATAAATAAAATAATTTAAAAAAAGTTAGCTAAAAAAATCGATTCTCCCAAAGTTTTAATCTAATAAGACAAAAGATATAAATAGTTATGTTTATAATAATCTCTTTTATATAATTTTTTTTTTTGGGTTTGCATGAACTTTTTGCATAGACATCCACATTCTTTTTATTTTTATTAGTTGTATGTTAATTTTTTTTTTAAAGTAATAAGGATCAAATTCTAAACTTTTAATTTATAAAAACTCTAATACTACGTCACAAAATTATTTTTTCAAAAGTTTAAGTTGATACCAAGAGTCAGATAAATAATTACATCTCTAATATATATGAGTTAGTTGAAAATCAAGAAAAAAAATTTTTAGTTTAAAAAGTGAGAGATTAGGTGAAAAATCCATTAGAATGTACATTTTGGTTGTATATTGCTTCTGGTAATTTAGAGTTTATCTGATTTTTGGGGTATAAACTTGGTTTAGAGTTCCCATAGATATCGGTGTATAGTTCAGTTTGAGTTCACATGGTTTTTGGTTTAGAAACCATGGATTTTGGTATTTCTTGGTTTAGGAACATTAGATAGAATTTTAGTGATTTCTGGTTATGAAATCCTGTTTTTTTTTAAGTTCATCTTTTTGTACTTGTTGTGGTCTATTTTTGTAACTTGGTTTGATGGTAATGCAAATTTTACCATCATTTGTCATGGAGAGTAGATATATATAAATTTTTTTCATGTGAAAGCTAAATTAGAATACGTGGCCGTGATGCCTTTTTGTGGCGGGTTACCGTGAAGAATTCTTAATCATCAAAAAAATTTTAGAGAACAATTAAGTGAGAGTATAAAATAAAAAGATATTACATTTCATTCAAAATTTTTAATGCGTTAAGTCAACGAATTTTTATCTTTTAAATTTCTCATTTTGTTCTCGTTTTTTTATTTTTAATATGGGATTAATTTTTTATACTATACATACTTGTTATTTAACGGTCTCTTTCTCAAGTGTGAATTATCACAACGAACACATCATCTATTTATTTTTTAACTCTTTTATCACATTTGAATATTTGTCTATCACATTATTGTACTACAATGTGGAACTAACACACTATTTAGACTACTCTTTTCAAAAAATTTTTTTGATGTCACTCAATCATATTTGTCGAAAAGATTTTTAATACTTCACTTCAAATACTTTTTAACGATCAGATCAATTAACCAAACTATTATAAAGAATTCTTAATCAATAGAAAAATTTTAAAAAAAATTAAGAGAACACAAGATAAAAAAAATAATACATCCAACTCAAAATCTTAAAACAAATTCAAAACCTTAAAACATTAAACTATATGAGTCACTCATCTTATAAACACTTTATTATTTTATTTTTTGGATGTGAAACCAATTCTTTATATTAGTTATATTTGCTACTTAATAAATTTTTTTCTCTACCTTTCTTTTGCATTCTTTTTGAATTAGTGTAATGAGATAAAACAAGAAAATCTCATGTTTTTTTGTTTTAAAGTTTCGAATCAGTAAAAATTTAAAAGCATATTGATTCAATAGTCCCCTTTTAAAGGTCCAGTTAAACCACTAATTAATGTAGTCAAAAGATTATTTCAAGCCTATTAAATATAATATTTTTATAGTTAATCTATACTTTTGTTTTCTCTTCTATATTGTAAGTCTGAAATAAGTTATAGATCAGGTAAAATTTAAAAAAAATCAGATTTAATATAGTCTTAATAAAATAAAATATAATATGTTATTATACTTAGCTTAATCTTGTTTTGAAAAGACTATTAGAGAAACAAAAATCTCTATTTTAAATTTGAATATAATTACATTTTTAAAATTAAATTAAGTCTAATTAAATTAAACTATCCAAATAAAAAAATAAGAGAGTTTATAATTTTTCTTTAAAAATAAACCATCCCTATCATTTGGTTTTTAATATAGTTATATATGTAAAAAAATTAGTTATTAAATCAGTTACATATATAAAATATATATTAAAATATAAAATATATATTTAAAATAAATTAAATAATATACATATATATAATAATTGATTTTTGGTGTATACATAATATTTTTGTGTTGCGTTAATATATTTTTCATAAATCATAAATTTTTTAATTGTTATTGAATGAATTTCATGAAAATGCCTTTTATCGTGTTTAAATAGTGTAGAAAACCGCATTTTCTCTGCAACTACCAACTCAAATACATTGCCTTTTCTAGTCGAACATTGCTAAATCTTACCAACTTCAACAGAAGAGGATAGTAGCATGAGATAGTCATTTCACTACTAATGTAGCTCCCATGTTATCATTTCTTTGTTGAAAAAGAAACATATATATCTATATCATACATATATATTAACAAACTAAAATACTTGGAAAAATATTAAAGGGATTTTGTTTGCACGCCTCAAAAGGGAGTTTCATGTAGGGTAGAATCATAGAAAACTAAGTTACCTTAGATCTTGTCTTATAATCATAATTTGCTCAAATAATAACCTGAACTTAAAAAAAGAATCTGATGATCTTAGTTTACAAACATATACAATAAGATAATAAAAACAAGATTCTACTCCAGGGGCATTGGGAATTTAACTTGGATAGTGGAGTTTTATTCACATTTAACACCCCACCGTAATCACCGGGGAGTTTCCGCTTCCATGCAAAAAAAATTGTGCGGCAAAACTATAAACCCTTTTAAAAATTAGAGATAATTGATTGAACTAAATACTTATTTTTGTCTCTGAAATTCACGCAATTATTTAATTTGGTTCCTAAAATTTAAAATCATTTATATTAGTCCTCCAAATTTAAATTCGGACACCAATATAGTCCCTCGACTTTTTCTGACGATAACTAGGCAAACGGAGTGCTGAGATGGCACCCTCCCTGCTACGCTGGATGATGAGTAAACAACATCGTTTACCCTTGGCGCCCAAACAAGTCACAAAATGAAGAATAGTGGAGGTAGAGAAGAAGAAGAATACTTTATTTTGGGTCTCCATCATTTTTTCTCCCTTCGTATACAAAGTGACGACATTTATGACTTGTTTGGATGCCAAGGGTAAACGACGTCGTTTACTCATCATTTAACGTGACAGAGAGGATGCTATCTCAATATTCCATTTGTCTAATCATCGTCGAAAAGAGTCGAGAGACCAAATATGTCCGAACTTAAATATGGAAGATCAGTATAGATAATTTTAAATTTCGAGTATCAAAATAAGTAATCGCATGAATTTCAATGACCAAAATGGAAAGTTAGTCTAATTGATCGTGTAAATGTAGAAATTTTGAAAGAGAACGATCCCATATGGTTTAATCGCCAATGTCGATTCATTTTCTACCAGTATATTCTCCTTTTCACTAACGTTTGTGGTAATTTGAAAATTAAATTTCCTTGCTCATGTTCCATGTGTTGAAATTCATACACCTAGTTAGTATTTTTTTTTTTTTTAAAATTACTTTCAGAACTCAAAGGAAGCTCAATTGTTTGCCTTGTTTCTCCGTTTTCAGTGCATGCTTAGCTTGAATGATATCTAGAAGCTTCTTATGTGAAAATAATTCAAAAGTTGTATTACTCATGATCAATTGTGTACCAAAACTAACACAGAGAAGAAGAGATGGGTGAATCGACTCATGTAATAGAGTAACATTGCTTTATGATAAAATAATATGATTTGGTTAACAACGTAACTAAGATTTTATTAATTAAAAAAAATCATATATAAGTTTAATTTGATATATTAACAGCGTAAAAATATTTTACACAGTCGTTTAATTACATTTATTTTTTTAAATGATTATTCATATAGTTAATATAAAAAATAATTATTTTTATTGATATAATATTACCTAATTTTATATTTTATATTATCAGTATATTAAAATGAAATTTATATATATATAATATTTAACTGATTCAATTGTAAATGTTTAAGTTCGTTACCCTAATAGAATTAAGAAAATTTAGGAATGGTAGAAATTGAATAACAAAAATTTCTAACAACATTAGCGAGTTTGTTAACCAATAATTGCTTATTTTGGTGTCACTCATGCTCAATAAATAGTGTAAATAAAGGCTAGTTTTAGAAAGAAAATCTATATATATGGCATGACCTACCCTAGATGAAACTAAAGCAAAGTTGTAACTTTAAGTGTAGGTACAAATTAAAGTGAATTAGAAATGACAGAAATAGTGTTATTGTACTCATTTTATATGTGATTGTGACGCTTTACAAAACTTATTAATTCTTTGCCATCCAACCTCTTTGCTAGAACCTCCGTCCCGTTCTCTATATGTATGGGTTGTACGTTCTTGTATATATGTTTGTTGCTTTTTTTTTCATGTTTTTTTACCTCTATTTTTTTTTATCTTTTTAATTTTTTTTTCTTGAGAGTCAAGGTTTAGATTAATTATCGATTTTTTTTCATATTTATTTTTAAATAAATAAGTGTATTTTGATTTGAAATTTATTTTTACATGAACTTTTGTATATATACTTGCTTGATATAATAATGTAATAGTTCTCTTCTAGAATTAATCCAATCTTAATTAAAATTTAAAAATAAATCAAACCCCGTTCACCGTAAATAAAATATTACTATTGGCACTCAAGTGACATAAATTGCTACATGTACTATTTATGTCTGAAGGCTGTTTATATTGTGAGTTTTGAGCCTATTTTCTAATGCCGATAGATCCGCCGCTTCAGCTTCACTTTCACGCGTTTTTCACCTCATAGACGTTAACAAAAAATTAATAAAATGTTAATGTAGACGGTTACATGTCACATTAAATTCTGTAAAATAATATTAGTTTTTTGACATAATAATAAAAAATAAATATCATATTAAGTAGTATTTATTAAAATTGTTTCGATTAAAACAAGTAATTTAATGTCGTTTTTAAAATATTTGAGTGCTAAAACTAAAATAACGTTGTTTTTAAATTTTAGTATTGTATTTAACTATCTATATTAGCACTTCATTAATATTTGTGTATCAAAAATTGTCACAAAAACTAATATAAATCATGTTTATAAAATTTACGGACTCACTACAAGACAAACAGAGAATAGTAGCAGTTTATTTGTCAATTTGCAACGATTTTGAACTGCCACTAAACAAGAAGTCAGCGGAATGATAGCCGCAGCACATAAGGGTGCGGAGATGGCATTTTGCGGCAGTTCTCAGCAACTACTAGCATAATCATCGTAAATCAATTATTTTGCGTCGGTTAGATTAGCGGTAGTTTTAAACCGTCGCAATATTACCAAAAGTGATTTTTCCCACATATTTGCGACTCCTCTTAATCGTTGTAATTTGTTGTAGCGTTTTATATGAAATTTATGACAATTAAAATTTTATAAACTAAATTGATGCTCGTATTCAAATTTATGGACCAAATTAAATATTAACTCCCCATCTATATATAAAACATCTCAACTCATGAATACCTAAAATTTTGGTTTTAAATTACGAGACAAAAAATATGATATAATATATAAGAGAATAAATAAATTATCGTTTTTACTCTTTAAAAATTTAAAATATGAATAAATTTATTTATAAATAAATAAAATTAATTTTATATTTATAACAAATAATTATTGTTTTTCAAATTAAAAATACTCAAAATTAATTAATTTCATTCATAAATAGATTTATAAATATTATTTTAATTTTTATAGGTAAAATTTATAATTTATTAATATTTTGTGAGTATAAAATTAATTTTTTATTTATAATAAATTTATAATTTTAAATTTTTATAAATAAAAATAATAATTTATTAATGTATAACATAAGCAGAAAGACGCACTGCAATTATAATAAATAGCACAATAATAATATTATATTATAACGATACAGTTGCATTGAAATTACTTTAATTTTCTCGATCAGTTAAACTAATAGAAAAAAAGTATGAACAATTATATTTCTAAAATTAATTATTATATAGTAAATTATAATTTAAATAGTGAAGTATATTTTTTGTTTTTAATATTTGTGATTTTTTAATTTTTTAATATTTAGTTATATTTAATTTTATCTCTAATATTTTTTATTTATATAAAAATTATTTTTAAATAATTTTATTTTATGTAAAATGTTAGAAATAATATTAAAAATTTACAAAATTAATTTTGACACAAATAAAAAATATTAAAAATAAAATAAAATTAAACATAAAAAATATTTTTAAAAGAATCAACAAATTATAGAAATAAAAAATATACTTTACCCTAATTTAAAACTACAAGCTTAGAATTGATTGAGCTTCTACATAAATGTCATGTGTGTCTCCCTAATTATATATGCATTTAGTTGAAAGTACTAATAGATTCCATAGGATTCCTGAGTAGCTACTTGTCTTCATAGGCTGGAATGTTTGCTTGATTGCTCTCTCTTCCCTCAAAGTGTGTTTTTTGGGGGGTGAAGGGGGAGAGATGAAATTAAAGTTTGTTGTTGGTTAATGTCAGTTATTACCAAGATATACAAAATAGCTACATATGTCCCACATAACCAAACCCTGCTTTCTAAGCCCTCATGATTCATGAAACCACTCACCCAAATTCATATATATACCAACTCACTTGCTCAATAATAACACATCAAACACTATTTATTCCCTCAAACTTTATATTATATCCATCACTTACTACTTCTACTTCAATTCTCTCTAGCTTCCATATCCAACATATCAAACACCATCCATCTTTTATTATTTATCTTGCTAGAGAAAGGTATTTGGAGAAGATCATTAGATGAGTATAGTCATGGTTTCATAATTCTACTCTATCTATATATCTGTGTTTGACTTTGTTGAGTTGATGGAGTACTTGAAGGAACTAGAAGGAAAAAGCATCCATGATTATTACGAGCACAAAATAAAGAAGGACAAGATGGTGGCTCCTCCTCCGATATGGGTTCCGGGACCAATTATAGTGGGTGCTGGTCCCTCAGGCCTAGCTGCATCCGCATGCCTTAAACAGAAAGGAATTCCAACTCTCATTCTTGAAAGAGAAGCTTGCTTAGCTTCAATGTGGCAGCTCAAGACCTACGATCGCCTTCGCCTTCATCTTCCCAAGCAGTTCTGCCAGTTACCCCTCATGCCATTCCCCAACAACTTCCCTTCTTACCCTACAAAGCAACAATTCTTGGCATACCTCAAGGCCTATGCTGAAAACTTCGCTATTAGGCCTCTTTTTCGCAGGACGGTCGTTAGCGCCAACTTCGACGCGAGTTTTGGAGGGTTTTGGAGGGTTAAGACGAAGCTTAACAAGAACAATAAAGAGGAGGAGGAAGAGGAGGAGTATGGTTGCCGGTGGCTGATTGTGGCCACCGGCGAGAATGCGGAGCAAGTTGTGCCCCAAATTGAAGGGATGGGTGAGTTTGAAGGGCCAATCTTGCATACTAGCTTGTACAAGAGTGGAAGCTTGTTTTCTGGGAAGAATGTTTTGGTTGTTGGATGCGGAAATTCTGGCATGGAGGTTTGTCTTGATCTTTCCAATCATAATGCAAAGCCTTCCCTTGTTGTTAGAAACACGGTGAGTACACACTTCAAAATTCATTTCAGTTACCTAAAATCACAAACTTGAGTTTAGTCTAAAGTTTTTAATAACTTGAACGAAAAATGCTAGTCAATAATAGTAAAATTTATTTTTTTTGTCAATAGTTAATTAATAATATTTTAAAATTTAAGTTGTTGTTGAATTATTAAACTATTGATCTTAAATTTTTTTCAACTACATCTTAGATATTATTTTCGCTTCCGCGCGTCACTGTATGATTAGTATTGTTATATTCCCTTCAAGAGAAGGTGAAGATTCTTCATAATACTAATAATATAAATATTTTTTCTATATCTAAATCTGAAGTGTGATTTGATGGTGTAATTCTGGTTCACCAATTCATATAACACACTTGTTTTTTTTGGAGACAAAACTGGAAGCTGCTGAGTGAAGACAGCATACTGTTATATTATTTTAAACTATAGAATATATAACCGTCAAAAGAGTTTGTGTCATTCTTCTCTCACCTCATTGGAATCTGTTTGCATGCGCAAACATTAAAGTCATCATCCCAAAATGCTTGAAAAAATAATAATGACCTTCGAGTTTGAGATCAATCTTTTTCTCTGCAAAGAACCGCTGTCAGTAGATGCTTGCAGAAAATATCCGGAATCATGAAAACATTACTCTCATGACTCTTGTGCCTACAATTTCCTAAAAAGCTACTTAACCACCTTATTTAATATGTATTAGTATAGTGTAAATCAACAAGATGACTAAATTTACGAGAATATTTTCATGTAAAAATGATACTGTCAGTCAAATAACAGTTTGTAATACTATTTTTATGTTAAAGACGTTTTTGTAAAGTAGACACTAATCAACAATGGTAACTACTTTTACATCTATTGAAATTCGATTAAACAATATTAATAGTATATTTGTTTATGTTTGTATTGATGATGCAGGTGCACATTTTACCACAACAAATGTTAGGGAAATCAACGTTTGGTTTATCCATGTGGTTGCTGAAGTGGTTCCCTATACATATTGTGGATCAGTTTTTGCTTCTAATGTCACATCTTATGCTTGGAGACACTTCCCAATTTGGACTTAATCGTCCTAAGCTTGGACCCTTAGAGCTCAAGAATTTGAATGGTAAAACACCAGTTTTGGATGTTGGCACATTAGCTCACATCAAAAGTGGCAAAATTAAGGTCACATTCTCTCCCCATTATTGTTTTTCCAATAATAATAAAAGACTTGTTCATATATTCTGTTTCCTTGTCTTAATCAACTACAATCTATATATCCTCTAATTTTTTTAGAAAGAAAAAAACATTTTTTTTCTTCTGTTGCATTTTTTCCAACAATATTACACATATTTATTTGTCCAATTCTGTATATAGGTTTGCCGGGGAATTAAACGACTAGCACAGCATTCAGTGGAGTTTGTTGATGGGAAAGTTGAGAACTTTGATGCCATCATTTTTGCAACTGGTTACAAAAGCAATGTACCCTCTTGGTTAAAGGTAGTGTGCTTCCTTTAATCATGTATATTTTCGCTCCTAACTTTGACATAGTATATATAGTCAATAACATCATATTGTTAATCAAATTAAAAATAGAAACAATTAGGGTTTAATTTGTATGAATTGTTAGGGTAAAAAAGAATAAAAACAGATATTAAATTATATAATGTCATATTAAAAAAAAATTAAATATTTTAATAATGATATCTTACGTCAAAATTACATTATGAACTATTAAATAAATTAATATGTTTGACTAAACCATCTAACGATTCATAATATAATTTTCACATATTATTGAAATATCTACTTAGCCGATTAGAATTTTATATTGTGAGTGTATATAAAAGAATTAAATTCTTGTATAATTGACTAATAGTTTGGTGATGATGATTTAGGGAAGTGAAATGTTCAGTGAGAAAGATGGATTGCCAAGGAAAGCATTCCCAAATGGGTGGAAAGGAGAGAATGGATTGTATGCCGTTGGTTTCACAAAGCGTGGGTTGCTTGGAGCATCTATTGATGCAAAGAGAATTGCTGAAGATATTGAACATAGCTGGAAAGCTTGTGATGCCACGCATCATCTATTGGACTTCACTTCTCCACTTGCATCATCATGATCATGATCATGATGTGAGATACAAGCTAAGATACCCCAAAAAATAAAAAGAAAAATTCAAAAAGTTTTATTTAGGGTTAGAAGGAAAAAATGAAAAAAGAAGAAGGGATATTTGGTACATTGCTTTGTATGTACTAGCTAGCAAAATAGAATGCGCAAAAATAAGACAACTAAGGAGCTTCAGAAAAAGGAAAAATGAAAAAAAAAATGTTTTATGCCTAATTTTTGGTTTGGTTTTGGGGGTTGAAATTAATTAATTAATTGATTAGGTGCTTGCGATCATCATCTTAGTACAGATTTGTATATCGTGTACATTATATATTAACTAGTTGAGTTAATTAGCTAGTTAGCTAGATGGATTTTTTTGGAGAAAAAACCGGAGCTGATGCTATTTTTTTTTTTAAATATTAGGTTTCTTACTTGGGATGAGTGATATGCCTATAATGAAAAATTTATTATTCCATGCGAGGTTAGTGCATAAGAGTTATTATATATTATGTAATGTATCAATCAATTAATATATATTAGTGATTATTGATCAGGGATAATTTCATACATGCTTTGTTTTATAAATATAAATATATATAGTATATAGTATTAAGTTGGAGTTGGGGGACCATGGAAAAATCTTATATTCTGATAGAAAACGTTGGAAAAAGGCATTATGAAAAAGAGAAAAATACAATACAAAAGGCATTAAAAGAAAAAGTCCATTCGACTATGAAAAGGCCCCAATTCCCATGAAGATTAAAGTGGCCCTCTGGTTATCTATACTACTTAATGCAGGTTACCTTTCTTTTTGTTTTCTGTTTTTTTTTTAATATATATATATATGTTTTACATGTAAAATGAGTCATACTTTAATCTTTATTTTCATTTGCCGCCAGGCCATTTCCATCTTCATCAATAACTCGGACCACATTTACTCTTGCTCAAAATTTGGCTGACTTGGATAGAAAGATGTATTTTGAAGAAATTATTATTGCATGCTTATAGAATATGTATTTAAGTAAATAATACTTTATTTATTTATTAATAAAATGATATGCTAGTATTCAATAAAGTAAGATCTATACTTATTTTTAGATTTAATTATTTTGTTAATTTTTATTATTTTATTAAATTTATAATTAAAATTTTATATTTTTAATTGAATTTTTATATTATTTTTAGTTTTGTAATTAAATCTTTTTTATATAAAAATATTAAAATTAACGAAATATTTTTTTTAAAAAAATATGTGATAAAAAATTTAGTTAAAATTTTAATTATAAATACTTTTAATTTATAGACTAATATTTTATTAATTTTAAAATTTTTTATACTGATAAAAATCTAATTATAATATTAAAAATAATATAAATATTTAATTAAATAAATATAAAAATCTAATTATAAATTGGTAAAATTATAAAAATTAATCGAATAATTATACCTTATTTTTACCGAGAACGACATTCATACTTATTCATCTTAGTATTCGTTAATTAAAAATATGATTATTTATATACGTCCAATTTTAAAAACTTAATGAATGACGAATTAAGATTGAAGACGTCACCATAAGTAATCGAGTGGTAAAAATTTAAATGGTACGTATCAAATTTTAAAAATTAAGTTCTAGTGCTATTATTATCCAAAAGAAATTGAAAAACGAATTCGGTGTGCAAAAATAATGCGTGCGTGTGCGAGTAAATTTTAAAAGGTTTTAATTGTTATGCTTGATTTTTATAATTTTATTAAATTTTTATTATTTTTAATTAGGTTTATATATTATTTTTAATTTTATAATTAAGTTATTTTTGTTTAAAAACGTAATTTTTTAAAAAATATATGGTTAAAGATTTAATTATTAGATTCTTAATTAATTATGGATATTTTTTAATTTACGGAGAAATATTTTATTAATTTTGATATTTTTTATACTAATAATGACCTAATTACAAAATTAAAAATAATGTAGAGATCAATCGAAAAAAAATATAGAGATCCAATCTAAAAAAAAGTATAGAAATCTAAGTGCAAATTTGTTATAACTATAGAGAAATTAAACCATTTTAAAATCAAATATAAAAGATGATAACTATAATTTAAAAGTGAAAGGTATCAGAACTTGAATAGAAAGTTTAGAAAAAGATGAAAGAAAGTAGAAAAAAAGAGTGGTTAGGGAAGTTTGGATTTGCAATCTGAATCTACATTCTGTATTTAATGGATTGAACCATATAATAAGAATTTGATCCCTTTTATAGTTATCACAAAAGAGTGAGTTCTAGAAGCCTATGAAAGCTCAACATACAACTAATTCTACTAGCTTCTACAAGCTAACTTCTAACTAGGGGTGTCAAAAATCCCCAGCAGACGGGGATCCCCGCGGGGACCGCCCCAAATGGGGCCTCGATGGTGGGGAATTTTCCCCGTGGGGATGGGGATGGGGAGCAAAATTCCCCCGAGACAGGCGCGGGGACCCGAGCGGGGATCCCCGCCCCATCCCCGATAATTCCCCAAATTGTTAAACTTACTTAAATACTCTTACTTTATTTCTAACATAGGGGGTATTTTAGTAATTTCACCAATTAAAAAACCTTAACCCTATATTCCCTTCTCACATTTGTTGCTACGCCCTCTCTAACTCTCTAGCACTCTCCACTTTGTTCAAACTTCAAAACCCTCACAGCTAGCCACCGGCCACTCTTGCGCCGTCACCCTAGCAGCTTCACCGCGTCGTTCTCTCTCCTCAGGTACGACGTCCTTCTCCTCTCCACTTCTGCGTCTGCGTGTTTGCTTCCATTCTCGTCACTGTATGTTAACATATTTGTCTCTATTGTTTTAACAGAGAACATGGAGATGATTGTTGGAAGTTTTATGTCGACAATGAAAGAATATTTGATGTTAAAGACTTTGTTTTATTGCTTTCTTTATAATGAAAGTTGCATTTTAAGATTTTATTTTATGGACTATGATTTGCTATGTTGTATTTCTGGACTTATAATCTTAGATAAGATATGTTTGTGTGTTTGTAATAATATTTTTTAGTTTGTTTTTTTGTTTTTTTGATATTTTTTACTATAATTTTCATATGAATGTTAAACATAGGGAGATGGGGAATGGGGCCCCGCGGGGAACGCGGGGAATACGGGGAACGGGGATGGGGACAATTATCCCCCCATGACGGGGAATGGGGCGGGGACGGGAATTAATTCTGGGGGCGGGGACGGGGAGTAGGGAAGCATCCCCCGCCCCCACCCCGCCCCATTGACATCCCTACTTCTAACTGATTCCTAAGTGACTCCTTCAAACAGAAGGCTAAAGCTAAAAGCACAAAACTAACTTTCTCTAGCTAATTCAGCAGTAGTTCAACACTCCTATCATCATCTTTACTTTCTTTTCTGCTCTTTTCTGCTTAAAAAAATCAATCTGCTTTTGAGAGGACTAATCTTAACTTCAGAATCAACTAGCTCTACTCACCACCTGTATAGCCTTCTATTGCTGTAGGGACTTGGTCTCCACCATTATGAGTTCTACTCACCACTTTGCATCTGCTATTGCCACTACTCTATCCTCTTAGTTGTTCTGCCTCTTTTCCATACTTTAACTCAGCAACGCCTAGCTTGGTTCTAAAGTGTAGGAAACTCTCAGAGGATATAATTTTTGGTAGAATGTCTGCCACTTGGACTGCCCCTGGAATGTGATTTACCCTGACAGTTTTGTTATTTACATGATCTCTCACAAAGTGTAAATCCATCTCAAAATATTTTGACTTGCACTGAAGAATTGGATTAGTAATAACACTGCACTTAAGTTATCATAATACATCAGTGGTGCTTCTTTTAGCAAAAATTACAACTCAACCATTAAATTCTCTATCAAGAGTAGTTCTGCTACCAAAATAGTCATGCTCCTGTATTCTGTTTCTGTACTGGACCTTGCCACTGCTATTTGCTTCCTTGAAGTCCAAGAGATTAAATTAGAACTAAGGAACACACAGTATCCACTTGTGGACTTTCGATTATCAAGATCTCCAGCCCAATCTGAATCATAATAAGCAGTCACTTGTATCAAGTTGTCTTTGTTCAATTGCAAGCCATAATTTCTTGTCCCATTGAGGTACCGAAGTATCCTTTTTACCATTCTCTAATGAGTGTCCAAGGGAGCCTAAATAAATTGTGACATTTTGTTCACGCTATAGGAGATTTTTGGTCTGGTTACTATTAGGTATTGTAGACTCCCAATTACAGATCTGTAGAGCTGAGGATCATCAAAGCTTGAACCTCCAAAGGTTGAGAACTTCACATTGGATGGCAGAGGTGTGTGAGAACTTATGTACCCATCTATATTAGCTTTCTTTAATACTTTTTCAATGTACTTTTGTTGTGACAGGATCAATCCTTCAATTCTTGTTTTTGCCACTTGAACTCCTAAAAAATAGTGAAAATCACCCATGTCTTTGAGTGAAAATTTGGCATTCAGCTTCTCAATTACTTCTTTTACATGTTGTTCAGAATCACCAGTAATAATAATGTCATCTACATATACAAATACAAAGGTCTTTATCCCACTTACACTTCACAAAAATACTAAAATATCCAACTTTGTTGCTTGGAAACCAATTTTAGCCAACCTATTTGCCAACTTGTGATACTATTCCCTTGGGACTTGTTTCAAATCATAGAGGACCTTTGTTAATTTGCACACTAATGAAGAATCACCAATTTCATACCCTTTAGGTTGTTTCATGTATACATTTTCCACCAAATTCCCATGTCGAAATACATTATTGACATCTAGTTGTTTGATTACCCAAGACCTAGCCATGGCAATTGATAGGAGTAACCTGATTGAGGTAGCCTTTACTACTGGACTATATGTCTCAGTAAAGTCAAAGCCAGGCCTCTGTGCATAACTTTGTGTTACCAGCCTTGCTTTGTACTTTTGTAGGGATCCATCTGAATTGTATTTGATTCTAAAGACCTATCTGCTCCCTATTGCTTCTCTATTTTGAGAGAGAGTGATCACCTCCCAAGTTTTGTTTTTTTTTTTATCAATGCTGCATACTTTAGGTCTATTGCTTTCTTCCACTGTGGTGAGTTGAGGGCTTGCTGCACACTCCTTGGTTCTACACTTGCTTGAAAAGCTCTTGGCTTGAATGCACCAGCTTTGCTCCTAGATATGAGTTGTTTGAGTTACTTGCTGCATAAGGGGCTTCTAATTCAGCGAGTGACAGTACAATTTCTATATCATTGATTGGCACTGGAATCAGAGTTGCTGACACTGCTATTGGTCTTTGTTAAGCTGATGCTATCCTGATTGAATTTGTCACTACTGCTATTTTTTGCTACATTAAATCTCTAATTCTATAATAGTTTAGGACGGTTGCTGTAGATCTTTGCTGGCCAAAGGATACTGTTCTACTTGCTTCTTCAACTCTAAGGATGCTGCTTGGAGAGACACTTGATGATTGGGATTCAGGTTAACTATTATCTTTTGCATGAATTGCTATTATAGGCTCTTAAAATTGCTGTGTGATTTCAGCAAGTCTTGGAATTGTTGGAATGGCTGAAATTGTTTGACATGAAGCTTCTGATTCATGTATATTGTTGACTTTCTTTCTTGCTTCTTGAAAGGGAAACCTATCTTCAAGAAAACATGAGGAGTTATGATGACTCTTCCTTGCTAAGTGAGGCACTTGTATCCTCTGTGAATCGTACTGTATTCAATAAAAGTGCAAGGAGAGGACCTAAAATCAAGCTTGTGTTTGTTGTAAGATTGTTGGTGAGGGAAGCACAAACATTCAAATATCTTGAGAGTTTCATAAGGGGGATTTCTTTTCCAGTAACTTCTCTGTCGGTGACTGTCCATTCAGTACAGGTATAGGTAGTATGTTTATCAACTTTGCTGCTGTAGTAAATGCCTCACCCCAGAACTTTGTAGGAATCGAAGCTCCTGCTAGCAGTGTTAAACCCATTTCAACTACATGCCGGTGCTTTCTTTCTACTGAGCCATTTTGTTGGTGTACACGAGGACAAGAAAACCTATATTGAACTCCTATTTCCTACAAGACCTTTGACAAACTAATATATTCAGTTGCATTGTCGCTTTGAAGCATTTTTAGTTTTGTATTCAATTGTAATTCAACCAATTGTTGGAAGTGATTAAAATTTGACTTTAGCTGAGCTTTAGACTTAATAAGATGTAACCAAGTAAATTTTGAGAACGCATTAATAAAGTTCACAAAATACCAATTTTTATTATTATCAGCTATGGGTGATGGTCCCCATATATCTGTATATACAAGTTCTAAAGGATTAGAGTACACTGTTTGTGAAGTGGGAAAAGGGAGAATCACTGGTATGACTTTTCTATATAGCAAGTTGGGCAATTTATTTGACTACTAGCTTAAACAAAAATGTTACAAGCATTTAGAACTTTTGACACAACATTTTGACTTGGATGTCCTAATCTAGCATGCCAAATTTGAAGATTGGTCTTCTTGTTCAAAGAGGTATGATAGGTTGCTAGTGTGTACATTATAGTGAATTTGAGAAATTTATAGAGACTTTTATCAACCTTCCCTTGGAGCACAATTTTTTTGGTTTTCTGTGATTTAATGCAACACTTATCAGCATGAAATTCAAAGAAAATTCCATTATCACAGTAGAATTTATGTACACTCATCAAATTTTTTGTGATTTCAGGTACAAACAATAGTTTTCTTAGCAGAAACAATCTAGAGCTCAAGTCAGATTTAATGCACAAATTACCAACTGAATTAATTTGCATACATGTCCCATCTCCTATCACAACTTGTTCATCACTAACATATTCTTCTTTCTCTATCAGATTTTGTTTATCATGCGTCATGTGGTGTGTGACTCCTGAGTCAGGATACCCGTTCGGGTCTTGAATGGTTGCTGGTGTGGCTAACACATTGTTGAAGTTGGCTTTGGGTTGGTTGACTTGATTGCTATAGTTTCTTTCATATTGTTCCTCACTATATCTGTACCAGCAAGTCTTGACTGTGTGACCTATCTTATCACAAATTTGACATTGTGGCCTTTCATATTATAACCTTTCACTTACGAAATTCCTTCCATAATGCATTTTGCTTCTTCCATACTGTCTTCTTCCGTATTCATAATGAGACTGTTCTTGCATTTCTCTATTCTTAGTATATTGACCTGACATTTTTCTTCCTCTATTCTGCAGATCTTGCATCATTCTGCCTTCTCTGCTCATTCCTCCTACTCTTCCACAAAAATTACCTCTAAAGTTACCTCTTGTCATTGAATTTTGAGAAAGAAATTGGCTCTGTTAATTTTGTGAATACTGTGAATGTTGAGCTATATTCGCTTGCACAAAAATTTTAGATCTTCTTAATCTTGCAAGCATACTCTCATGAGCTAATAGTAGTGCTTCTAATTCTACTACACTTATCCTATGCGATCTTGCTAAGACTGAGGTCACCACATTACCATACTCTTCAGTCAAGCCGTGTAGAATCGAATTAACATGGTCATTTTTCTTCATCAACTCACCTATAGAGGCTATTGCATCTATAATATTTTTTATTGACAACACAAGTAACCGATGCACCTATTTGAATAGTACTTACTTTGTTCTTCAACTGCATTACCTTGGCTTTAATTTGAGAAGAAAAATGATATTCTAACCTTCTCCAGATCTGATGCGTAAGTGTATAACCAACCACCCTTGTAATGAAAGGATTTGACATAGAAGCTAGCAGCCACGACTTCAGAAGAGCATATTGTCGCTTCCATTTCTAAAACTCTGGATTCATCGTACTGTCAGAGAGAAAAACTTGAGGAATATAATCTCCAGTAAGGTGATTCAGTATGTCATTTTCTTCAACTATTGATTCTTCCTGATCTTTCTATTGTAGATAATTGTTTTCATCCAATTTCATGGATATTGGAGTTGCAACAAAATTCTACACCATTGCTCTTGAGATCTGTTCTGCTGTTTGCGACAGCTATGGTACCTCAGCTCTGATACCATGAAAGGTATCAGAACTTGAATAGAAAGTTTAGAAGAAGATGAAAGAAAGAAGGAGAGAAGAATGGTTAAGGAAGTTTAGATCTACAATCTGAATTTGTATTCTGTATTCAATGGATTGAACCATACAGTAAGGGTTTGCTCCCTTTTATAGTTACCACGAGAGAGTGAGTTGTAGAAGCCTATGGAAGCTCAACATACAACAAATTCTAGTAGCTTCTAGAATCTAACCTTTAACTGATTCCTAACTGACTTTTTCAAACAGAAGGCTAAAGCTGAAAGCACAAAATTAACTTTCTCTAGCTGACTCAGCAATATTTCAACACTCTTATCATCATCTCTATTTTCTTTTCTGCTTAAAAAAATCAATCTGCTTTTAAGAGGACTGATCTTAACTTTAGAATCAACTAGCTTTGCTCACCACCTGTGTAGCCTTCTATTGCTGTATGGGCTTGGTCTCCACCATCTTGAGTATTAATCACCACATTGCATTTGCTACTGTCACTGCTCTGTCCTCTTAGCTGTTCTGCCTCTTTTTCATA
This sequence comes from Arachis stenosperma, assembly GCF_014773155.1. Taxonomy (NCBI): domain Eukaryota; kingdom Viridiplantae; phylum Streptophyta; class Magnoliopsida; order Fabales; family Fabaceae; genus Arachis; species Arachis stenosperma. The sequence continues at coordinate 13,248,620 of NC_080385.1, forward strand.
CTCTAACTCAGCAATGCCTAGCTTGGTTCTAAAGTACAGGAAATTAAACTCTCTGATGGTATAGCCTTTGTTAGAATGTCTGTCACTTGGACTACCCTTGGAATGTGACTTACCCTGACAATTTTGCTATTTACATGATTCGTTACAAAGTGTAAATCCATCTCAAAATATTTTGATTTGGAGTGAAGAATTGGATTGGCAACTAACAGCACTGCACTCAAGTTATCACAATACATCAGTAATACTTTTTTTTTAGTGAAAATTGCAACTCAACCATTTAGTTCTTTATCTAGAGTAGTTCTGCCACCAAATCAGCTATGCTCCTGTATTGGACCTTGCCGCTACTGTTTGCTTTCTTGAAGTCTAAAGATCCAAAAAACACACAGTATTCACTTGTAGACTTTCGATCATTGACACATATAGAATTGAAAGTTTGAATGAGAACACCTAAAAAACCAACTTCTCATTAGTTAATATTAGTTAATTTATTTGAAATTTTATTTTTAGCTTATAATAATATCCAATTAAACATTCGAAATTACACAATAAAAAAACATTTAAAACCTACTAAAAAACATTCAAAAGTTGAATAAAATGCTGTCAAATTCATTTATTTAGGTTAACATCCAAAATTAAAAATCAAAATTCTCAAAATATCTAAATAAGAACATCCAAAATTTAAAATAAAAATTAAAATTCTATTAAATAGAACATTCAAAAATATTTCCTGTAAAACATCCAAAATAGATTTATAGATCAAAAAAGAGAAAAGGAAGAACAATAGAAGAAGAAGTGGAGGCAGAAATAGAGACATAATGATGAAGAACAAATTAAAAGAATGGAAGTAGAAGCATGAAGCAATAGCAAATGCAAATAAGCAAAAGCAATGAAGTAACAACAACAATATTGACTTTAACAAAAAAAAAGGATGATGATAGAACCATGTTATAGCAAGAAAGAGAAATATAGGAGATGAATAAAGGAATAAAAAAAAGGACTTTGACCAGAATTAGGACAAGAGAGAAATTAAAATTTTCAGTTATATCATGTATATCCATATTATTAGATTATATTTCTATTTAGTTCTCTATTTTTTTTAAATTATATATATATATATATATATATAATATATATATATATATATATATATATATATATATATATATATATATATATATATATATATATATATATATAGAGAGGTGAATTCTATCCAATCCTTCCTAAAATAATTGGAGGGTTACTATTTTAATTGGATATTTGCTTTTAATTTGAGTTACTACCTTAACCATAATTAGATTATATTGTAATTAAATTTTTAAAAGGGGTAAATGTATAATTTATTAAAAGATTAGAAATTGATTTTTTTTTATTTTTCAAATCATGTTAACGGTGGTCTAATCCTAAATTTTTCTTCCTAGTTCTCTCTCAATATCACTCAACAACTCTTCCTCACCAGTCAGCCTGTCCTGAAGTCTCGAACGGCCGAATTCTAGAGTCCAGAAATCACGATCGTCGGCTCCTCTGATTTGTCTCGCCAGTGCATCTCCAACACTGCGTCGTCGCGTCTGTGACTCCCCTACTCTGCGTCATCGTGTCTCCTTGCTCCGATACATCTCTCGTCGTCGCGTTCTCATCTGTCGCTGCTGTCACCCCTGGTCAGAGTTTGCTTCGCCGTATTTGGACAGGTTGGTTTTCTCTCTTCTCTACGTTCTTGAAACTCCTTATCAGTTTTTTTAGTTTTTCAGTTGGCTTATAATTTGATTATAAGTAGCGAGGCAGTGCTGTTTGGGAGACACAATGAAGATGAAGGAATATGAGAGGAGCGAAAGGTCGAAAGCCATTATAGAGGGTTAGGATACATCTTCTAGAAATTATTTAGAGAAAAAGCCATGTTTTAATTTTTAATACTTTAAAAAATTGTATAATTTCTCATTTTAAAAACTAATTTAATTATAAAATAGTCTAAGCATGATTAACCTAATAATCAATTAAAAAGTAACACATTACACATGATAAATTATATGATACTTTACAAAGAGTATGGTAAAATTTAATATATGGGTTAATACTCAAATTCGTCCCTAAAAGATCACGCGATCTTCATTTTCGTCCCCAAATGATTTTTTTAATCAAACTAGTCCTTGAAAGATAAAATGTAAGTCAAATTAGTCCTTCCGTCAGTTGGATGATGACGTGACATGACACGTGGCAGGTAAGTGACACGTGGCACACCACGTGACAGGTCAGTGACACGTGTCACTTGACATGTAAAAAAGTTTTTTTATAGTCAAAATAATCTTTGAAAGTTCAGACGTAAGTCATTTTCATCTCTCAAATTTTAAAAATTAGTCAAACTAGTCCTTATATAATTTTTTTATTTTTTTCATAATATTAAATTTAAAATATTTTTTAATACTATTTATTTTAATAGAAATGTAATTGACAAACAAAATATTAGTAAGTGTATTTTTCTTCTTAAAATTTTTTTCAATAAAATTATCCCTCTCCTTTAATTCTTGTCAAAATCTCTCTTATTCTTTTCTATTCTAAAACCTTTTTCTTACATTATTACATTTTGCTGGAATATATATATATATATATATATATATATATATATATATACTCAAAATTAAAATATATGTATTTATTAACCTAAACAAAGTTATATGCTCAAAATCAAAATTTATGTATGTTAACCTAAACAAAGTTATACCACTATTTTTTTTCTACTACATCTTTTTTTTCCATTACGGTATTACTTACATATAAGATGTAATGGTAGTGATATTTGGAGTCAAAATTCAAGAAGATCCACAAATTTTACTTCAATTTCAAAATTTACAAAATATTAAAAATTTGTTGCTTAATTATTATTATTATTATTATTATTATTATTATTATTATTATTATAAACGAATTGCTTCTTAAGCGTAATACGTACAAAGATCATAATAAATTTTTGTGTGTTTCATATGTTTGAGATAGATTATATAATTTTTCTTTTAATTTCACAAATCAATGAGATAAAATAAAATAGGAAACATTATACCTATACATAACACAGGCTACTCTGCACTAGTACATTATATAAATAGATTTGCTTCGTATTAAAATAAAATTCCTTTTGTTTTAAATGAAATATTTAAAAAATTATATTAGAATATTAAGATTCAAAAAGTGATTCTATAAATCAGTTTTTCAATTATTGAGTTTTACTATATAAATTAAACAATAATAAAAATTATAATTTTAATATAAAGGAAACCGTGAAAGACTCATTTGGCGGCGGTTTTCAATTTTGTGCCGCAAAATTTTGATTTAGCGGCGGTTATACCAGCGGTTTATGAAAACCGCCGCCAAACCCAATTCCGGCGCCCATATCCATGGCGTTTCTATAAACCGCCGGCATTTGATTTTGTGGCGGTTTAAAACCGCCGCTAATCATAAATTTTTAAATATATAATTAACAATAATTTGATAAATTCATTTAAATAAAAAAAAATTCACATAAAAAGTTACCATTTGAAAATGTAAAATTTTAAAATACAAATGACAAAATAACTTTATAAAAATTTAATTATTTTTATTATTTTATGTAAAGAGAATTTTGTTTGTTAAGGTTTAAAAAATAATATTAAAATTAGGTAGTATAAAAAAATATTGTAAATTTAATATTATAAAAAATTATATAAGGACTAGTTTTTGACTAATTTTTAGAATTTGAGAAATGAAAATGACTTACGTCTAGATTTCAAGGACTATTTTGACTATAAAAAATTTTTTTACATGTCATTGACCTACCATGTGACATGCCACGTGGCACTTCACATGACACGTCATCATCTAACTGATGGAAGGACTAATTTGACTTATATTTTATCTTCTAGGGACTAACTTGATTAAAAAAATTGTTCGAAAACGAAAATGAAGATATTGAAAAAAAATAAAAGTGAATTTTAAATTCTTAAGATATTGGATGCATATTAAAATTATAATTTCCATTTTAATTAATATAATCTATATATCGCATCTTAAACAAAAAATTGTATGTATTTGTTGTGAATCCTATTAATTATTTGTATGCACGGGATAATTTTTTATAGGAAAAAAAATAAAAGTGAATTTTAAATTCATAAGATATTGAATGCATATTAAAATTATAATTTCCATTTTAATTAATAAAATCTATATATATATATATATATATATATATATATATATATATGTATTTGTAGTGAATCCTATTAATTATTTGTATGCACGGGATAATTTTTGATAGGAAAAAAAATAAAAGTGAATTTTAAATTCATAAGATATTGAATGCATATTAAAATTATAATTTCCATTTTAATTAATAAAATCTATATATATATATCGCATCTTAAACAAAAAATAGTATGTATTTGTAGTGAATCCTATTAATTATTTGTATGCACTACAAACTCGTCATCACGTGCGTCACATCCTTAGATATCGATGATGTTATTTGGAAAGTTGAGAAGAACAATAAAATAGTTTATTTAATTCTAAGAATCTTAGTTGTAAAAGAGCCATCAATATAATAATTAGTACTAGAATAAAAAAGAATTATCTTCAAGTTATGTACGCATATGTTTAAAGAATTTACTATTGGTATATATTATTTCGATTTGTTCAAAATAAATATAGTAGTAATTTGGAGAATGCATAATTGCACTTAGTGCGTGCTAATACCCTAAATACAAATCAATCAATGATATAATTATATACATAATAAAAGATAATATATGATAAGACTTTGACTAATTAATTTATTAATCTTGACATAGAACAAGTGCCTATAATTTTATTATTCCTTCTCCAACTATACAAAAAAGTAGGAGGGCGTAACTAGTAGAAGATAGATATAATGCTAAAAAAGATATAAACCTGAAAGAGTTTGGATTTTCAATTGAAAATGACACAAGTATAGTTATTAGACCAAAAAAAGAAGCCTTAATAGTTAGGGTTTTATATGATCCCAACCTAGTAGAGTTGGTGAGGCGCTGAGCCTCTAATGATGGAATCTAATGTGCTTTGAATGAAGACGAATGGCAACCACTAAGTACCACTTGTTTCCAAGTCCCAAGCCAGCGCCATGCTCTAGATACACAAACCATATATGTCAAGTAAATAAATGAATAAAAGAGGGGTTTAAATTTGTATAAGTTGAATAAAGTTGTATTATTTAATTTATAAGTTATATAGATAGTGTTAGAAATATAATTATTAATATTGTCTTCTCATATCAGTTTAATTTAAATTTTTAAGATAAATGATTTTTTGATATGATATTAGAATTTTATATCCGAAAAATTTAAAATAAAGAAAAAGGGGAGTCTGTGTTACATTTTTCTATCACTTTAAATTTTTGGGAAGAATAATTTTTTGATAAATAAATAAAAAATTCAAGAAAAATTCACTTACAAGTAAAACAGAATACGCAAGCTTGTTTTACTCTCCAATACTACTATAAAATCCAATTTTATTCTCACTCACTCATACAACTGCCACAACTTTAATTTTTAAAACCAATAAAAAAATAGTGAAACTGTTGCAATTTTCTAAACCAACAAAATAATTGTGAAAGTTTAAAACTGTTATAAATCTATTTGCTATCTAGTGTTTGTGCCTTAACACTACATTTGGATAGTGTCCGTATGTATGAAAGACACACACACAACAATACATGGATATTATTTATTTTGTAAGACACAAATTTAAAAGAGACACGGTTACACATAACTATCCACAAATAATATGTATTTTGTGTCTGACCAAAATGAAGACAAACAGAAATTTGACTTGAACCGCAGATTAAAATTCTAAAATTACCCAACTCACATTAACGTTCTTTTTTTTCTTCTCCTCTCTTCCTCCTCTAACCTCCATTGTTACTTTATCTCAACTCCTCCTTTCCAAATTTATTTCATCCTCATCCTCCACCATTCCAGACCTATTAAGTAGTTACATTTCCGAAACACTGTTTATCCTCTCCAATATCGACGTCTCTCTCTCTCTAGATCTCTCTTTTTCATTCTCTCCTCTTTGACATCACCATTTCCGACGACGTCGCCTTCACTTCCTCTATCTCCTTCATCTCTATCTTCGTCTAGTGATAAGAAATAGTGTTGGTGATTGAAGTGATCGGCTATCATTATAGATCTGATGCTGTTATAACCGCAAACACAAAGAAGGTTGCCTCTACCGAACGCCACAGTAATCACAGGCACGAAGAAGGTTGTCTAACACTGTCATTTGCCTCCGCATCGCCCCTTGTCATTACCGTCATTTTTTCCATCATTTGTTTCTCCTCCAATACGTCAACAAACTCTCACCCTCCCTAATTTTAGATCTGTTTCTGCTTTTTTTTTTTAATTTGAATTGTTTAAGTGATATTTAAATTGGAGTTGTTAAGTTTATTTATTTAAAATAAGATTGAAAGATCAGTAATGATGATAGTGGTGATAGAAATTGGTGATGATGGTGGTGGTGATAGTGGTGGTGGTGTTGAGATTGTTCTAATTTAGGAATAAATTTGACTTTTAAATTAAATAGACGTGTCTTGTGTATTATGACTATTATCACCAAACATGTTAAAAATTTTGTGTATATCTGTATTCATGTATTTCTGTATTTTTTGTGTCTATATCTCTATTTTTTTAAGACAACAACCAAACACAGCCTAAAAGACGTTGGTCCTCCAAGTTGTGAATTATTTTCGTGGCTATTTGAAATTGTCGAAAAAACCTTAAAAACCGTCGCTAAATCTCAATTTTTTATAGGGAATACCACCTTTTAAAAAATAATTAGATATACAACATTAGAGATTAATTCAGTTCTATATAATGGATAAATCACTTCAATAGATGAGATTATCTTCATCTCATATAAAGTATTCAATATTTGAACCCCTTCATCCTCGTATTATTATTTTTTAATCTTGTTAATCTAGTTTTAGGTCAATGGAGTAGAGTTGGTTGTATAACACATGCTTGTTTCTTCTTAAATAAGATACTCGATTTGAGTTTTGTAGAGTACTGAAATAATTTCTATATATTGAAGGAACTAGTCCACCATGATTTGTATATTTTTCTTTTTTATTTGAGTAGGTTTGCTTTGGCTCCTATAAAAGATATATTTGAATTCCGAAGAAAGCAATAAAAATAAAATCTAATTTTATGAATTTCATTACTTTCTTATTTCAGTTAAAATTTTGTTATTTTTTAGTAGTACACATTGAAAAAATAACATTTGTACCATTCCATCTTACACCAACTTTTCTTTTGTCTTGTTCTTTCTCTTCTAATTTTTTTTCTTTTTTATGTCTTCTTTTCTTTTATATAACATCCCCCTCATCTTTTATTTTATCCGTTCTACTATTGTTCTTTTGTTTCTTAATATATAATTATTTTTTTTAAAAAAAGCTACTATTATATTCGTTCTTTTAGTTACCACTTTGTTATGGTAAATATAAATTAGAGTGTACAAAATAGAAGTACAGATAGCATGCATTGTCTAAAAGTATATAAGGATTTCTCCTTTACGTTGATACAATCAAGATTATTGAGGACCACTAGAAGTATATATGCCCTACTAATTATTGCCATCCCCATATGGAATTCCTTTAGTTTATTTAATTTCTTAACAACCCCTTAATAATTCTTGGCTGTCTTTATCTTCTTTTAATTCCCTTGCTCATTCATGTATATATGTATATATATTAGTTAAAAAGGAATATATAATTAATATTGTGTTTATATTATATAATATATATTTAATTTAATTGAGCAAAGAAAAGAGCCAACATATAGGCAAAGATTCCTGAAGATAATGCAACCATCTCTTCTCTTTTTGGATTTGAGCACGTTTCCACCCTCTCCACTAACTTGTTTCTTTTGGGTCGCATAGATAGATTCCCACTAACAAATTCAGTAGGATCGTCTATCTATATCTCTCCCTAATTGTTTATTTTAATTTGTGCAAACCTGTTATTATATTATCTTTGTTACATTCTATTTCTTTCTTCTCTCTTTTAATTAAATATAACGATTTTAAGGGTGTCATTATTCAAACGCTCGCCCCAAATAGTAGTTGCCCACAAATTCGGATAATCCCTAATAATAATAACAGATATGAATAGCATTAGCAAATGTCCGTTTATGACACGTGTTATAAGTTATACCAAATGATAGTTATGAATACGCTAATTAATTATTTCGTCACACGTAGTAACGTATTATTAATCTATCATATTATTACGTCACGTAATACTTAATTTAACATATTAAAAATTAATTATTAGTATAAAATATAAAATATTTATAAAAAATGAATTAATTAAATAATATATATTTATATATAAATAATTAATTTTGATATATAAATAATATTTTTATTTTTTAATGATAAAAGGATCGATTTAACCTGTGATTGAATTTTTTTAAAGATTAATATAGCTATCAAAATTTTTTTTCAAAAATTAATTTAAAAAATATGCTATCTTTCAAAAGCAACTATAAGTATTAACCCAATATTTATCACTAGGCATTTTTGAGAAGAAGGAGAATTGGAAGTTGTGTAAGTTGCTTGTTTATAGATAAACTTTTTTTACTGTTACTATCTCATTTGCACAGGAAACAAATATTTTTTATCCATATTTTTGTTAAATAATTTGATCGTATCTCGTTTGTAAAATGCACATTGTAAAAGTGAAAATGTCTCCAAAACTACATGTATATCTATATTTGATATGCTTATTTTATTTAAATAAAAAAATCGAAGCTTATAACATTTCCCATTATATAATTTTACTATTCTTATTTCAAGAATTGATAACATATTTGTTATCAAATCATTTTCTTTAGATGTTTAAATTAATAAAAAAATACATGAATAATATACCATTCATGCAATTTTTTTTTGGAGATTTACGTAAATTTTTACATAAATTTATTTTTTCTTTTTATTATTATTGCGGCTTGATGTTAAAATTTATTTTAGGTCAATAAGAATCGAATTCTAGACTTTTATATAAAAAAATTTTTTGATATTATGTCATAAAATTATTTTTTTCAAAAATTTAAACTAATAATATTAAAAATAAATATTATGATACTAAAAAATATTTTTTTATAATTTAATTTAAATTATTGTCATATGTATATGTATGTATTTTTTATAATTTAATCTAAATTATTGTCATATGTATGTGTTTTTTATAATTTAATCTAAATATATATGTGTGACTATTGAATTAACTCACTCTAAAAATTTTTAATAATTATTCTCATAACAAATATAGTAATAATAGAATTTTTTTAATAATTATTCTTGGGAGTGGATCATCTCCAGTGAAAAAAAAAATTGGATAGTGTTCAGTGTGTGATCTCATCATTTATTGTTCTCTCTTATTAATTTCTGGCCTCACTTATAGAATTAAAGGTGAGATATCACACTTTATTCTCTCCAATGAAAAAAAATAGAGAGGATCTATTTCTGAGTTTCTTTTAATATGTGATTATTATGCTAATATACAATGTATTTATTATATTTTGATTTCAAACACGTGTGATTATTATGCTAATTAATAATGTATTTATTATATTTTGATTTCAAACACCTAATATTATAGAGTGCTAGTTGAATGGATATTAGGTATGATTTAAATACATAGAATTAATGATTAGTCTATAAAAAATTCGTCAACAACTCTCGTTCAAGAATTTAAACTCTATAATTATAATGACTAGAATAAATAAAATCTCGACCAGAGGAATTGAATGAATGAAGAAATGAATTTCTTAAATCATTTACAATTCCTTATAATAATGGCAACAAGTTAGAATTTTGACAATAAAATTATACTCTAAAGGTTAACTAATACATTGAAGGAATTATACTTTATTCTTATCGAATTCTTAGGAAGTGTTGCTAGACGCCAACTTTCAATAGTAAATTTAGTATGAATAATTTCTTATCCGCTTAATATTAAATTTATAGGGTCACAAACTAATGAATATTCTAATATTTGTTAAAGAATTATTTAATTATTGTTTTGATTTATAAATAATTATAGTAATTCGAATGAAATATTATTATATACTTTATTAGTACTTAGAATATAATAATATAATAATTGAGAATATTAAATAAAAATTAAGAGTAATTAGTTATTCTGTTTTTGAATTTAAATTTTAAATTTAGATAAAATCTTAATTGATTCTATTTTAAATTGAGTTGTGATATGATTTGTAAGATTTTAATTTGAAATAAGATAAGATTCAAATTTAAAATAAGATAAGATTTAAATTTTGAAATCAATAAACAAAACGTATATAATAAAACTCTACGTCCAAGCAAAATACTTATCTAAGTCTATCCAAGTTGTTATAACAACTTTTCAAGTCACGTACTTATTCTCCTTCTCCTCCTCTGTTTCTTTCTCCTTCTCCTCCTCCTTGTATTTCTTCTTTTTCTTCTTCCAAATTTGCGCATGTTCTTCTTTTTCCCATCTTCTTTTTCCAAATTTGCACACGCAGGTTTTTCTTCTTTCATTCTTCTTCTCCTCCTTGTTCTTCTTCTCCTCTTTCTTCTCCTCCTCCTTCTCCTCCTCTTTCTTCTTCTTTATCGTCATCATAAATAATACCAACATTTTGCAAATATCTTTATTAGTTCTGATTCTCTCTGCTGCCATCATTAAATAATTTCGGTTCATTTCTTAATTTATTTTGGTTCATTTGTGTGTTAATTATTGGTTTATTTGTGTGTTAATTTTGGTTCACTTGATGCTGTTGATAAGTATTGACCAAATTTTTTATTCACAACTGAACCAAAATTAACATACAAATGAATAAAAATTAATTCACAAATAAACCAAAATAAACTAAAAAATGAACTAAAATTATTTAATGATGATACCAGAAAAAATCAGAACCAATAAATATGTTAGCAAAATATTGGTGTTGTTGGTGAAGAAGAAGAAGAAGAGGAGGAGGAGGAGGATGAGGAGGATAAGAAGAAGAAGAATCTGCATGCACGAAGAAGAAGAACGTATGCGTGGATTTGAAAGAAGAATAAGAAGAAGAAAGCGCGTGTAATGAGGCTCTTTTAATGAGAGTAATTTTTGTTGGTATTAGACCTACTTGGATAAACTTGGATGAAAAAAATACTTGGATGTGTAGCAATACTGATATATATCAACCATGTTAGGTATATATCAAAATCAGCCACTAAAATCAGTAACTATGTATTTGTGTACAAATATATGTATAAGAAGGTTGTTATTGGAGGTAAGGGATGGAAGAAGAATTCGGTTCTGAGAGGATAACTGGCTACCCTGTGGTGTGCTGCAGGACGTATTTTCAAGGCCTTTTTCGATTTCAAACCAAGTCGGATTTATAATAGGGGATTGTGGGTTCTAGGATGGGTTAGAGTGGATATGGATTTTTTATTGGAGAAAGAAACTATTTCAATGGGAGTTGAAATTATTTAACCAACTTCATGGGATTCTACAATCTATCAAATTAACAAGTGAGAGAGAAGACAGAATAGTGTGAAAATTTGATAAATCAGGTATTTATTCTACTAATTCATTTGTGTAGGTTTTGCAGACTGAAGCACTCGCGGAGGACATTACAAGTTATAGTTTCACTAGTTCTATTTAGAGGGGATTGGTACCACCAAAAGTTGAGTTATTCACCTGGTTTATGTTAATTGGCAAGGTCAATAAGGAGAGATTGAGTAGATTTGGCATTATTGATCAAAATGATAATACTTGTATTTTATGTAAAAGAGATACTAATAAGAATGATTACCACTTGTTTTTTAGTTGTGAGTTTACTTGGCAGGTGTGGTGTGTTTGATTATTCGCCTATAATAAACTAGCGTCTATTCCAAAAACAATTTAGTAATACTTTGAGAGTTAGATAGGGACTCCTGTAAAGAAGGAAGAACGTAATAGGTGGACGGTGGTTGATTGATTTTTTGCTATCATTTAGAATACGTGGTTGAAAAAAAAATGACAGAATATTCAGGAATCAAAAAGCAGGTGTATTGAAAGTTATCAACAAGTCATTTATGAGCTACAAAGAGTAAATTGATTTTGATCTTTTTAGTTGTTGATGGCAATGTTGGTGATGAATACAGATTAATCTATATTGTTTGACTAGTAACTCTGCATTCTCTAGTTGCTCCACTTTGTTGTGTTGATTTTTTTTTTTCAAAAAAAAATATATGTATATATAACAAGAGCAAAAAAAATAATTTTATTCATTTATCTTTATAGACACACAAATATATGTAAGTCTAATTTTTGGAGAAGATTCTTTTGAAATAAAAAGTTTAACACAACAAAGTGGGACATCAATGAAAAATTACTAGACAGATAAAATAAACTAATTCCTAATCATCTTTGGCAATGTCATCAACAACCTAAAAGATCAAATATCACTCCACTCTTTGTAACTCCTAATCGACATGTTGACTACTTTCGCAACACCTGTTTCTTGATTCTTAAAGATTCTGTCATAAGTGCTCCAAATGATAACAAATAAGACCAAACTCACCAACATTCTATCAATTCGACTGCACGATTGACCATTGAACTACGTAAACTTACGGTCATTCAGTTCTATACCCACCAGTTTCATATCCTGTATCCATGTTTTAAACTCTTCTACTGTTACTATTAACATACTAGCGTCTTTCCTTTCTTCCAATTGCACAACCTCATTGAAGTCACCCATGTAGCAAAGAGAAACTTCACATATTCCCGATAAAAAATTCAACTATTCCCACACAGCAAGCTTCTCCTCCCTTATATGCGCACCATACACGAAGCAAACTGCACAATAAAAATTATTTTTTATCAATTCTCCTTCTACACAACCATCTCTCTCCTTTGTAACAATTACTTAACCTAAATATCATATCATTCTACATTATTAATAAACCTTCAGAAGTACCTTCCGATCCTACAAATTTCTAACCCACCGCATCATTACCCGAAAATTGCACTACATCAAACTTAGTAATCACCTCCTTTTTTGTCTCTATCAATCCTAATATGTTCATATTATTTTTACGCATAAATTTTTACCTTTTTCCACTTTCCAATACCCCTTAAACCCCTCACATTCCACGAATTAAAATTATTTTAAAAATTTTATTACACATTTTATTCGAGTTTTTGGGGCGGCTCCTTCTTACTTTCTCTTTCTGTTTTACTTACCTTC